>NC_053394.1:291649566-291954411 GCF_905171765.1 Bufo bufo
GTAATTGCATACCGAGAGGTATGAGGTTACATTTGAAACCAACCATGTTTACACAAGATGGTGAAATTAGAGCACGGTTTGAAGCAATATCCAATAAGTATGCCTTGGACATTATTTTGTGGAACATTGAGTTCATGCAAAGAGAATGGTCTAGTCTTAAAGGGTTTCTGTCACCCCGCAAAACTCATTTTTTTTTTTTTGGATAGTTAGATTCCTCATAGTGCGATATAGCAGAATATAATGCTCTTACTTACTTTCATGCGGCCGATTCTTTATAAAACGAACTTTTATAATATGTAAATGAGGGCTCTACCAGCAAGTAGGGCGTCTACTTGCTGGTAGCTGCTGCAGAAATCCGCCCCCTCGCCGTGTTGATTGACAGGGCCAGCCGTGATCTCCTCCTCCGGCCGGCCCTGTCAGTAATTCAAAAATCGCGCGCCTCGCGTCATTCGGCGCAGGCGCTCTGAGATGAGGAGGCTCGTATCCTCAGCACTCCCTCAGTGCGCCTGCGCCAATGACGTCTTCTCTTTCGGCGCCGAATGACGCGAGGCGCGCGATTTTTGAATTACTGACAGGGCCGGCCGGAGGAGGAGATCACGGCTGGCCCTGTCAATCAACACGGCGAGGGGGCGGATTTCTGCAGCAGCTACCAGCAAGTAGACGCCCTACTTGCTGGTAGAGCCCTCATTTACATATTATAAAAGTTCGTTTTATAAAGAATCGGCCGCATGAAAGTAAGTAAGAGCATTATATTCTGCTATATCGCACTATGAGGAATCTAACTATCCAAAAAAAAAAAAATGAGTTTTGCGGGGTGACAGAAACCCTTTAAGTGCACAAAGTTGGAAATAGAGACTTTGCTGAAATCTATTATGTCTGTAATTGATGTGGACTCTTTTTTGGAAAGGCAACGTGCATTCTTGGTTGTGGAAGGATCTGGAGGAAACAATAAGAATAAAATGGCATAGAGATCAGTATCACTACACATCAGGCCATGTTTACAAGTGGAACTCTACACGCACAACTGAAAATGTACAAGCAAAAAATATCTCAAGGAATATGAAAGATACGAATAGAAACATGAATGGAAAATCAAGTGGTGATATAGCTTCATCTTCAGGTTCTTTTTTTAGAGAATCAGAATCTACGTACACAAGACGACGCACAAGGAGAGGAGGCTGTCAGTACAGAAAATCTAGGAAAAACCAGATCACAGAGGACCCCAAGACATCAAAACTCCAAAATACCAACAAGAAAAAATAGACTTTAATATGGTGGTAAATATTTCTTCACATGTATTGGATGAATATGAATTGAAAGTGCTGAATAAGGGTTTATCCTTTTGTCCACAGGTGGGGAATGGATTGGTTCCAGCTGGAGTTGGACTTGAACCACTTCTTCAGAAATCTCAAACTGAGGTTGTGGTTCGACTCCAACTCCAATGGACTTGAGGGTGCAGTGAATCCCCAATCACAGGATTCGGCTCTGACATTGAAACAATTTAATTTACATGTTGTTCCTATTGTGAATTCACATGCTATAGAAGCATTTATTGATGCAGTAAAACGTGACATGTTGGTGTTGCGACAGCAAGATCAGAGTAGTAAAATTCTGAAACCCAATATTTCAACTAGGGAGTTGATGGCTTTGGATGGTTTATCTAATAACCCTGATCTCACCATTTAGTCTGCTGATAAGGGTGGTGGAATCGTGGTGATGGAAACCTCCAAATACATCAAGGAGATTCTTAGACAATTGAATGATACCTATGAACAAGTTGACAATGACCCAAGATTTTCTATAGCTAGAGACATAGACAGGTTATTGACTACGGCGGAGGAGTTGAAAATCATTGATAAACAGTTGAAAGAGTATTTGACAATTACATCCCCAGTGACTCCATTGATATATATATATATATATATATATATATATACATATACAGTACAGACCAAAAGTTTGGACACACCTTCTCATTCAAAGAGTTTTCTTTATGTTCATGACTATGAAGGCATCAAAACTATGAATTAACACATGTGGAATTATATACATAACAAACAAGTGTGAAACAACTGAAAATATGTCATATTCTAGGTTCTTCAAAGTAGCCACCTTTTGCTTTGATTACTGCTTTGCACACTCTTGGCATTCTCTTGATGAGCTTCAAGAGGTAGTCCCCTGAAATGGTCTTCCAACAGTCTTGAAGGAGTTCCCAGAGATGCTTAGCACTTGTTGGCCCTTTTGCCTTCACTCTGCGGTCCAGCTCACCCCAAACCATCTTGATTGGGTTCAGGTCCGGTGACTGTGGAGGCCAGGTCATCTGGCGCAGCACCCCATCACTCTCCTTCATGGTCAAATAGCCCTTACTTTCAAAGTTTTCCCAATTTTTCGGCTGACTGACTGACCTTCATTTCTTAAAGTAATGATGGCCACTCGTTTTTCTTTACTTAGCTGCTTTTTTCTTGCCATAATACAAATTCTAACAGTCTATTCAGTAGGACTATCAGCTGTGTATCCACCTGACTTCTCCTCAACGCAACTGATGGTCCCAACCCCATTTATAAGGCAAGAAATCCCACTTATTAAACCTGACAGGGCACACCTGTGAAGTGAAAACCATTTCAGGGGACTACCTCTTGTTTCAGGGCAAATTTTTTTGCAAAAGGTGGGCGCGGCAATGTGTTCTAATGTCCCGCCCACTTATGCAAATATCTATGTGCGTTCTCCTGAGAAGCGTTTAGTCTATGTGTTTCCACATTTTAGACATGTTTTGTCATGGTGGAGATACATAGACAATGTTTTCCTCATTTGTACTGACACATTAGACACACTTAATGATTTTCATCAATACTTGAACTCCATTTATGAACAAATCAAGTTTACCTTGACAGCCTCAATGGAGAGGGCACAATTTTGGGATACACAAGTATATATAGCCAAGGATACTCTACATAGTGATTTGAATGTTAAAACGACTGATAAAAATACATTGCTGCATTTCACTAGTTGCCATCCAAGGATAATGGTAAATTCATTGCCATAAAGTCAAATGTTGAGAGTAAGGAGAATTGTTGATGTGAATAAGGCTACTTTCACACTAGCGTTCTGCTGTCCGCTCGTGAGCTCCGTTTGAAGGGGCTCACGAGCGGAGCAGAACGCTTCCGTCCAGCCCTGATGCAGTCTGAATGGATGCGGATCCGCTCAGACTGCATCAGTCTGGCGGCGTTCAGCATCCATTCAGTCTGGCGTGCGGATCCGTCCAGACTTACAATGTAAGTCAATGGGAACGGATCCGCTTGAAGATGACACCATATGGCTCAATCTTCAAGCGGATCCGTCCCCCATTGACTTTACATTGAAAGTCTGAACGGATCCGCTCAGGCTACTTTCGCACTTAGAAATTTTTCTAAGTTATTAATGCAGACGGATCCGTACTGAACGGAGCCTCCGTCTGCATTAATATGATCGGATCCGTTCAGAACGGATCCGATCAAGCGCAAGTGTGAAAGTAGCCTAAGAATGCAGATTAAGCTTTGAAGGAGATGTAAGATTCTTTTGTGTCAAGGGGATACCCTAAGAATTTAGTACAGAGACAGATGAGTAGAGCTAAACAGATCCCGAGAGAAAATTTATTAAAATCAGGGAATAAAAAGAAAAGTGATAGATTACCATTTTTAACAACAGATAATGAGTTGAGTCCATCGATTGAACAAATATTAAGGAAACATTGGAGTACATTGAAGAACAGCTACCTTGGAATAGCTGCCTTCAATGAATCCCCAATGATGTCCTATAGAAGATCGAGAGGTATCAAAGATAGAATTGTTAAATCAAACGTACCTAGTGGGGGCGGTAAGATACAAACATTCCTTAAACCCAGAATAATGGGTTGTTTCCCGTGCCTAGGGTGTGTGAATTTTAAAACATGACAGGAGGCTTCCTATTTTGCATTAACTCTCTTTACTAACTCCACAGCAGTAAAGAAAAAAATGTAAAGAGTAACAAGTAGATCACTGCGCCGCATAGTATATAAGGGTCATGCTGCCTGTACACTTCCTCTTTCTTTACTGCTCCATCAGCAGACAGGTCAGACTTTTTGCTCCCCTGGAGCTATATTACTTCTTGTGCATTTATTTCTTACTATATCGTATTATTATCATTTACCTCGGGTTCCTCAGGTCCCCCTCTAGCCTGGAGTGCCTCCTGGCTCCCTCCTTTTCGCGCCGTTTTTGCGCCATTTTCGCGCCATTTTCGCGGCCGTTTTCCCGCCGTTTTCGCAGCCGTTTTCGTGCCGGCCCGCTTCCAAATCACGGCTGGCCCCAAAAAATTTAGTCCCCGGCTTACGGCCTACACTCGCGGCCGCCATTTTGAATTGCGGACATCGCGGGATTTCGCAGCCATCTTAATTTTACCTCATAACATCTCATTGGGGATTCAGTGTGACTGTACTAATTAGCTGTTACTCCCTCATTACTGGTTTTCACCCCTGTGCCTATCTCAGACTACTATTCAGTTCTCTCTGTGCCTCATGTGGCTGGGTCAGTCAGGTCAGTGCTGCTGCCTGTTTATTATTGTGACCTGCACTTAAGGGTTTCAACCCTGTGCGACCGGGGTGAGCCCCCACTATTAATACGCTGCTTATTGGGAGACTAGCTGTTGCAGTTCTCTCTAACTGGGTGAGCCCCAGTTTATAAGGTCACTACTTTACCCTGCTGGGGTTTATACTGGGCTTTGTTCCCATACTATTAAAACTGACCATACGCCTGTTCTCAAGACCTGGGTGCCCGTTTATTACTGTGCCTTTCAGTGACATACCAGCCGACCCTTATCATGGAGAATTCCCAGAATGTCCCTGTAGACTTCCAGGCTATGATTAACGCAGCTGTCGCTGCCTCTGTGGAGAAGGCACTCTCCAAGGCCCGAGCTTCGGCTCCTGACGTACCTAAAACTCGCAGACGTCCACGACACGAGTCGGACTCCGACCTGTCCGACTATCAGACAGGGGATGAATCCCGCGCTACGAAACGCCATGACAAAGGCGAGGACTATACACCCAAACCACCCAAGGGTAAGGCACCTGCCAAACGTAAACCTGCCAAACTTCACACTCCGGCCCCGCGTCAGGAGTACTCTTCAGAAGAAGAACAGGACCCTACCCACTCCATGTCAGTGCTAGATGAGTGGCAAGCTGACGCTTCAGAGTCGGATTACGACGCATGGGGCTCGGACGAGAAGTCTGTTTCCGCTTTCATGCAGGAGACCCTCCTGGGTGCGGCCCAGGCAAGAGGTATCGAAGACACTGCTGACGCAGAACCTCCTCTTGACTCAGACACCATTATGGACCCCTCAGGTCAGGCGATGTTCGATCCTCGCAACATACGACACCCCAGATCGGGTGAATGGTCGCCTCCGGAACACCTTTCCAGGTTCATGCACCTGTGGCTCCGCAAACCTCTGGAGAAAGAGGTCCGCAACCGACTCAGGTCTGAATGCCCACGCCCTTCCCTGCCGGATAAGGTCGCTCAGACCCCAGAATTTGACAAAGTTATGACGACCTTTATGATGCGCAGTGGCAGAGACCCTCGACGGGGGGTAGAGAAAGGCCTATGGGGCGCCCAAGATAACCTACTGGATTCCGTAGGCCCCCTGGCTCGCATTATGTATCTGGCGGATGATGCCTACGCCAAAGCCGATTCCTTATCCACCGAGGACTTCAGGGAATGGGCACATGACATTCGTGAGTGGGCACAACATTGTTTTTGTTTCATCGGAAACGCCAATGTTACGCTCTCTTCGGAGAGACGAAAAGCAGCGTTATTCCGTATTAACGGTAAATTGGCAGACCTTGGCACAAAAAAGATTGGGCCCCAGGCACAAGGGAAACTTTTCGGTGTACCATTCCTCAAGGAATTAAACAAACATGTCAACGTGTTCACCTCCCTTAATAAGGCGCAATCCTCAATGCGCAGTGTCTTCAGGAGCAACCCTACCAGAGGGTTTTTTGGAAGGGCTGGCCGGCAACAGGGCCGTGCCGCCAGCCGATTTTGGCCTTCAGGCCCCCGTACTCAACCAACACCATTTTATCCGACAAGGGATTATCAGCAACGACCCTTTTCCAGAGGCTCGGATAGAGGCCGTGGAATCCGCGGATGCGGACGTTCCCGCTTTACTGCAGGTGAGGACCCATATTCCTCCCTTCTTACCATGTACCCGCACTGCGGGCCGTATTTCCCTTTCTTTCCACAATTGGGCCGCCCTTTGCTCAGACGCTTGGATTCTACAAACAGTGCAGGGATATATCATAGACCTAGTGGGAACCCTCTTTCAGATTCAGCCCCCTCACCCCATCCACATGTCATCTTTCGACCACAACCTCGTCAACGCGGAGCTACGCGAGCTTCGGGACAAAGGGGCTATTCAACCAGTCCACGAACAGGGAGGTTACTTCAGCAACATCTTCCTCGTGCGGAAGAAGTCGGGAGAATACCGCCCAGTTATCAATCTTCGCGCCCTCAACGCGTACGTGGTCTATCGCCACTTCAAGATGGAGGGCATCCACCTCCTGCGGGACCTTCTTCGCAGCAACGACTGGTTGGCCAGGCTCGATCTAAAAGATGCATACCTGTCAGTCCCGGTCCACCCGGACTGTCGAGCACTCCTACGTTTCCTCTGGCATGGTCGCCCTTGGCAATTCACTTGCCTCCCTTTCGGGCTCAGCTCAGCCCCATGGTGTTTCACCAAACTCCTAAAACCGGTGGTGGCCCACCTGAGGTCCAGGGGCATTCGATGCATCATCTACTTGGACGACCTCCTCCTGTTCTGCTCCGACAAACGCAGACTACGCCAACACATTCACCTGGCAGTATCCTTACTGGAATCTCTGGGCTTCGTGATAAACCAACAGAAATCGGAGCTGACCCCTACCCAGACGATACAATTCCTCGGCTTCGAGATCGACTCGACGACGTGCACTCTGAGTCTACCAACCTCAAAGATCGCAACCATTCGCAAGGAGATTCGCAGAGTTCTCCGACTCAATTCCATCCCTCTACGCAACCTGGCCAGGATTGTGGGACTCCTCTCAGCTTCCATTCAAGCCATATTTCCGGGTCCTCACCACTACAGAGCCATGCAACGACTCAAGGCAAAATACCTTCGCCACAGACCTACCTACGATCAACCCGTCCCGGTGACGACGGAAGTTCGCGAAGAGCTGTCATGGTGGCTGGACAGCATGCAAGCCTGGAACTGCAAGGCCATATTCGGAGACACTCCAGATTTCGTTTTAGAATCAGACGCCAGCTTGTGGGGATGGGGTGCCACCAACGGAACCATCTCCACGGGAGGAGCATGGACGACGCAGAAGCTCTCCATGCACATCAATTGCCTCGAACTCCTAGCAGGATCCTTCGCGATTCGCAGCCTGGCTCGGGAGAGCTCCAATTGTTGCATCCTCCTTCGCATGGACAACATCTCCGCAGTCCAGTACATCAACCGCCTAGGAGGCGCTCGCTCACGCCTACTGTCGGATATCACGAGGAACATCTTCGACTACTGCCTCCCTCGCAACATCACGTTACAAGCGGAATACTTGCCGGGAGAAATCAACCTCACAGCCGACTGGTTCTCTCGCCACTGGAGAGACGTCAGCGACTTGAAGCTGAACACGAGAATCTTCAGGGCCCTGGCAGCCCGGAGGGGTCCTTTTCACCTTGATCTGTTCGCCTCTCGCAACAATCACCAGACCCCGGAGTTCTTCAGCTGGCTTCCGGACCCGGAGAGCAAGGCGACAGACGCTTTTCTCCAACAATGGCCGGCGACAGGAGCCTACGCTTTTCCCCCATTCTCCATGATTGCGAGAACACTACACCAGATGCGGACACAGCAAATCAAACTGGTTCTCATAACGCCCTTGTGGCAGAGTCAACCATGGTTCCCGGACCTCCTGGCCTCCTCCTACATGGATCCTCTCCTCCTTCCATCCTTCCAGGACCTGCTCACGGATCCCAAAGGATGTCTCCACCCGCTCATCCTGGAAGATCGACTACCCCTGGTGGCTTGGTCTCTTTCCGGGGTTCCTGGCGAGTCAGCGGACTATCGCAGACTGCTAGGGACCTCTTATGGGACTCATGGGCCCCGGGAACTAGACGCTGCTACCTTTCAGCTTGGGCCTCCTGGTCTACTTGGTGCATGGAACGGGACTCCGATCAATTTACGGCACCTGTTCCCATAATTCTCAATTTTCTTTCCTCCTTGTTTTCTTCTGGCCGCTCTTATTGCTCTATCAACGTCATTCGCTCCGCGATTTCGGCAGCCCATACTCCCGTCGGGGACCTCCCGGTCGGCAAAGATCCTCTGGTCTGTCGCCTACTCCGCGGCATGCGGCTCCGCCGCCCCCCAGCCCCCAAATACCATCACCTATGGAACGTGGGACTGGTTCTCCGTTTTTTCAGGGATTGGCCTCCGAATGACCGCCTCTCCCTTCGCCAACTATCTGCTAAGTGCGCTTTTCTCCTCTGTCTTGTGTCTTTCCGACGGGTGTCGGACGTTCGGGCCTTCGATGTCGATGCCTTTGAGGTGACCCCTGAAGGAGTCACTTTCCATATCTCTCGTCGCACTAAATCAGGTTCGACGTCGGTCTCTTATCCCTTTTTTCCAGACGACCCGCAGCTCTGTGTTGTGTCCACCCTTCGCAGTTATGTTTCGGTTACCTCCTCACTCCGTTCCTCTACGTCGGGTCAACTCCTAGTTTCCTACGTGCGCCCTTACGCCCCAGTCTCTGTCACCACGCTGGCCCATTGGATCCGCTGGACCCTTTCCCCCACAGGTATAGACCCCGCTTTCGGCGCCCACTCCGTTCGCGGAGCGGCGGCTTCAGCAGCCCTAATGGCAGGGGCGTCCCTTTTGGATATTCTCCGAACGGCGGACTGGTCTAGGGAATCTACTTTCCGTACCTTTTATTTTCGCACTCCCCCTTCTGCTGGGACATCTCTTCTTCAGCGTTAAAATTGCAAAATAGGAAGCCTCCTGTCATGTTTTAAAATTGAAGATTATGCTAGCTTTAGTGTACTAATAATCTTAATTTTAATAAAGACAGGAGGCGAGTATTTTCCCTCCCTTATATTCCCTACCCTGTCTCTTTGGGGGAGTGAATCTCAAGGTGTCGGATATGGGGCTCGATTTTAACAATCTCTCTGTTTTGGGACATATTCGGAATTTCTCACCCTAAGTATTGCCTCCCTGACGGGCAGTTCTTAGTTGTATTACATACTTACACCTACCATACATTTAGCCACTAGATAATTTGCACGCTATTTGTAATGATTTAATTTTACATGAAACATAAAGAGAATGATTTGAGATTTATGATCTTGGATCAAGTTAAAATGCCAATGAGAGGGTGAGATAGATTATCTCTTTTAAATAAAAATGAGTTGAGATGGATATTCCGGTTAAACACCTTGAGACCTAATGGTCTTAATGTTGATTTTAGGGTTACAGTCAGTATGATGAGTTAAGGCACCCCCTACATAGACCCTAAATCTCCAGTATCGTGTTATTAGAGCTAGTGAATTTGAGTGGACCATTATATTATAATATTGTGTTAGATAATCATTATCTGGCAGTTTCAAAAAATATATATATATCTTTTTTTTTTGTAGTATGGAAGATATGCATCGTGCAGGAAGGACGTCATGGCCCATATTGTAATAAAAATATGTTTTTGTAATTGATTACAGTTAGATATATGGAACACGGTTTTGCTCCCATTTTGAGCTGAACTCAAAGATCTGAAACATTTTCTACATACACAAAAGACCCATTACTCTCAAATATTATTCACAAATCTGTCTAAATCTGTGTTAGTGAGCACTTCTCCTTTGCCGAGATAATCCATCTCACCTCACAGGTGTGGCATATCAGGGTGCTGATTAGACAGCATGAATATTGCACAGGTGTGCCTTAGACTTCCCACAATAAAAGACCACTCTGAAATGTGCACAGTTTTGCCTTTTAAAGGGGGGGAAGTCAAAAAACCATTCAGTATCTGGTGTGGCCACCATTTGCCTCACATAGTGCAACACATCTCCGTTGCATAGAGTTGATCAGGTTGTTGATTGTGGCCTGTGGAATGTTGGTCCACTCCTCTTCAATAGCTGTGCGAAGTTGCAGAATATTGGCAGGAACTGGAACACGCTGTCATATACGCCGATCCAGAGCATCCTAAACGTCCTCAATGGGTTACATGTCCGATGAGTATGCTGGCCATGCAAGAACTGGGAAGTTTTCAGCTTCCAGGAATTGTGTACAGATCCTTACAATATGGGGCCGTGCATTATCATGCTGCAACATGAGGTGATGAATGGCACAACAATGGGCCTCAGGATCTCGTCACAGTATCTCTGTGCATTCAAAATACTATCAATAAAATGCACCTGTGTTTGTTGTCAATAATATATACGCCTGCCCATACCATAACCCCACCGCCACCATGGGCCACTGGATCCACAACATTGACGTCAGCAAACCACTCACCCACATGACGCCACGCACGTTGTCTGCCATCTGCCCTGAAGAGTGAAAACCGGGACTCATCCGTGAACAGAACGCCTCTCCCACGTGCCAGACGCCATCGAATGTGAGCATTTGCCCACTCAAGTCGGTTACGACGACGAACTGCAATCAGGTCCAGACCATGATGAGGATGACGAGCATGCAGATGCTGAGTCAGTTTCTGACAGTTTGTGCATAAATTCTTTGGTTATGAAAACCGATTGTTGCTGCAGCTGTCTGGGTGGCTGGTTTCAGACGATCATGGAGGTGAACATGCTGAATGTGGAGGTCCTGGACTGGTGTGGTTACACGTGGTCTGCGGTTGTGAGGCCAGTTGGATGCACTGCCAAATTCTCTGAAACGCCTTTGGAGACGGCTTATGGTAGAGAAATGAACATTAATTGCATGGGCAACAGCTCTGGTAGACATTCCTGCAGTCCGCATGCCAATTGCACGCTCCCTCAAACGTTGCGACATCTGTGGCATTGTGCTGTGTGATCAAACTGCACATTTCAGAGTGGCTTTTTATTGTAGGAAGTCTAACGGTGTGCAATATTTATGCTGTCTAATCAGCACCTTGATATTCCACACCTGTGAGGTGGGATGGAATATCTCGGCAAAGGAGAAGTGCTCACTAATAGGGTTAAGCGAACTTTAGGATTTTTGGACCCCGGGCCCGAACATTTCCGTAAAAGTTCGAGTTCGGTGTTCGGCGCTTTCTTGGCTCTTTTTGAAAGGCTGCACAGCAGCCAATCAACAAGCGTCATATTACTTGCCCCAAGAGGCCATCACAGCCATGCCTACTAATGGCATGACTGTGATTGGCCAGAGCAGCATGTAACCCAGGCTCTATAAAAGCTTGAGTCACGTAGCGCTGCACTTCACTCTGCTGTTACAAGTGTAGGGAGAGGATGCTGCTACTCCATATAACATAGCGTATTGTGCCATATTGGTTCTGTTATTTATGTTTTTACAAGTTGTTATATGGAGTATGCTGTTCACACTGTGCGGTTTTTGTCCTTTCCCTGTATGGGTTTGGAACATGGGATTTGGTTCCATAAGGGTTAATTCAGAAGGAACACTCTCGCACAGTGTGTAACTCATTCAATATGTGATTAGCAGGTTGTAATAAAGGTGTGACACATAGTGGGACAACCAATGGAGTTGGTGCCTTGTCTCTCAGAATTTTGGAGGGTTAGACATCATACTCCTTTAAATTGTGGGGTCACACTATGAAGCACCGTTACGACTAAGGGTCCAGTACCCGAAACGCGTCAACGTTTTGCATTCCGTGTACCAAGTGGCTGTGTCTGCTGTATTGTATGTTCAATAAAAGAAGAAGCTTTTAAGAGCATTTCTAATGCTTCCGAGACCTTTCCTTCTAAATTACTTGCAGCCTGCAGTGGGGACACTCCCCTAAGGTTTCTGGAGTCGGGACTATTGCACAACCAGGAAGGTGAGCTGGATAAAGTTTTTTCTGCACAATCGTTTTACCCTGCCCTGAGGCCATTGACCAAAAAAAATAATACTTTTATAATTCTGTTAGTTAGGGGGGTGGCGGCGGCCATTTTATACAACCTCAGTGCACCAGCACTGCATCTGAGCTTTTGGGACATTGCAAATCACCATTTTTTTGGGGCAAACTACAACATCTGGATTAGTCAGTGTGCAATAATTTTTTTTTTGTTTCAATTATTTTTATTGAAAATTTTTAACAATACAAAAGATGCATACCATCAATTACAATATCAATACAATCCAGATAGTCGATGATACATATGGATACTCATAGATGGTAATATTATAAATTATGTTTCAAGTATAAACAGATAAGCAAGTGTTATAAGGACATAAAATAAACACACTCATAATAACACAAATAACTCAAAAGAAGAAAGTAAAATATTGCCTTGATGCCTTGATGCTAATAACATTACAGTAGTATAATGATCAGACAGTTTTAGAGAGACACATCATAGGGTTGGTTTGAAGGCTTGGGCATGAATAACATCCATAGCTCCCATTGATACAAGAATTTATCCACTCTATGATCTTTGTATGCCATTACTTTTTCATAAGCACAGTTATTTTGGACTCTGGCAAGTATTTCAGCCTCAGAAGGGACGGTTACTGATTTCCAATATTTGGTCAGAGCTAATTTAGTCACAAGTAGCAGATGTGCCACCGGAATTCTACTCCTGGGTGGAATAGCTTGTATACCCTTGAAAAAGAGAGCAGTGTTCACATTTTTGTTAACTGTAATACCACAAAATTTAGAGGCAACTTCAAATATATCTGACCAAATCTTTAAAATCAACGGGCACCCCCAAAGGATATGTAGTAGTGTACCCTTGTGTCCGCATCCACGCCAACAAAGATGAGATGTACCAGGATAGATTTTGCTCAATTTGTCAGGGGTATAGTACCATCTTAAACATGACTTTATAGCAGCCTCATATAAAGATGTGCTATGAAAGGTTTTGGAGATGAATTTGAATGTTTCCATCCAATCAACCTCAGGTATAATTGCTTCCAGTTCCTTGTCCCATGCCAGAAGTGGTGCAGATTTGGTAAAAGTGGATTTCATGCCTATAGCTTGGTATATAAATCTTATTCCCTCCTTTCTATCCGGTCTTGTTGGTAAGGCCCACATTTCAAAGATTCCCTTGTACGCTAACACTTGGTAAGGAGATACTGATTGTAAGAGATGCCGAACCTGTAGGTATTTAAAGAAATCTCCTCTAGGAATCATAAATTCCTCCTGGAGTTCACTAAAGGACTTTAAGGATCCGTTACTGTATAGTTGACTCAGTGTGTTGATACCTAAGGGGCCCCATGGTGATAAGTCTAACTCTGGAATATGTAATTCCACTAGCTGTAAAGGTGATAAATCTAGCAGTGAGACCGGAACCGGAGCACATTTCCTGTGAAAGAGACACCAATGGTAGATTGAGGTCTTCATCACAAGAGGTAAAGGCTGAACCCTAGATTTAGTGACACTCAAGCTATTAATCAGGAGAATTTTTAAATGACCGTTTGGGGCTGACGTAGATTCAATTTGTACCCAGGGAGTTTGAACGTCCATATTCCACCACCTCTTCAATGCCTGTATTTGGGTGGCCAGTAAGTAATCCCTAAGATCTGGAAGGCTAAGACCTCCTTTGGATTTGTGCTTTGTGAGAGTGCTAGTTGCGATTTGAGGTTTACTTCCCGACCATACAAAGCAGCTGAGTAGGCCTTGTGCCTTCTTAAAAAAGAAGTTGGGGACTTTTATAGGAACCATTCTAAAAATAAATAAAAGCTTAGGTAAAATAAACATTTGGAAGGTCGCAATGCGGCCCACCCAGGATATTTCAGATTTGCTATATGTGGCAAAGTCTTGCTTGATCATCTCTAATAAGGGGAGATAATTGGTACTAAACATAGTGGAAAAGGTTGGAGGTAAATTTATACCCAGGTATTTTATGCTATCACGTCTCCAATCGAAGGGGAAGGCACTTTTTAAGGAGTCTATCATGTTACTTTCCATGTTTAGAGGGAGGATTTGGGACTTGGATTCGTTGACCTTATAATATGATAGGCGACCATACTCTTTGATAATAGTAAGAGCTACCGGAAGGGCAGTTTGAGGTGATGAGAGTGTCATAAGCACGTCGTCTGCATACATGGAAATGCAATGTTTAGTCTTCCCAATCTGTATTCCAGGTACATCTGGGTTGAGTCTAATGGCCTGGGCCAAGGGCTCCATCGCTAGAATAAAAATCAAGGGTGAGAGGGGGCACCCCTGACGCGTGCCATTAGTTAAGGGAAATGATGAAGATAGAGCCCCATTGATAAACACCTTAGCTGAGGGATTAGAGTATAGGGCTCTTATTGCTTCAATGAATGCCCCACCCAGTCCCATTGTTCCCAACACAGAGAAGGCGAACGACCAGTTCAATCGGTCGAACGCCTTCTCTGCATCCAAGGTCACCAACAGTGCATGAGTCCCCCTACGATTTATGGCATCTATGATATTCAATACTCTGCGAGAGTTATCTGTAATTTGCCTACCCTTGACAAATCCTGTCTGGTCCGAAGATGTAAGGATTGGTATAATATCTGATAATCTTGTTGCTAAAATCTTGGCATACATTTTCAGGTCTGTGTTTAACAGAGATATGGGTCTGAAATTCTGGGGTCTATCTGGCGATTTGCCAGGCTTTGGTAGGGCTACTATTGTTGCAGACAACATCTCGGCCGGGAAAGAACCCTCTATAAATTCTTTATTATATACCGGCGACAAGTGGGGAATGAGCTTGTCCTGAAAAGTGCTGTAATAAATATTGGATAGACCATCTGGGCCAGGGGACTTATGAGGGTGGAGCGAGGAAATGGCTTTAACAACCTCAGGGATGCTAATAGGGAGGGACAATTTGCTCCTCTGCTGGTCATTTAGGGCCGGGAGGTTTAATTTTTTCAAGTATGAGTCAATTTCAAGGGGCGAAGTAGGGTTTATCTCAGGAGAGTCTTTTAAGTTATATAGGGCTGAGTAATATTTAACAAATTGATCTGCCATAGCCTTTGGATCATAAATCTTATGACCATCAGTCGGGTGGACCAAGTAAGGGACTCTGGCCTTGGCTGCCCTTGTTTTTAGGCGGCAGGCCAATAATTTTCCTGCTTTATTATCTTGCGAATAATATCGGGCTTTAGTGGCCCTCAGGTTCTTCTCGTATGTAAAGAGAAGACACTCCCTGAGTCGTGTTCTCAGGGCATGTATTTGAGCAGTCCTTTCTGCGGACGGGGAGGATTTATTCAGAGAAGTAAGTTGAGACATTATGTCATGTAATTTTTGTTCCCTTAGTTTTTTTGCCTGGTGACCCAATTTGATAAATATGCCTCTAATGAAAGCCTTATGGGCATTCCTCAGGCTATAGGGATTAGAGACTGAGCCCGCATTTAGCTCAAAATAGTCGGTTAATGCTTTATCAATTTCGGCCCTGTACTTTGGGTTAGAAACAATATAAGGACTACAGCGCCAGAGAGTATCACGTATATTATACGTCTCTTGTATTGACAGAGATATAGCCGCGTGGTCAGACCATTTTATTGTTTCAACCGTAGACTGCGTGGACAATTGGAGGAGTGATCTACTAACCAGGAAAAGGTCTATGCGGGAGTAGGAATTATGCACAGGAGAGAAAAAAGAATAGTCTCTTTCAGACGCATGGTGAATTCTCCACACGTCGTACAACTCTTCCCGTCTCAAAAGAGGACTCAGAGTGGGATAAGAACCCCTATTCTTGGCTGAGGAATCTATCTCAGCGTCGGGCACTAAGTTAAAATCTCCACAGATTATTAAATGGCCTTGTCGCAGTTTCGCCGTTGTTGCTAATACTTTATTAAGGAAGTGCAACTGATGTCTATTCGGAGCATAAACGGCTACTATGGTATATGCCATATTATTTAAAGTGCAGGTTAAAATGATGAATCTGCCATTCTTGTCTATAAGGGTGTTATTGATCGAAAGGGCAATGGTGTTCCTAAAGGCCAATATGACTCCTCTTTGCTTTTTACGGTAGTGAGACTGTACGACATGTGGGAATAGATGATGTTTAATCCTATGTGCATCCTTGCATACTATGTGAGATTCCTGCACACACACTATATCCGCTTTGAGATCAAGAGCCTCTGACCACATGCAGGACCTCTTCTGAGGGCTATTTAGCCCCTTGGCATTTAGAGAGACCAGCTTAAAGAGGACCTTTCACCTGTATAAACTATATGAACTGAGTATGCTGCCATATAGAGCGGCGCCCGGGGATCTCACTGCACTTACTATTATCCCCGGGCGCCGCTCCGTTCTCCCGTTATAGGCTCCGGTACCTTTGCTTCTTAAGTTATAGTAGGCGGTGTCTTCCCTTGTCCTGTGGGCGTCTCCTTCTCCTAGGCTGCAGCTCTGGCCAATCGCAGCGCACAGCTCACAGCCTGGGAGAAAAAAACCTCCCAGGCTGTGAGCTGTGCGCTGCGATTGGCCAGCGCTGCAGCCTAGGCGAAGGAGACGCCCACAGGACAAGGGAAGACACCGCCTACTATAACTTAAGAAGCAAAGGTACCGGAGCCTATAACGGGAGAACGGAGCGGCGCCCGGGGATAATAGTAAGTGCAGTGAGATCCCCGGGCGCCGCTCTACATGTCAGCATACTCAGTTACCATAGTTTATACAGGTGAAAGGTCCTCTTTAAGAACCATGGGAGAAAGTCAAAAGGCTAAGGACACCCGCTAGGATCTCTCTAGATGCCATATGGAGCCCGTTCCCAACTCCTTCCATATCCCAACTAGTAATGCCATCTGATACATGACTGTAAAGGCAAGTGAAAAATAAACAAAAGGAACAAAACAGACAAAAATATAACAAACCATACATCAAATCAAGCCGGAATGAATAATCACCTATGATGGTGAATAACCGGTTTTAGGACTTATAGGGAACTAGTCCTGTTTGATGCCAAGCACTAGAATGCACTCCAGTGCACAAATTACAGTAGATACTCAATGCTTGGTACCCCTTTTGGCACCAACTGCATGCCACTCTGCATTCAAATGGCGAGGGGGCCCGGATAGGAGATCCTCCTCTGAAGGGAGAGGAAAGTTCCAGGAACACAGTAAGCGACGGCCCTCTTCTACTGATGCAATGCTGTGTTGCTTGCCATTATGGGTGAGAAGAAGCTTCACCGGGAACCCCCATTTATAGGCAATATTGTGCTCCCTGAAGACGGCGGTAATAGGAGCCAACAGGCGCCTTTGTCGTAGCGTGGCTGCCGACAGGTCTGCATACAATTTCACAGACTGAAAGGGCGCGGGCAATTCAGACATCTGCCGGGCCGCCATTAATAAAGCTTCTTTTGTGCGGAAAAAGTGTATCCGGGCCAGAGTGTCTCTGGGGTTATTCTCCGGCAGGTGCCGGGGTCTTGGAATCCGATGGGCCCTGTCTATGATCAGGTCTTGATCCGCACATGAGGGTAACAGCTTTTTCATTAAGGTTTTCAGGAAGTCCATCAGCTCTGAATATCCTCTGAAATGCCCCCAAAATTTAATATTGTTACGTCTGGAGCGGTCCTCCAGGTCATTTATTTTGGCTTGGATGCGGTCAATGTCCGCCTGCATGGCTTCTTGGTTATCTATCAGCTGGTTGTGCGAGGTCGCAAACTTCCCCATTTTGAATTCCACATGCGCCACTCTCGATTCTAGGCCCGCAACAGATGATTTTAGCGGGGTAATCAAGGAGGAGAAATCAGAATGAAGGGCAGCGCTGAAAGCGATCAACATCTCCTTCAAGAGGTTTCCCGACGCAGGCTGGTCAGAGGTAGGTAACTTGCATAATATGCTGGAAACAGAATGGGCATCCAGGCCCTCAGCGCTCACCTCTGTGTTTGCAGCCGGTTGGAGTTTAGGCCTCTGCTTCTCCGGGCTTCTTTGCGTCACCGGAGGGGGGAGATGCACCAGCGGAGCTGCCCGTTGATGTAGACCGGTTCTCAGGTGAGTGTAAGCTGGAATCGCTCCTCGCTGGCTGCGGTGATTCTCGTTGCCGCGTTGGAGAAAGTGCAGGTTCCTTCTCAGCCGCATGAGGTAAAAATGGCGGGACCGCCGGGCTCTGCTGTGAGGCGTCCGCATCTTTCTCAAAGTAGAAATCAAGTTTGCCTTGTTTGGCATGCACCCTTTTGCCCCTGGGCATCTCGCAAGCGTTTCAGGCACTTTGGGGTGAATGGCACCGGGTGTTTCAAAGGCAATACCTTGCTAAATCAGTCGATGTGTGCAGGAGCAGCAGGTTCAAGCGGCCATCACGCTCGGCTGCCAAACCACGCCCAGTCAGTGTGCAATTTAAGGTAGAAATACACCCATCATTTTCTGGGGTTTTAAAAACACACTATTTATTTCAAAAAACAGTATTTTCCAGACCTGCAAGTGTTAAATTCAAGTTTAATATATACAGCTTTCATATTCTGTTAGCAAAAAAAGACTTTTTTTGGCACTCTACAACATCTGTATTAGGCTGGGTTCACACGAGCGTGTCCGGATTAGTTCCGGATGCGTCCCGGTGTGTTGCGGCAAACCCGCGCGAGTAGGAATGCAATTGCAGTCAGTTTTGACTGCGATTGCGTTCCGATGTTCAGTTTTTATCGTGCGTGTGCAATGTGTTTTGCACGCGCGTGATAAAAAACCGACTGTGGTACCCAGACCCGAACTTCTTCACAGAAGTTCAGGTTTGGGTTCGGTGTTCTGTAGATGTTATTATTTTCCCTTATAACATGGTTATAAGGGAAAATAATAGCATTCTGAAAACAGAATGCATAGTAAGTGATCAGTTGAGGGTTAAAAAAAATAAAAAATAAAAACTCACCTTCTCCGTTTGTTCGCGTAAGTCCCGGTCTCTTCTTTACTTCTCAAAAGATGAACTATGGGCTAAAGGACCTTTGGTGACATCAGATCACATGCTCCAATCACAGGGTCCATCACCGCGGTGATGGACCCTGTGATTGGAGCATGTGATCTGACGTCACCAAAGGTCCTTTAGCCCATAGTTCATCTTTTTAAAGAACTAAAGACCGGGAGAACTACGCGAACAAGAGGACAAGGTGAGTTAATTTTTTTTATTTTTTAACCCTCAATTGATCACCTACTAAGCATTCTGTATTCAGAATGCTTTTATTTTCCCTTATAACCATGTTATAAGGGAAAATATTACAGTGTATAGACAGTCACCTAGCAACCGTGCGTGAAAATCGCACCGCATCCGCACTTGCTTGCGGATGCATGCGATTTTCACGCAACCCCATTCACTTCTATGGGGCCTGCGTTGCGTGAAAAACGCAGAATATAGAGCATGCTGCGATTTTCACGCAACGCATAAGTGATGCGTGAAAATCATCGCTCATCTGAACAGCCCCATTGAAATGAATGGGTCCAGATTCAGTGCGGGTGCAATGCGTTCACCTACCGCATTGCACCCGCGCGGAAATCTCGCCCGTGTGAACGCAGCCTTAGTCAGTGTGAAATTTAAGGTAGAAATACACCCATCATTTTCTGGGGTTTGAAAAACACACTTTTTTTTTCTTCAAAAAACAGTATTTTCCAGATCTGCAAGTGTTAAATTCAAGTTTAATATATACAGCTTTCATATTCTGTTAGCAAAAAAAAGACTTTTTTGGCAATCTACAACATCTGTATTAGTCAGTGTGCAATTTAAGGTAGAAATACACCCATCATTTTCTAGGGTTTGAAAAACACACTTTTTATTTCAAAAAACTATATTTTCCAGATCTGCAAGTCTCAAATTCAATTTTAATATATACAGCTTTCATATTCTGTTAGCAAAAAAATACTTTTTTGGCAATCTACAACATCTGTATTAGTCAGTGTGCAATTTAACCACTACAGGACCGATGTACGCAGGATTGCGTCCTGGCGGCGGCCCTGTTATTCCTCCTGGACACGCTGGCGCGTCCTCTCGCGAGACGCGAGATTTCGGGCAGAGCCGGCCCGCACATGCGCATTGCGGGCCGGCAAAAGTTAAAGGAGCGTTTCGTCACCAGCCTGCCAGCCAATGATCATCGCTGGCAGGCTGATGATTTTCAAAAAATCGAATCAGAAGCCATCTAACACCTTATATTTATAAATTTAAGGTGTTAAATGGCTTCTGTGCTCCTCTGCTGGTCCTTTTCGTCGGTTGGTCCCAGCAGAGGAGCAGACATTACAGTGAGTACACCAAACAGTACACTTAGCCCCCAGATCACCCCCATCACCCCAATTAACCCCTTGATCACCCCTTGATCGCCCCTGTCAATCACCTAGTGAAAGGGAAAAAAGTGATCAGTGTAAACTGTCACTTTTTTTTTTCACTAGTATTGACGGTTAGGTTTTAGGATAGTTTAGGCCCCTTTGTTAGGTAGTTAGCGTCGGTTAGCGCCCAGCCCACCGCACTGCAGTCACTGATTCGCTGATTAGTGTATCGCTAATCAACTTTGTTACTTTTATAGTATCTGTAAGTGATCAGAACTGATCACAGTCAGATCTATAATAGTATTAGTGTCACCTTAGTTCGCCCTCCACCCAAAACGCCCTCCACCCAAAACCCCCAAAAAAATGTTGTGTCTGTAGCAGGAGTGGAATAAGGCGTGACACCACACACAGGTACACTTAGCATAGGGATTGCGTTTCACAGGACAGGCACACATGGCTATTAGGGCCCTTTCACTCACAGCTGCTGCAAACCTCTCCTTTCACCTGGGACAAAGTGCATAATGTACTTCGCCACATCTCTGGGTGATTTGCGCTTTGCACATTGTTCCATGGGGAAGGAGAGGTTTGTCCTATAAAAGGTAAAAAAATATATATATATATTTTTTTTAAAATATCACCGGTAAGCAAAAAAGTTAATGTTCTGTTCAAATGTTATATAAACTTAATGTTAATAAATTTATTGCGTTGCGGCCTTGTTTTTTTTTTTTTACCTTCTAGGTGGACCAACCGATGAACGAGCTGCAGCACTGATGTGCATTCCGACAGAAGCATTGCGCTGCTGTCAGATTACACAAAAGTCGGTGTATGCGGCGCTGCAAGACGAGATTTCTCCTCTGCAGTAAAAAAGATACGTTTGCCGAGGCATATGAGCT
The DNA here is from genome assembly GCF_905171765.1 of Bufo bufo. Taxonomy (NCBI): domain Eukaryota; kingdom Metazoa; phylum Chordata; class Amphibia; order Anura; family Bufonidae; genus Bufo; species Bufo bufo. Next base: position 291,670,776 of record NC_053394.1, read on the forward strand.
GAGGGGCGGTGTTCATATGCTTTGGCAAACACTTTGTATATAAAAAATAAATAAAAATAAAAATCCCGGCAATGATTTATTCATCCACATCGATTGATGTGAATGGAGAAATTGGGTTTGCCAGGGCATACGAGCTAAGTGGGTTTGGATGTTGGGCGGAGCTCCTATGTCCTGGCAGACGCCTTTCCCCTCCTTTTTTTTTTTTTGGGCAGAAATTTTTTTCATCCACATTGATCGATGTGAATGAAGAAATCTGTGCCGTTCATTTTTTCTTTCAGCCCAGAGGCTGAATAGAAAAAAAAAAAAATCATTACCCGTATGCTCAATATAAGGAGAATAGCAGAAACTCCTAATGCTGGCCATACATGTAATGATTGTGGAGACCCTCAAATGCCAGGGCAGACACCCCACAAATGACCCCATTTTGAAAAGAAGACACCCCAAGGTATTCGCTGAGGGGCATATTGAGTCCATGAAAGATTGAAATTTTTGTGCCAAGTTAGCGGAAAGGGAGACAAAAAAAAATCAATTTCCGCTAACTTGTGCCAAAAAAATAAAATTTCTATGAACTCGCCATGCCCCTCATGGAATACCTTGGGGTGTCTTCTTTCCAAAATGGGGTCACATGTGGGGTATTTATACTGCCCTGGCATTTTAGGGGCCCTAAAGCGTGAGAAGAAGTCTGGAATCCAAATGTCTAAAAATGCCCTCCTAAAAGAAATTTGGGCCCATTTGCCCACCTAGGCTGCAACAAAGTGTCACACATGTGGTATCACCGTACTCAGGAGAAGTAGGGCAATGTGTTTTGGGGTGTATTTTTACATATACCCATGCTGGGTGAGATAAATATCTCTGTCAAATAACAACTTTGTATTAAAAAATGGGAAAAGTTGTCTTTTAGAGAGACATTTCTCTCACCCAGCAAAGGTATATGTAAAAAGACACCCCAAAACACATTGCCCTACTTCTCCTGAGTACGGCGATACCGCATGTGTGACACTTTTTTGCAGCCTAGGTGGGCAAAGGGGCCCAAATTCTAAAGAGCACCTTTAGGATTTCACAGGGCATTTTTTACACATTTGGAATTCAAACTACTTCTCACGCATTAGGGCCCCTAAAATGCCAGGGCAGTATAACTACCCCACAAGTGACCCCATTTTGGAAAGAAGACACTCCAAGGTATTTCGTGATGAGCATAGTGAGTTCATTGAAGTTTTTATTTTTTGTCACAAGTTAGTGGAATATGAGACTTTGTAAGAAAAAAATTAAAAAAAGAAAATCATCATGTTCCACTAACTTGTGACAAAAAAAAAAAAATTCTAGGAACTCGCCATGCCCCTCACGGAATACCTTGGGGTGTCTTCTTTCCAAAATGGGGTCACTTGTGGGGTAGTTATACTGCCCTGGCATTTTAGGGGCCCTAATGTGTGAGAAGTAGTTTGAAATCAAAATGTGTAAGAAATGCCCTGTGAAATCCTAAAGGTGCTCTTTAGAATTTGGGCCCCTTTGCCCACCTAGGCTGCAAAAAAGTGTCACACATGTGTTATTGCCGTACTCAGGAGAAGTAGGGAAATGTGTTTTGGGGTGTCTTTTTACATATACCCATCCTGGGTGAGAGAAATATCTCTCTAAAAGACAACTTTTCCCATTTTTTTATACAAAGTTGTCATTTGACAGAGATATTTATCTCACCCAGCATGGGTATATGTAAAAATACACCCCAAAACACATTGCCCTACTTCTCCTGAGTACGGCAATACCACATGTGTGACACTTTTTTGCAGCCTAGGTGTGTAAAGGGGCCCACATTCTAAAGAGCACCTTTAGGATTTCACAGGGCATTTTTAACACATTTGGATTTCAAACTACTTCTCACGCATTAGGGCCCCTAAAATGCCAGGGCAGTATAACTACCCGACAAGTGACCCCATTTTGGAAAGAAGACACCCCAAGGTATTTCGTGATGGGCATAATGAGTTCATGGAAGTTTTTATTTTTTGTCACAAGTTAGTGGAATACGAGACTTTGTAAGAAAATAAATAAAAATAATCATCATTTTCCGCTAACTTGTGACAAAAAATAAAAAGTTCTATGAACTCACTATGCCCATCAGCGAATACCTTAGGGTGTCTACTTTCCGAAATGAGGTCATTTGTGGGATGTTTCTACTGTCTGCCCATTGTAGAACCTCAGGAAACATGACAGGTGCTCAGAAAGTCAGAGCTGCTTCAAAATGCGGAAATTCACATTTTTGTACCATAGTTTGTAAATGCTATAACTTTTGCGCAAACCAATAAATATACACTTATTGCATTTTTTTTTATCAAAGACATGTAGAGCAATAAATTTAGAGAAAAATTTATATATAAATGTAGTTTTATTTGAAAAAATTTACAACTGAAAGTGAAAAATGTCATTGCAAAAAAATCGGTAAATTTCGATTAATAACAAAAAAAAAAAAAATGTCAGCAGCAATGAAATACCACCAAATGAAAGTTCTATTAGTGAGAAGAAAAGGAGGTAAAAATCATTTGGGTGGTAAGTATGACCGAGCAATAAACCGTGAAAGTAGTGTAGTGCAGAATTGTAAAAAGTGGTCTGGTCATTAAGGGTGTTTAAGCTAGGGGAGCTGAGGTGGTTAAGGTAGAAATACACCCATCATTTTCTGGGGTTAGAAAAACACTTTTTTTTTCTCCAAAAAACAGTATTTTCCAGATCTGCAAGTGTTAAATTCAAGTTTAATATATACAGCTTTCATATTCTGTTAGCAAAAAAAGACTTTTTTCGTCAACCTACAACATCTATATTAGTCAGTGTGCAATTTAAGGTAGAAATACACCCATCATTTTCTGGGGTTTGAAAAACACACTTTTTTTTCTCAAAAAACAGTATTTTCCGGATCTGCAAGTGTTAAATTCAAGTTTAATATATACAGCTTTCATATTCTGTTAGCAAAAAAAGACTTTTTTCGTCAACCTACAACATCTATATTAGTCAGTGTGCAATTTAAGGTAGAAATACACCCATCATTTTCTGTGGTTTGAAAAACACACTTTTTTTTCTTCAAAAAACTGTATTTTTCAGAATTGCAAGTGTTCAATTCAAGTTTAATATATACAGCTTTCATATTCTGTTACCAAAAAAAGACTTTTTTGGCAATCTGCAACATTTGTATTAGTCAGTGTGCAATTTAAGGTAGAAATACACCCATCATTTTCTGTGGTTTGAAAAACACACTTTTTTTATTCAAAAATCTGTATTTTCCAGATCTGCAAGTGTTAAATTCAAGTTTAATATATACAGCTTTCATATTCTGTTACCAAAAAAAGACTTTTTTTTGGCAATCTACAACATCTGTATTAGTCAGTGTGCAATTTAAGGTAGAAATACACCCATCATTTTCTGGGGTTTGAAAAACACACATTTTTGTTTTTCAAAAAACAGTATTTTCCAGATCTGCAAGTGTTAAATTCAAGTGTAATATATACATCTTTCATATTTCTGTTACCAAAAAAACTCAATTTTGGCAATCTACAACATTTTGATTAGTCAGTGTGCAATTTAAGCTAGAAATACACCCATCATTTTCTGGGGTTTGAAAAACACACTTTTTTGACAAAAAACACAATTTTCAGGCCTTGTAGCATCAGCACGTGTGAAATTACAGGCTTATATACTGCTGTCAAATTCAGTTGTTAAACAAACACTCGTTTTGGCAGAAAATATTTAGTTGGCAGCCTTTGATGCAGATGTCATTGTGAGATACACCCTTAATTCAAATACCGCCATTTGGTGCACCAATATTGAATTCAGGCCTACAGTGGTTCAGACCATGTGAGATATCTCCTCTACATACAGGGGTTTGAATCAGGCATTTGAAATACAGCCATTTGAAATACAATTTGGGGCAAAGAAATATTGAATTCAGGCCTACACTGGTTCAGGCCGTGTGAGATGCTCCCTCTACATACAGTGGTTTGATTCAGGGATTAGAAATACAGCCATTTGAAATACAGCCATTTTGTGCAAAGATATATTTACTTCAGGCCTATACTGGTTCAGACCGTGTGAGATATCCTCTCTACATACAGGGGTTTGAATCAGGGATTTGAAATACAGCCATTTGAAATACAGCCATTTGAAATACAGCCATTTGAAATACAGCCATTTTGTGCAAAAATATATTTACTTCAGGCCTATACTGTTTCAGGCCCTGTGAGAAACCCCCTCTACATACAGGGGTTTGAATCACGCATTTGAAATACAGCCATTTGAAATACAGCCACTTTGTGCAAAGATATATTTACCGTATTTTTCGCTTTATAAGACGCACTTTTTCCCCCCAAAAGTGGGGGGAAAATGGCCGTGCGTCTTATAAAGCGAATACTTCGCTGGCCGCTATGCTGCACAGCGCGGCCAGCGAAGTATCAGTGACAGTGTGGAGGGAGGAGGCGGGGCCCGGTGCAGTGACTCTACTCTAATACACTGGGCCCCGCAACTGTTAAACATTCCATCTGATCTATATCTAATAGTATATGCTCTGTACGGCTCTTACTGTAGTACTGTAAGTATAGCGCAGACCGGCATCTCCCTCGGTCATGCGCCGATTGCCGCACCTCCTTCCTCATGCGCCGTCTGCTCCAGCTCCCTCTGTCATGCGCCGCCTGCCCCAGCTACCTCTGTCATGCGCCGCCTGCCTGTTCATTCATAAAGTGAGATAAGCAGGCAGGCGGCGCATGAGGAGGGAGCTGGGGCAGACGGCGCATGACAGACGGAGCTGGAGCAGACGGCGCAAAGAGGAGGGAGGTGCGGCAGGTGGCGCATGACCGATGGAGATGCCGGTCTGCGCTATATTTACAGTACTACAGTAAGAGCCGTACAGAGCATATACTATTAGATATAGATCAGATTGAATGTTTAACAGTTGCGGGGCCCGGTGTATTAGAGTAGAGTCACTGCACCGGGCCCCGCCATGAGTGTCTCCGCCTCCTTCCTCCACACTGATGCATCTGATGGGGGATCTGTAGATGACACTTATGGGGATCTGTGGATGACATAAGTGTCATCCACAGAGCCCCATAAGTGTTATCCACAGATCCCCCATCAGTGTCATGCACAGATCCCCCCTCAGTGTAATGCACAGATCCCCCCTCAGTGTCATTCACAGATCCCCCCATCAGTGTCATCCACAGATCCCCCATCAGTGTCATCCACAGATCCCCCATCAGTGTCATCCACAGATCCACCATCAGTGTCATCCACAGATCCCCCATAACAGTGCGTCATCCACAGATCCCCCCATAACAGTGCGTCATCCACAGATCCCCCCATAACAGTGCGTCATCCACAGATCCCCCCATAACAGTGCGTCATCCACAGATCCCCCATAACAGTGCGTCATCCACAGATCCCCCATAACAGTGCGTCATCCACAGATCCCCCCATAACAGTGCGTCATCCACAGATCCCCCATAACAGTGTCATCCACAGATCCCCCCATAACAGTGCGTCATCCACAGATCCCCCATAACAGTGTCATCCCCAGATCCCCATAACAGTGCGTCATCCCCAGATCCCCATAACAGTGCGTCATCCACAGACCACCTTTAGTTCAAAAGCTACCAAAAGCACACATTTTGGTTCAAAATATTTTTTTCTTATTTTCCTCCTCAAAAACCTAGGTGCGTCTTATCATCAGGTGCGTCTTATAAAGCGAAAAATACGGTACTTCAGGCCTACAATGGTTCAGTCCGTGTGAGATACCCCCCTACATACAGGGGTTTGAATCAGCCATTTGAAATACAGCCATTTGAAATACAGCCATTTTGTGCAAAGATATATTTACTTCAGGCCTACACTGGTTCAGACCGTGTGAGATATCCCCTCTACATACAGGGGTTTGAATCAGGGATTTGAAATACAACCATTCGAAATACAGCCATTTTGTGCAAAGATATATTTACTTTAGGCCCACAGTGGTTCAGACCATGTGAGATACCCCCTCTACATACAGGGGTTTGAATCAGGCATTTGAAATACAGCCATTTAAAATACAGCCATTTTGGGAAAAGAAATATTTACTTCAGGCGTACAGTGGTTCAGACCGTGTGAAAACCCCCCTCTACATACAGGGGTTTGAATCAGGCATTTGAAATACAGCAATTTGAACTACAGCCATTTTGTGCAAAGATATATTTACTTCAGGCCTACAGTGGTTCAGACCGTGTGAGATACTCCCTTTACATACAGTGGTTTGATTCAGGGATTTGAAATACAGCCATTTGAAATACATCCATTTTGTGCAAAGATATATTTACTTCAGGCCTACAGTGGTTCAGACCGTGTGAGATACCCCCTCTACATACAGGGGTTTGAATCAGGCATTTGAAATGCAGCCATTTGAAATACAGCCATTTTGTGCAAAGATATATTTACTTCAGGCCTAGACTGGTTCAGGCCCTGTGAGATACCCCCGCTACATACTGTCGTTCTATTCTACTATTAATTAAACACCATTTAGGGCAAGATCCTAAATTCGAAAAATATGAGGAGAGTGTCAAATAAGGGACGTGGCCCAGGTCGTGCTGCTGCTGGTGGAGCTCTTGTTGCAGGGAGAGGACGTGGTCGATCTGTGCCAGCTACACGCACAAGTGAATCCCCTTCCTCAGGTGCGAGTAGGCGACAAAACCTGCAGTGGTATTTGGTCGGGCCTAATGCTGCTCTACGAATGGTGAGGCCTGAACAAGTACAGGCGATGGTACAGGGTGGGCCATTTATATGGATACACCTTAATAAAATGGGAATGGTTGGTGATATTAACTTCCTGTTTGTGGCACATTAGTATATGTGAGGGGGGAAACTTTTCAAGATGGGTGGTGACCATGGCGGCCATTTTGAAGTCGGCCATTTTGAATCCAACTTTTGTTTTTTCAATAGGAAGAGGGTCATGTGACACAACAAACTTATTGGGAATTTCACAAGAAAAACAATGGTGTGCTTGGTTTTAACATACCTTTATTCTTTCATGAGTTATTTACAAGTTTCTGACCACTTATAAAATGTGTTCAATGTGCTGCCCATTGTGTTGGATTGTCAATGCAACCCTCTTCTCCCACTCTTCACACACTGATAGCAACACCGCAGGAGAAATGCAAGCACAGGCTTCCAGTATCCGTAGTTTCAGGTGCTGCACATCTCGTATCTTCACAGCATAGACAATTGCCTTCAGATGACCCCAAAGATAAAAGTCTAAGGGGGTCAGATCAGGAGACCTTGGGGGCCATTCAACTGGCCCACGATGACCAATCTTCTTTTCCAGGAAACTGTTCATCTAGGAATGCTCGGACCTGACACCCATAATGTGGTGGTGGGTGCACCATCTTGCTCAAAAAACTCAGGGAACGTGCCAGCTTCAGTACATAAAGAGGGAAACACATCATCATGTAGCAATTTCGCATATCCAGTGACCCCCTTAGACTTTTATCTTTGGGGTCATCTGAAGGCAATTGTCTATGCTGTGAAGATACGAGATGTGCAGCACCTGAAACTACGGATACTGGAAGCCTGTGCTAGCATTTCTCCTGCGGTGTTGCTATCAGTGTGTGAAGAGTGGGAGAAGAGGGTTGCATTGACAATCCAACACAATGGGCAGCACATTGAACACATTTTATAAGTGGTCAGAAACTTGTAAATAAACTCATGAAAGAATAACCATTGTTTTTCTTGTGAAATTCCCAATAAGTTTGATGTGTCAAATGACCCTCTTCCTATTGAAAAAACAAAAGTTGGATTCAAAATGGCCGACTTCAAAATGGCCGCCATGGTCACCACCCATCTTGAAAAGTTTCCCCCCTCACATATACTAATGTGCCACAAACAGGAAGTTAATATCACCAACCATTCCCATTTTATTAAGGTGTATCCATATAAATGGCCCACCCTGTAGATTGGGTTGCTGACAGTGGATCCAGTTGCTTCACATTGTCTCCCACCCAGTCTCCTGCTGAAAGACCACAGTTGGCACCTGCAGCCGATGTCCATCAGTCTTTCACCTCACCCCCTTGCAAATCAGCCAAGCAGTCTAAGCCCCAAGTCATGCAGCAGTCTCTTCTGCTTTTTAAAGACTCTGTTAGCAGGGTTTCCCAGGGCCATCCACCTAGCCCTGCCCCAGAAGTGGAAGAGATTGAGTGCACCGATGCCCAACCACTTATCTTTCAAGATGAGTACATGGGAGGACCATCGCAGCACGTCTCGGATGATGACGAAACACAGGTGCCAACTGCTGGGGCTTTCGAAAGTGTGCAGACCGACAAGGAAGGCAGGGGTGAAGACTGTGTGGAAGATGATGTGGAGGACGATGAGGTCCTCGACCCCACATAGAATCAAGGTCATGCGAATGACCTATGTAGTTCGGAGGAAGAGGTTCGTAGGAAGAGGCGGTGGTCGCACAGAGCCACCAGCACAGCAGAAGAGGCAGCAGGGTGCAAAAGCGGAGCGGCCGTCCTCTAGACAGTACGCCTCCTACTGCCCACCGCAGCAAGGGACCGAGCACACCAAAGCCAGCTCCAAGGAGTTCCCTGGCGTGGCAGTTCTTCAGACAATGTGCTGATGACAAGACATGAGTGGTTTGCACGCTGTGCAATCAGAGCCTGAAGGCGAGGCATAAACGTTCTCAACCTGAGCACAACCTGCATGACCAGGCATTTAAGTGCAAAGCACAAGCTGCAGTGGAGTAGACACCTCAAAAACCAAGAAAGGTCTCTGGCTCCTCCTGCTTCCTCTTCTGCTGCAGTCTCGGCCTCTTCATCCACCTCTGGAGTGACAGTGCCACCTGCCACCCTGCAAACAGAGAATCTGCCAGCAACACCACCACCTGGGTCACCAAGCATCTCCACCATGTCCCACGGAAGCGTTCAGCTCTCCATCTCCCAAACACTGGAGCGGAAGAGGAAGTACCCCCCTACCCACCCGCGATCCCTGGCCCTGAATGCCAGCATTTCAAAATTACTGTCCTTTGAAATGCTGTCATTCTGTCTGGTGGAGACGGAGAGTTTTAAAAGCCTTATGGAGGTGGCTGTCCCACAGTACATCGTGCTCATCCGCCACTACTTTTCCAGGCGTGCCATCCCTTCCCAACCAAGTGGGGGACAAAATCAGCTGTGCACTGCGCAACGCCATCTGTGGCAAGGTCCACCTAATTACGGATACGTGGACCAGTAAACACGGTCAGGGGCGTTATATCTTCCTAACAGCACACAGGGTAAATGCAGTGGCGCATGTCCTTTCACCACCAAGGATTGCAGGGCGCTTCAGTTTGCCTCCTGTTGCTTTCTCCTCCTACTCTGCTTCCTCATCCTCTACCAGCTCCTCATCCGATCAGCGTGACACCTTCACCACCAATTTCAGCACAGCCAGGGGTAAACGACAGCAGGCAGTTTTAAAACTTATCTGTTTGGGGGACAAACCCCACACCGCGCAGGAGCTGTGGACAGGCCTTGAACAACAGACTGATATGTGGTTTATGCCAGTCAGCCTCAAGCCCGGACTGGTGGTGTGCGATAATGGGCGAAATCTCGTAGCAGCTCTGGGACTAGCCGGTTTGACACACATTCCTTGCCTGACGCATTTGCTGAATTTGGTGGTGCAGAGATTCCTTAAAAATTACCCTGATATGTCAGAGCTGCTGCATAAAGTGCGGGCCAACTGTGCGTGCTTTTGGCGTTCTCACCCTGCTGCTGCTCGCCTGTTAGCGCTGCAGCGTAACTTCGGCCTTCCCGCTCACCGCCTCATATGCGACGTACCCACAAGGTGGAACTCCACCTTGCACATGCTGGCCAGACTGTGCGAGCAGCAGCAGGCAATAGTGGAGTTTCAGCTGCAGCACGCACGGGTGAGTCGCTCGGCGGAACAGCACCACTTCACCACCAATGACTGGGCATCCATGCGAGACCTGTGTTCCTTGTTGCGCTGTTTCGAGTACTCCACCGTTCATTAAAATGAACCAGGCATGGATCCCTGGTTGACATGTATGCCGGCACTAAGCAGCCATTGTTATACTGCAGCGCAATTGCTCATGTTTGTATTTTGGATATTTCACACTCTTTTGGAGCGTACCTTAATTTTACAAAATTAAATTAAAACCAAAAACCTGTGTTGGCTATCTCGTCCTCCTCCACCGCCTCTTCCACCTACTCCGCTACGTCCACCGCCTCCTCAAACTCCTACTCCATATGGAACTCCACCTCATAAATCCATATTTTTTTTTGTACGTGTTTTATTTTATATCATTTCACTACTTTGTCATTAACATTTTCTGGTGAAATTCACCAATTTTTGGGTGTATAGTACCACTACTATACCTAGTACACCAGTAAAAAAAAAAAAAAAATTGTCAGTTACATTTTATGGTGAAATTAACAAATTTTTGGGTGTATAGTACCACTGCTATACCTAGTAGACAGGTTAAACAAAAATAAATAAATTGTCATTTACTTTTTCGGGTGAAATTAACCAATTTTTGGGTGTATAGTACCACTGCTATACCTAGTAGGCCGGTTAAAAAAAAAAATTGTCATTTACTTTTTGGGTGAAATTCACCAATTTTGGTGTGTATAGTGCCACTGCTATACCTAGTGGAACGGTAAAAAATAAATAAAAAAAAGTTGTCAGTTACATTTTCTGGCATAATAAACAAATTTTTGGGTGTATAGTACCACTGCTATAACTAGTAGACAGGTTAAAAAAAAAACTGTCAGTTATATATTCTGGTGAAATTCACAAATTTTTGGGTGTGATGTACCACTCCTATACCTAGTAGACCGAAAAAAAAAAAAATTGTCAGTTACATTTTTTGGTGAAAATCACCAATTTTTGGGTGTAATATACCCCTCCTCTACCTAGTTGACAGCTTAATACATTTCAATAATTTTTCTGTTACATTCTTGGGTTGACATTATACAATTTTAGATGTGAATAAACACCTGCTATGCATAGGTGACAGGGAATAAAATTTTATAAATTATTCAGTAATTAATGCGCACCACATCCTTACATTCAATGCTTAAACTTTGAAAAGTTGTCACACTTTTATGCTTTAATAATTTCTCCCATATTTCAACTCTAATTTAAAATTTGAAAAAATGAATCCTCCCTTGGATGTGGTCTCTCTTTCTCACGCTCCCTCTCTGGCCTGGAACCCTGATTCCCCGCCACCCATGATCACCATGGTAGGCGCATAAAAGAACATCGAAAGTTGATAGAGCAGATATCAAATTGGATCGTGAACATCACGGGGACGTGCGACATGGTGGGGCAGTAAGTGTGCACACGCCTACACGAACTGACTGACAGGGGTCAGCCCCTGCAACTTCTGGGTCTCCAAATTGGGCACATGGCCTGAGCTTGCCCTTTACCCCTTGGAGGTGCTGGTCCCGTGACCCCCTGTGTCGGCGATCGCCGCAAACCGCAGGTCAATTCAGACCTGCGGTTTGCGGCTTTTACCTGGTGCGGCGGCAGTGGTGCCATCGGGTTCCCATGGGGCTATAGGGGGGACCCGATGGCATGGAAGGCAGCGCGATGCCTTCCTGAGGCATCGCGCTGCCTTCCAGTGATGAGCTTGTGAGATCCAGCCCCCTGGATCTCACAGGCCGGAAGCTGTATGAGTAATACACACAGTATTACTCATACAGCCAATGTATTCCAGTACAGAAGTATTGGAATGCATTGTAAAGGATTAGACCCCCATAAGTTCAAGTCCCAAAGTGGGACAAAAAATATGATTTTTGGTTGCTCTTTATTACATTTTTGTGAGGCAAGGTTACCAAAAATAGAAATTCTGAAATTTCATCTCGAATTGCCATAAACTGTTAAGGAACACCTAAAGGGTTAATAAAGTTTGTAAAAAGTTTACAACCACATATGGGGTGTTTTTGTAAACTGCAGAATCAGAGTAATAAATATTAAGTTTTGTTTGGCTGTTAACCCTTGCTTTGTTACTGGAAAAAAAAGGTTTAAAATTGAAAATTTGCCCAAAAATTGCTGTTTTGGCACCGTTTTTATTTAATTTTTTTGACCATGTTCCTCTGAGGGATTAGGTCATGGGGTATTTTTTTAGATCAGATTCTTACAGAAGCGGCGATACCTAATATGTCTACTTTTTATGTATTTATTTATGTTTTACACTATATTATCTTTTTATAAACAAAAAAAAACATTTTAGTATATTCAGAGTCTGAGTCTTTTTTTTTTTTTTAGCCGATTATCTTAGTTAGGGGCTCATTTATTGCAGGATGAGAGGACGGTTTTATTGGCACTATTTTGGGGGGCATATGACTTTTTGATCGCTTGCTATTACAATTTTTGTGATGTAAGGTGACAAAAAAATACCTTTTTTTGCACCGTTTTTATTTTACTTTTTGACAGTGTTCATCTGAGGGGTTAGTTCATTTAGGTATTTTTATAGAGAATATTCTTACGGACGCGGTGATACCTAATATGTCTACTTTTTTATTTATTTTAGTTTTAATAAATAATATTTTAGATTTTTTTTTTTCGTTTTAGTGTTTCAAGTCTGAGAACCATAGTTTCTTTATCCCATTGTCAGTGGCTAAATTGGAATATAAATTTAGTACTACATGGAAGTGTGGTACTCCCTGAAGTAACCAATAATGCAGAGGCCTGGATGATCGGGGCACGTGTCACACTGAGTAGTGGAGTCCTTCCATATCCCCTCCCTGTGACACACTCTGCACCTTTTTTGGGTCAGTCCCTTCTTTCCAGTATGGGGGACCACACCTGGAAAGTGTTAGCCAGGGACGATCTGGGCGCCTCCAGTTCCCGAGGTACTCCGACCTGCTCTTTCCCGGTCAGAAAAGATCAGTTCCTTGAGGACTGCCTCATAGAACTGAAGGAATGTCCCTGTGTTGCCAGCTCTCCGGGACAGCACAAAAGAGTTGTACAAGGCAACCTGTACCAAGTAGACCGCAACTTTTTTGTACCATGCCCGTGTTTTGCGCATTGCATTATATGGCTTGAGGACTTGATCAGAGAGATCAACTCCTCCCATATACCGATTGTAGTCGACGATACAATCGGGTTTGAGGACCGTTGCCGCAGTACCTCGCACAGGGACAGGGGTGATGCCGTTACCATGAATTGTCGGACAGTGCAAGGACATCCCTCTTGTCCTTATATCTGACCAGCAACAGTTTTCCACTGTTAAGAGGACGGGTCTCACCCCTGGGGATAGGTACCTGGAGGGGGTGGGTAGGGAGGCTCCGTTGATTTTTCCGCACAGTCCCACAAGCGGACGTGGATCTGGCGGCGAGGGACTGGAACAAGGGGATACTAGTATAAAAGTTATCTGCGTACAGGTAGTAGCCCTTATCTAGCAGTGAGTGCCTAAGGTCCCACACAAGTTTTCCGCTAACACCCAGAGTGGGGGGACATTCTGGGGGTTGAGTACGGGAATCTCGCCCCTCATCCACACAAAACTTGTAAGTGTACCCTGAGGTACTCTCACAAAGTTTGTACAGCTTCATGCCATACCTCGCCCGCTTAGAGGGAACATACTGGCGGAAAAGGAGTCTCCCCTTGAAAGCAATGAGCGACTCATTAACCGCGGCCTCTCTTTCAGGTACATAGGCCTGTACAAATTTGGCCCCAAAGTGATCGATGACCGGCCTGATTTTGTACAGGCGGTCATAGGTAAGATCACCTTGGGGGGAAGGGGACATGCTGCCTTATCTGAATATTGCAGGCATTTCCGGATGGCCTAAAACCGGGAGCGTGTCATGGCCGTACTGTAAAGTGGGTCTGGTAGAGGACGTCCCCACTCCAGTAATGCCTGACACTAGGTTTTTTGACTAGGCCCATGTGCAGCACGAGGCCCCAAAACGTCCTCATCTCGGCTGCAATAACCGGAGTCCAGCCACCGGGCCTAGCCAAAAAGGAGCCCTGGTGTTGAGCAACAAACTGTTGGGCGTACAGGTTTGTTTGCTCCACCATTAGATTTACAAAGTGCTCACTGAAAAAAAGTCTAAAGTAGTCGTATTCAGTGAAGCCCACTGTGGAAATCTGGATTCCTGGTTGGCCTACAAAATCAGGAATCACGGGCTCAAAACGCTCTGTGGTACACCAGACAAGTTCACCGGCAGGGGGCTCTGGTGGACTTAACTGGTGTGCCAGAAAACTAGTACGAGCCCCAGAGCTGCTCGTACTAGTGTGGGCCACAGGGTCTCTAGCACAGCGGTCCCCTTGCTCCGCCTGGCGGCGTCTCCACCGCCTTGGGGGCTCATCATCATCGCTAGATGATGAGAAGGACGCGGATGACAAAAGGAAAGTGGGGTCATCCTCGTCTTTACTGGGACTTTCGGACTCGGAGGCAAGCTGGGCGTATGCCTCCTCGGTTGAGAACATCCAGCGGGCCATAGGGGAGTGTGTGTGCGTGCGTGCGTGTGTGTGTGCGTGCGTGATAAACTTTATTTGGTGTTGGTGTGTGTGGGGGCACGGGTGCTCGTGAACTTACCCAAAACCTAACAAACAAAAAAATAAAATAAAAAAAAAAGTTAAAAATATTTTAAAATTATCTAAATCGCTGATCAACCGACCGAAGTTGGTCAGCGGTGGAGTGTGCGATGCGCTAACAGTGGCCGGACGCTAAGAGTGCCGGCTACAGTCAGCGTACGCAGGAAAAAAAACTGCTTGCGCTCCCAAAAAAGTTGTGGGGGGGAGGGGGGCAAGCTGCAGCACCCCTGGGGGGGTCTAGGGTCACACAGCTGTGCTGTGGACCCCAGACACCCGATTTAGGGTGATGCAACAAAAATGTATTTATTTATTTTTCTCACTAACTTTCCCTGAATATCCCTGCCTATCCTAACCCTTCCCTAAATACCTGGGTGGTGCTGGGGGTGCTGGGGCACAGATGGGGTGCTGGATGATGATCTATGAACAGATGGGAGTGCTGGCTCTGAGGATAGGCTGCAGTAATTTGAACTGCCCGCCCCTGCAGCCGACCACTGAGAAGTGATGTCACATCACCTCTCAGGATCGCAGGATGGTAATTGGTGGTGTATTATCACACCACCGATCACCATCCTGTTCTGGGTTATCGGGTCACAGGATCCCCCGGCGCATTGACCCAAGCTGCCTGCTCAATGATTTGAGCAGGCACTGGGTTCCGATCACCACCCGCTGGGCGGCGGTGATCAGAACTATACATGACGTACCGGTACGTCATTTGTCCTTAAGTACCAGGACAACATGCTGTACCGGTACGTCATGTGTCCGGAACAGGTTAATTGAGAGCAGTATAAATACATGCACTTGCACTTTTGTAATTCACTTGGCTTGAGAAAGCATCCATGAGGGGACAGAAACGTCGCTGTTGTGACATGTGTGAATAAAGACACATTTTTTTCACCATATACAGAGAGAGGTGTGCCGTGGATTTCTACAGGTATTTACATACCCGGAATCAAGGGTTGAACGCTGGCACCCGGCTATCGTCTTAGAGACGTGACGCCCTATCTTCTGAAATATTTTACTGATTGAAGGCTCTGCACCCCAGTTTTCAAAAAGAAAGGTATTGATCTTCAACATATGGACAATGCTGCACATGTCTTCTCTTATAATAACACAGATATGGAGAGGATAATGAGTAATTTGGAAGAGGATGCTACTTTCCTCACCATACCATCTATCAACATAAAAAGGGATTATGAAAATACCGGTATTACCAAAAAGATCTTGGCATTGGAATTTATTAACATTGGCTCAATATCATAAATGTAATTGCATACCGAGAGGTATGAGGTTTTGTTTGAAACCAAACATGTTTACACAAGATGGTGAAATTAGAGCACGGTTTGAAGCAATATCCAATAAGTATGCCTTGGACATTATTTTGTTGAACATTGAGTTCCTGCAAAGAGAATGGTCTAGTCTTAAGTGCAAAAAGTTGGAAATAGAGACTTTTCTGAAATCTATTATGTCTGTAAATGATGTGGACTCTTTTTTGGAAAGGCAACATGCATTCTTGGAAAAGATGTGGAAGGATCTGGAGGAAACAATAAGAATAAAATGGCATAGTATGACTACACATCAGGCCATGTTTACACGTGGGACTCTACACGCACAACTGAGAATGTACAAGCAAAAAAGATCTCAAGGAATATGAAAGATACGAATAGAAACATGAATGGAAAATCAAGTGGTGATGTTAAAGGAAATATTAATTATTGATATTTATTGGCACTATTTTGGGGGGCATATGACTTTTTGATCGCTTGCTATTACAATTTTTGTGATGTAAGGTGACAAAAAAAGACCTTTTTTTGCACCGTTTTTTTTTTTTTTTTTGACCGTGTTCATCTGAGGGGTTAGTTCATAGGGTATTTTCATAGAGCAGATTCTTACGGATGCGGCGATACCTAATATGTCTACTTTTTTATTTATTTTAGTTTTAATAAATAATATTTTTAAATATTTTTTTTTTTCATTTTAGTGTTTCAAGTCTGAGAACCATAGTTTTTTTTATCCGTTTGTCAATGGCTAAATTGGAATATAAATTTAGTTCTACATGGAAGTGTGGTACTCCCTGAAGCAACCAATAATGCAGAGGCCTGGATGATCGGGGCACGTGTCACACTGAGTAGTGGTGTCCTTCCGTATCCCCCTCCTGTGACACACTCTGCACCTTTTTTGGTTCCGTCCCTTCTATCCAGTATGGGGGACCACACCTGGAAAGTGTTGGCCAGGGACGATCCGGGCGCCTCCAGTTCCCGAGGTACTCCGACCTGCTCTTTCCCGGTCAGAAAAGATCAGTTCCTTGAGGACTGCCTCATAGAACTGAAGGAATGTCCCTGTCTTGCCAGCGCTCCGGGACAGCACAAAAGAGTTGTACAAGGCAACCTGTACCAAGTAGACCGCAACTTTTTTGTACCATGCCCATGTTTTGCGCATTGCATTATATGGCTTGAGGACTTGATCAGAGAGATCAACTCCTCCCATATACCGATTGTAGTCGACCATACAATCGGGTTTGAGGACCGTTGCCGCAGTACCTCGCACAGGGACAGGGTGATGCCGTTACCATAAATTGTGGACAGTGCAAGGACATCCCTCTTGTCCTTATATCTGACCAGCAACAGGTTTCCACTGTTAAGGGCACGGGTCTCACCCCTGGGGATAGGTACCTAGAGGGGGTGGGTAGGGAGGCCGTGTTGATTTTTCCGCACGGTCCCACAAGCGGACGTGGATCTGGCGGCGAGGGACTGGAACAAGGGGATACTAGTATAAAAGTTATCCGCGTACAGGTGGTAACCCTTATCTAGCAGTGGGTGCATAAGGTCCCACACAAGTTTCCCGCTAACCCCCAGAGTGGGGGGACATTCTGGGGGTTGAATACGGAAATCTCGCCTCTCGTACACACGAAACTTGTAAGTGTACCCTGAGGTACTCTCACAAAGTTTGTACAGCTTCACGCCATACCTCGCCCGCTTAGAGGGAACATACTGGCGGAAATGGAGTCTCCCCTTGAAAGCAATGAGCGACTCATCAACCGCGACCTCCTTTCCAGGTACATAGGCCTGTACAAATTTGGCCCCAAAGTGATCGATGACCGGCCTGATTTTGTACAGGCCTGACACTAGGTTATTTGACTAGGCCCATGTGCAGCACGAGGCCCCAAAACGTCCTTATCTCGGCTGCACTGACCGGAGTCCAGCCACCGGGCCTAGCGAAAAAGGAGCCCTGGTGTTGAGCAACAAACTGTTGGGCGTACAGGTTTGTTTGCTCCACCATTAGATTTACAAAGTGCTCACTGAAAAAAAAAGTCTAAAGTAGTCGTATTCGGTGAAGGCCACTGTGGAAATCTGGATTCCTGGTTGGCCTACAAAATCAGGAATCACGGGCTCAAAACGCTCTGTGGTACACCAGACAAGTTCACCGGCAGGGGGCTCTGGTGGACTTAACTGGTGTGCCAGAAAACTAGTACGAGCCCCAGAGCTGCTCGTACTAGTGTGGGCCACAGGGTCTCTAGCACAGCGGTCCCCTTGCTCCGCCTGGCGGCGTCTCCACCGCCTTGGGGGCTCATCATCATCGCTAGATGATGAGAAGGACGCGGATGACAAAAGGAAAGTGGGGTCATCCTCGTCTTTACTGGGACTTTCGGACTCGGAGGCAAGCTGGGCGTATGCCTCCTCGGTTGAGAACATCCAGCGGGCCATAGGGGAGTGTGTGTGCGTGCGTGCGTGCGTGTGTGTGTGCGTGCGTGATAAACTTTATTTGGTGTTGGTGTGTGTGGGGGCACGGGTGCTCGTGAACTTACCCAAAACCTAACAAACAAAAAAATAAAATAAAAAAAAAAGTTAAAAATATTTTAAAATTATCTAAATCGCTGATCAACCGACCGAAGTTGGTCAGCGGTGGAGTGTGCGATGCGCTAACAGTGGCCGGACGCTAAGAGTGCCGGCTACAGTCAGCGTACGTAGGAAAAAAAACTGCTTGCGCTCCCAAAAAAGTTGTGGGGGGGAGGGGGGCAAGCTGCAGCACCCCTGGGGGGGTCTAGGGTCACACAGCTGTGCTGTGGACCCCAGACACCCGATTTAGGGTGATGCAACAAAAATGTATTTATTTATTTTTCTCACTAACTTTCCCTGAATATCCCTGCCTATCCTAACCCTTCCCTAAATACCTGGGTGGTGCTGGGGGTGCTGGGGCACAGATGGGGTGCTGGATGATGATCTATGAACAGATGGGAGTGCTGGCTCTGAGGATAGGCTGCAGTAATTTGAACTGCCCGCCCCTGCAGCCGACCACTGAGAAGTGATGTCACATCACCTCTCAGGATCGCAGGATGGTAATTGGTGGTGTATTATCACACCACCGATCACCATCCTGTTCTGGGTTATCGGGTCACAGGATCCCCCGGCGCATTGACCCAAGGTGCCTGCTCAATGATTTGAGCAGGCACTGGGTTCCGATCACCACCCGCTGGGCGGCGGTGATCAGAACTATACATGACGTACCGGTACGTCATTTGTCCTTAAGTACCAGGACAACATGCTGTACCGGTACCTCATGTGTCCGGAACAGGTTAATTGAGAGCAGTATAAATACATGCACTTGCACTTTTGTAATTCACTTGGCTTGAGAAAGCATCCATGAGGGGACAGAAACGTCGCTGTTGTGACATGTGTGAATAAAGACACATTTTTTTCACCATATACAGAGAGAGGTGTGCCGTGGATTTCTACAGGTATTTACATACCCGGAATCAAGGGTTGAACGCTGGCACCCGGCTATCGTCTTAGAGACGTGACGCCCTATCTTCTGAAATATTTTACTGATTGAAGGCTCTGCACCCCAGTTTTCAAAAAGAAAGGTATTGATCTTCAACATATGGACAATGCTGCACATGTCTTCTCTTATAATAACACAGATATGGAGAGGATAATGAGTAATTTGGAAGAGGATGCTACTTTCCTCACCATACCATCTATCAACATAAAAAGGGATTATGAAAATACCGGTATTACCAAAAAGATCTTGGCATTGGAATTTATTAACATTGGCTCAATATCATAAATGTAATTGCATACCGAGAGGTATGAGGTTTTGTTTGAAACCAAACATGTTTACACAAGATGGTGAAATTAGAGCACGGTTTGAAGCAATATCCAATAAGTATGCCTTGGACATTATTTTGTTGAACATTGAGTTCCTGCAAAGAGAATGGTCTAGTCTTAAGTGCAAAAAGTTGGAAATAGAGACTTTTCTGAAATCTATTATGTCTGTAAATGATGTGGACTCTTTTTTGGAAAGGCAACATGCATTCTTGGAAAAGATGTGGAAGGATCTGGAGGAAACAATAAGAATAAAATGGCATAGTATGACTACACATCAGGCCATGTTTACACGTGGGACTCTACACGCACAACTGAGAATGTACAAGCAAAAAAGATCTCAAGGAATATGAAAGATACGAATAGAAACATGAATGGAAAATCAAGTGGTGATGTTAAAGGAAATATTAATTATTGATATTTATTGGCACTATTTTGGGGGGCATATGACTTTTTGATCGCTTGCTATTACAATTTTTGTGATGTAAGGTGACAAAAAAAGACCTTTTTTTGCACCGTTTTTTTTTTTTTTTTTTGACCGTGTTCATCTGAGGGGTTAGTTCATAGGGTATTTTCATAGAGCAGATTCTTACGGACGCGGCGATACCTAATATGTCTACTTTTTTATTTATTTTAGTTTTAATAAATAATATTTTTAAATATTTTTTTTTTTCATTTTAGTGTTTCAAGTCTGAGAACCATAGTTTTTTTTATCCGTTTGTCAATGGCTAAATTGGAATATAAATTTAGTTCTACATGGAAGTGTGGTACTCCCTGAAGCAACCAATAATGCAGAGGCCTGGATGATCGGGGCACGTGTCACACTGAGTAGTGGTGTCCTTCCGTATCCCCCTCCTGTGACACACTCTGCACCTTTTTTGGTTCCGTCCCTTCTATCCAGTATGGGGGACCACACCTGGAAAGTGTTGGCCAGGGACGATCCGGGCGCCTCCAGTTCCCGAGGTACTCCGACCTGCTCTTTCCCGGTCAGAAAAGATCAGTTCCTTGAGGACTGCCTCATAGAACTGAAGGAATGTCCCTGTCTTGCCAGCGCTCCGGGACAGCACAAAAGAGTTGTACAAGGCAACCTGTACCAAGTAGACCGCAACTTTTTTGTACCATGCCCGTGTTTTGCGCATTGCATTATATGGCTTGAGGACTTGATCAGAGAGATCAACTCCTCCCATATACCGATTGTAGTCGACCATACAATCGGGTTTGAGGACCGTTGCCGCAGTACCTCGCACAGGGACAGGGTGATGCCGTTACCATAAATTGTGGACAGTGCAAGGACATCCCTCTTGTCCTTATATCTGACCAGCAACAGGTTTCCACTGTTAAGGGCACGGGTCTCACCCCTGGGGATAGGTACCTAGAGGGGGTGGGTAGGGAGGCCGTGTTGATTTTTCCGCACGGTCCCACAAGCGGACGTGGATCTGGCGGCGAGGGACTGGAACAAGGGGATACTAGTATAAAAGTTATCCGCGTACAGGTGGTAACCCTTATCTAGCAGTGGGTGCATAAGGTCCCACACAAGTTTCCCGCTAACCCCCAGAGTGGGGGGACATTCTGGGGGTTGAATACGGAAATCTCGCCTCTCGTACACACGAAACTTGTAAGTGTACCCTGAGGTACTCTCACAAAGTTTGTACAGCTTCACGCCATACCTCGCCCGCTTAGAGGGAACATACTGGCGGAAATGGAGTCTCCCCTTGAAAGCAATGAGCGACTCATCAACCGCGACCTCCTTTCCAGGTACATAGGCCTGTACAAATTTGGCCCCAAAGTGATCGATGACCGGCCTGATTTTGTACAGGCCTGACACTAGGTTATTTGACTAGGCCCATGTGCAGCACGAGGCCCCAAAACGTCCTTATCTCGGCTGCACTGACTGGAGTCCAGCCACCGGGCCTAGCGAAAAAGGAGCCCTGGTGTTGAGCAACAAACTGTTGGGCGTACAGGTTTGTTTGCTCCACCATTAGATTTACAAAGTGCTCACTGAAAAAAAAAGTCTAAAGTAGTCGTATTCGGTGAAGGCCACTGTGGAAATCTGGATTCCTGGTTGGCCTACAAAATCAGGAATCACGGGCTCAAAACGCTCTGTGGTACACCAGACAAGTTCACCGGCAGGGGGCTCTGGTGGACTTAACTGTTGTGCCAGAAAACTAGTATGAGCCCCAGAGCTGCTTGTACTAGTGTGGGCCACAGGGTCCCTAGCATTTGCCTAGCGGCGTCTCCACCGCCTTGGGGGCTCATCATCATCACTAGATGATGAGAAGGACACGGATGACAAAAGGAAAGTGGGGTCATCCTCGTCCTCAGTGGGACTTTCGGACTCGGAGGCAAGCTGGGCGTATGCCTCCTCAGTCGAGAACATCCAGCGGGCAATAGGGGAGTGTGTGTGCGTGCGTGATAAACTTTATTTGGTGTGCGTGTGTGTGGGGGCACGGGTGTTCGCGAACTTACCCAAAACCTAACAAACAAAAAAATAAAATAAAAGTTAAAAATATAAAAAAATTAATCTAAATAGCTGATCAACCGTCCGAAGTTGGTCAGCGGTGGGGTGTGCGATGCGCTAACAGTGGCCGGACACTAAGAGTGCCGGCCACAGTCAGCGTACGCAGGAAAAAAAAATGCTTGCACCCCCAAAAAAGTTGTGAGGGGGGCAGGGGGGCAAGCTGCAGCACCCCTGGGGGGGTCTAGGGTCACACAGCTGTGCTGTGGACCCCAGACACCCGATTTAGGGTGATGCAACAAAAATGTATTTATTTATTTTTCTCACTAAATTTCCCTGAATATCCCTGCCTATCCTAACCTTTCCCTAACCTTTCCCTAAATACCTGGGTGGTGCTAGGGGTGCTGGGGCACAGATGGGGTGCTGGATGATGATCTCTGAACAGATGGGGGTGCTGGCTCTGAAGAGGAAGAGAGGAGCGCTGCAGTAATTTGAACTGCCCGCCCCTGCAGCCGACCACTGAGAGGCGATCCGGATGGTGATTGGTGGTGTATTATCACACCACTGATCACCATCCTGTTCCGGGTTATCGGGTCCCCAGAGACCCGAATAACCCGGAAATGCAGCAAACCGCAGGTCTGAATTGACCTGCGGTTTGCTGCGATCGCCGACACGGGGTGGTCACAGGATCCCCCGGCGCATTGACCCAAGGTGCCTGCTCAATGATTTGAGCAGGCCCCGGGTTCCGATCACAGCCCGCTGGGCGGCGGTGATCAGAACTATACATGACGTACCGGTACGCCATGTGTCCTTAAGTACCGGGACAACATGATGTACCGGTACGTCATGTGTCCGGAACAGGTTAATTGAGAGCTATATAAATACATGCACTTGCACTTTTGTAATTCACTTGGCTTGAGAAAGCTTCCATGAGGGGACAGAAACGTCGCTGTTGTGACATGTGTGAATAAAGACACATTTTTTTCACCATATACAGAGAGAGGTGTGCCGTGGATTTCTACAGGTATTTACATACCCGGAATCAAGGGTTGAACGCTGGCACCCGGCTATCGTTTCAGAGACGTGCTGCCCTATCTTCTGAAATATTCTACTGACTAAAGGCTCTGCACCCCAGTTTTCAAAAAGAAAGATATTGATCTTCAACATATGGACAATGCTGCACATGTCTTCTCTTGTAATAACACAGATATGGAGAGGATAATGAGTAATTTGGAAGGGGGATGCTACTTTCCTCACCATACCATCTATCAACATAAAAAGGGATTATGAAAATACCGGTTTTAGCAAAAAGATCTTGGCATTGGAATTTATTAACATTGGCTCAATATCATAAATGTAATTGCATACCGAGAGCTATGAGGTTTTGTTTGAAACCAAACAAAACCAAATGTTTACACAAGATGGTGAAATTAGAGCACGGTTTGAAGCAATATCCAATAAGTATGCCTTGGACATTATTTTGTTGAACATTGAGTTCCTGCAAAGAGAATGGTCTAGTCTTAAGTGCAAAAAGTTGGAAATAGAGACTTTTCTGAAATCTATTATGTCTGTAAATGATGTGGACTCTTTTTTGGAAAGGCAACATGCATTCTTGGAAAAGATGTGGAAGGATCTGGAGGAAACAATAAGAATAAAATGGCATAGTATGACTACACATCAGGCCATGTTTACACGTGGGACTCTACACGCACAACTGAGAATGTACAAGCAAAAAAGATCTCAAGGAATATGAAAGATACAAATAGAAACATGAATGGAAAATCAAGTGGTGATGTTAAAGGAAATATTAATCATTGATATTTATGCTAATCTCAACAATTAATATTCATAAATAGGCGTAAGTCGTCTAGTGATGACTCCGCCTATTTATGCCTAAATTATAACTAACAATGTTAACTAGCTAACTACATCTGTTGCCTATACACTCCACTGAACTAAACTACGTGCGACTTACTGCTACTACTATGGCGGCGACCACTAATGACCATACACTGTACTATGAATAATAAAGTATTTATTATACAATACAATAATACAAGTCTAATTATACGCTATATCTATATATATTTATAGATCAATGGATATAAATATATATACATATAGACGCACACACCACAGCAAAGTAACAGTACTACAATAAACAATATTATTAACCCCTTAGGGACGCATGACGTACCGGTACGGCATGTTTCCCGAGTCCTTAAGGACCCATGATGTACCGGTACGTCATGTGTTGTTCTAATCACTGCCTCTCGGCCGGCGGTGATCGGAACAAGGTCTCTGAGCAGGCACCTCGGCTAAATCTGCGGGGGGGGGGGGGTCCCGTGACCCCCCCATGTCGGCGATTGCAACAAACCGCAGGTCAATTTAGACCTGCGGTTTGCTGCGCTTTCTGCAGTTTCTGATCCCCGCGGTCCCTGACCGCGGGGATCAGAAACTTTTATATGCCTAAATTATATATGTGTCACCCCCCCTGCACCCCTGAATGATGATATGGCGGCGGGAGGTGCAGGGGGGGTGTTGAAGGCGGTGCAGGCGGTGTGGGAGGTGGGCGGTTCTGCAGGCGGGATCGCGATTCCCCGCCCGCCTCCCCTTGAATAATCGTTGGCGTCTAGTGGGTATACCAGGGTGTCAGCACATTGCTGACACCCTGGTATAAACGGCTGACATCTGTGATGCGATATCAGCCGCTTAACCCTTTCCATACCGCGGTCTGTACGGACCGTGGTATGGAAAAGCACAGGTTAACAGTCGGGAGCTCCCTCCCTCTCCCATCGGGGGGCTGCTGTGCCTTTGCAGCCCCCCGACAGGATGGGGTGACAGAGGGAGGGAGCCCCAGTCCTTACCCTTCCCCGTCTGCGCAGTTGTGGCCACAACTAAGCAGACGGGGAAGGTTCCCATGGCAACAGGACGCCTTCTCAAGCATCCTGCTGTCCATGGTGCTGAACAGATCTGTGCTAAAGGCATAGATCTTTTCAGACAAAGTGTAAGTAAAATACAGTACAAAACACTATATAGTGTACTGTACTGTAAAAAAAAAGTAAAAAAAAAGTGAAAAAAAGTAAAAATCAAAAAACACATTTATCACTGATTAAAAATGAAAAAAATTAAATTCCCTACACATGTTTGGTATCGTCGCGTCCGTAACGACCTGATCTTTAAAACGGTCATGTTATTTTACCCGAACGGTGAACGCCATAAAAAAAATAATAAAAAACTATGATGAAATTGAAATTTTGCCCACCTTACTTCCCAAAAAAGGTAATAAAAGTGATCAAAAAAGTCGCAAGTATGCCAAAATTGTAACAATCAAACCGTCATCTCATCCCACAAAAATCATACCCTACCCAAGATAATCGCCCAAAAACTGAAAAAACTATGGCTCTTAGACTATGGAAACACTAAAACATGATTTTTTTTGTTTCAAAAATGAAATCATTGTGTAAAACTTGCATAAATAAAAAAAATATATACATATTAGGTATCGCCGCATCCGTATTAACCGACTCTATAAATATATCACATGAGCTAACCCCTCAGATGACCACCGTAAAAAAAAAAAAAAAAACGGTGTAAAAAAAGCCATTTTTTGTCATCTTACATCACAAAAAGTGTAATAGCAAGCGATTAAAAAGTCATATGCACCCCAAAATAGTGCCACTCAAACTGTCATCTCATCCCGCAAAAAATTAGACCCTACTTAAGATAATTGCTCAAAAACTGAAAAAACTATGGCTCTTAGACTATGGAGACACAAACTTTTTTTTGTTTTAAAAATGAAATCATCGTGTAAAACTTACATAAATAAAAAAAATTGTATACATATTAGGTATCGCTGCATCCGTGACAACCTGCTCTATAAAATTACCACATGATCTAACCTGCCAGATGAATGTTGTAAATAACAAAAAAAAAACGGTGTGCCGCACAAAAAGTGTAATATAGAGCAACCAAAAATCATATGTACCCTAAACTAGTACCAACAAAACTGCCATCCTATCCTGTAGTTTCTAAAATGGGGTCACTTTTTGGAGTTTCTACTCTAGGGGTGCATCAGGGGGGCTTCAAATGGGACATGGTGTAAAAAAAAACAGTCCAGCAAAATCTGCCTTCCAAAAACCGTATGGCATTCCTTTCCTTCTGCGCCCTGCCGTGTGCCCGTACAGTAGTTTACGACCACATATGGGGTGTTTCTGTAAACTACAGAATCAGGGCCATAAATAATGAGTTTTGTTTGGCTGTTAACCCTTGCTTTGTAACTGAAAAAAAAAAATTAAAATGGAAAATCTGCCAAAAAATTGAAATTCTGAAATTTCATCTCCATTTGCCACTAACTCTTGTGGAACACCTAAAGGATTAACGACGTTTTTAAAATCTGTTTTTAATTCCTTGAGGGGTGTAGTTTCTTAGATGGGGTCACTTTTTTTGAGTTTCTACTCTAGGGGTGCATCAGAGGGGCTTCAAATGGGACATGGTGTCAAAAAAAACAGTCCAGCAAAATCTGCCTTCCAAAAACCGTATGGCATTCCTTTCCTTCTGCACCCTGCCGTGTGCCCGTACAGCGGTTTACGACCACATATGGGGTGTTTCTGTAAACTACAGAATCAGGGCCATAAATAATGAGTTTTGTTTGGCTGTTAACCCTTGCTTTGTAACTGAAAAAAAAATATTAAAATGGAAAATCTGCCAAAAAAATTTTATTCATAAATTTCATCTCCATTTGCCAATAACTCTTGTGGAACACCTAAAGGGTTAACAACGTTTTTAAAATCAGTTTTGAATGCCTTGAGGGGTGTAGTTTATATAATGGGGTCATTTTTGGGTGGTTTCTATTATGTAAGCCTCGCAAAGTGAGTTCAGACCTGAACTGGTCCCTAAAAATTGGGTTTTTAAAAATTTCTGAAAAATTTCAAGATTTGCTTCTAAACTTCTAAGCCTTGTAACATCCCCAAAAAATAAAATATCATTCCCAAAATGATCCAAACATGAAGTAGACATATGGGGTATGTAAATTAATAACTATTTTTGGAGTTATTACTATGTATTGTAGAAGTAGAGAAATTGAAAGTTAGAAATTTGCAAATTTTTAAAAATTTTTGGTAAATTTGGTATTTTTTTTATAAATAAAAATTATTATTTTTTACTCAATTTTACCGGTGTCATGAAGTACAATATGTGACTAAAAAACTGTCTCAGGATGGCCTGGCTAAGTAAAAGCGTTTTAAAGTTATCACCACATAAAATGTAAAAATAAACAAAAACGTAATTTTCCCCAAATAAAGTAAAAAAAAATTGGTAAAAAATAGGGGGATAAAAAAAGTATACATATTAGGTATCACCGCGTCCGTATCGACCGGCTCTATAAACATATCACATGACCTAACCCATCAGATGAACACCGTAAAAAATAAAAAATAAAAACTGTGCTAAATAAACAATTTTTTTGTCACCTTACATCACAAAAAGTACAACAGCAAGCGATCAAAAAGGCTTTTGCCCACCAAAATAGTACCAATATAACCGTCACCTTATCCCTCAAAAAATGAGCCCCTACCTGAAACAATCGCCCAAAAAATAGAAAAACTATGGCTCAGAATATGGAGACACTAAAACATCATTTTTTTTGTTTTAAAAAAGCTGTTATTGTGTAAAACTTACATAAATAAAATAAAAGTATACATATTTGTTATCACCGCGTTCGTATCGACCGGCTCTATAAAAATATCACATGACCTAACCCATCAGATGAACACCGTAAAAAATAAAAAATAAAAACTGTGCTAAATAAACCATTTTTTGTCACCTTACATCACAAAAAGTGTAATAGCAAGTGATCAAAAAGTCACAAAAATAGTGCACCCCAAAATAGTGCCAATCAAACCGTCATCTCATCCCTCAAAAAATGAGACCCTACCTAAGATAATCTCCCAAAAACTGAAAAAACTATGGCTCTCAGAATATGGAGACACTAAAACATGATTTTTTTTTATTTTTAAAAATGATATTATTGTGTAAAACTTACATAAATAAAAAAAAAGTATACATATTAGGTATCGCCACGTCCGTATCGACCGGCTCTATAAAGATATCACATGACCTAACCCATCAGATGAACACCGTAAAAAATAAAAAATAAAAACTGTCCTAAATAAACAATCTTTTGTCACTTTACATCACAAAAAGTGTAATAGCAAGCGATCAAAAAGTCACACGCACCACAAAATAGTGCCAATAAAACCGTCATCTCATCCCGCAATAATGATACCCTACCCAAGGTAATCGCCCAAAAACTGAAAAAATTATAGCTCTCAGACTATGGAAACACTAAAACATTATTTTTTTTGCTTCAAAAATGAAATTATTGTGTAAAACTTACATAAATAAAAAAAGTATACATATTAGGTATCGCAGCGTCCGTAATAACTTGCTATATAAAAATATCACATGATTTAACCCCTCATGTAAATACCGTTAAAAAAAAAAAAAAAAAAATGGTGTAAAAAAGCAATTTTTTATCACCTTACATCACAAAAAGTGTAATATCAAGCGATCAAAAAGTCACACGCACCCCAAAATAGTGCCAATAAAACCGTCATCATACCCTACCCAAGGTAATCGCCCAAAAACTGAAAAAATTATGGCTCTCAGACTATGGAAACACTAAAACATGATTTTTTTTGTTTAAAAAAAAAAAAACATTGTGTAAAACTTACATAAATAAAAAAAATTGTATACATATTAGGTATCGCCACATCGTGACAACCTGGTCTATAAAAATATCACATGATCTAACCTGTCAGATGAATGTTGTAAATAACAAAAAATAAAAACGGTGCCAAAACAGCTATTTCTTGTTATCTTGCCTCACAAAAAGTGTAATATAGAGCAACCAAAAATCATATGTACCCTAAACTAGTACCAACAATACTGCCACCCTATCCCGTAGTTTCTAAAATGGGGTCACTTTTTTGGAGTTTCTACTCTAGTGGTGCATCAGGGGGGCTTCAAATGGGACATGGTGTCAAAAAACACCAGTGCAGCAAAATCTGCCTTCCAAAAACCGTATGGCATTCCTTTCCTTCTGCGCCCTGCCGTGTGCCCGTACAGCAGTTTATGACCACATATAGGGTGTTTCTGTAAACTACAGAATCAGGGCCATAAATATTGAGTTTCTTTGGCTGTAAACTCTTGCTTTGTTACTGGGAAAAATTTATTAAAATGGAAAATTTGCCCAAAAATTGAAATTCTGAAATTTCATCTCCATTTGCCAATAACTCTTGTGGAACACCTAAAGGGTGAACGACGTTTTTAAAATCTGTTTTTAATTCCTTGAGGGGTGTAGTTTCTTAGATGGGGTCACTTTTATGGAGTTTCTACTCTAGGGTTGCATCAGGGGGGCTTCAAATGGGACATGGTGTAAAAAAAAACTGTCCAGCAAAATCTGCCTACCAAAAACCGTATGGCATTCCTTTCCTTCTGCGCCCTGCCGTGTGCCCGTACAGTAGTTTACGACCAGATATGGGGTGTTTCTGTAAACTACAGAATCAGGGCCATAAATATTGAGTTTGGTTTGGCTGTTAACCCTTGCTTTGTAACTGGAAAAAAATTATTAAAATGGAAAATCTGCCAAGAAAGTGAAATTTTTAAATTATATCTCTATTTTCCATTAATTCTTGTGGAACACCTAAAGGGTTAACGACGTTTGTAAAATCAGTTTTGAATACTTTGAGGGGTGTAGTTTATAGAATGGGGTTATTTTTGGATGGTTTCTATTATGTAAGCCTCGCAAAGTGACTTCAGACCTGAACTGGTCCCTAAAAATTGGGTTTTTGAAAATTTCTGAAAAATTTCAAGATTTGCTTCTAAACTTCTAAGCCTTGTAACATCCCCAAAAAATAAAATATCATTCCCAAAATGATCCAAACATGAAGTAGACATATGGGGTATGTAAATTAATAACTATTTTTGGAGTTATTACTATGTATTGTAGAAGTAGAAAAATTGAAAGTTAGAAATTTGCTAATTTTTCCAAAATTTTGGTAAATTTTGTATTTTTTTTATAAATAAAAATGATTTTTTTTTTACTCAATTTTACCGGTGTCATGAAGTACAATATTAAATCACCTGCGGTCTTAACTATAAACGGTACACTCCCGCAATTATGTAATACCACAATAAAGAAAAAGAGTGCATGACACACCGGTATGAGAAAATACAAATCAATTTTATTCAATATCCATAAAAGACATACATGATACATATTATAAGACAATAAATGAGCAGGGACAGCCACAATCCTGCATCACACTGCTACCTGCCCCATCAAATAGATGGACATAATGAAATCTCCATGTGTATAATATATGAATGGTCAATTATCCCCATGGATATAATGCCAAAAGAATGGAGAATCTACAGCAAGGGTGCGCTTGCCTCAATACACCGGTACTCCTCCTGAGGAAGCAAACTATACGCGAAACGCGCGTTGAGGAGCGCCATTGCCCTGGTACCTGTCCCAGCTCTGTTGGTATGTAGCCCTATACACCTGCTTTACCTTGTATTTTTGGACCTTGTGTCTGCTACTTTGGTATTCATGCACACCGGTGTATTGAGGCAAGCGCACCCTTGCTGTAGATTCTCCATTCTTTTGGCATTATATCCATGGGGATAATTGACCATTCATATATTATACACATGGAGATTTCATTATGTCCATCTATTTGATGGGGCAGGTAGCAGTGTGATGCAGGATTGTGGCTGTCCCTGCTCATTTATTGTCTTATAATATGTATCATGTATGTCTTTTATGGATATTGAATAAAATTGATTTGTATTTTCTCATACCGGTGTGTCATACACTCTTTTTCTTTATTGTGGTATTACATGAAGTACAATATGTGACTAAAAACAGTCTCAGAATGGCCTGGCTAAGTAAAAGCATTTTAAAGTTATCACCACATAAAATGACACTGGTCAGATTTGCAAAAAATGGTCTGGTCCTTAAGATGAAATAAGTCTGTGTCCTGAAGGCGTTAAAGGGGCGGTCACTGTTAAAGGGGCGGTCATTCTGAAAGTCACTGGTAAAGGGGCGGTCACTGTGAAAGTCACTGTTAAAGGGGCGGTCACTGTGAAAGTCACTGTTAATGGAGCGGTCACTGTGAAAGTCACTGTTAAAGGGGCGGTCACTGTGAAAGTCACTGTTTAAAGGGGCGGTTACAGTTAAAGGTGCAATCACTGTGAAAGTCACTGTTAAAGGGGCGGTCATTGTGAAAGTCACTATTAAACGGGCGGTCACTGTGAAAGTCACTGTGAAAGGTTTGGTCACATTGAATGTCACTGTTAAAGGGGCGGTCACTGTTAAAGTCACTGTTAAAGGGGTGGTCACTGTTAAAAGGGCGGTCACTGTGAGTCACTGTTAAAGGGGCGGTCACTGTGAAAGTCACTGTTAAACAGGCGGTCATTGTAAAAGTCACTGTTAAAGGGGTGGCCACTGTGAAAGTCACTGTTAAAGGGGGGGTCACTGTTAAAGGGGCGGTCACTGTGAAAGTCACTGTTAAAGGGGCTGTCACTGTAAAAAGTCACTTTTAAAAGGGCGGGCACTGTGGAGGTCTCTGTTAAAGGGGCGGGCACTGTGGAAGTCACTGTTAAAGGAACAGGCACTGTGAAGGTCACTGTTAAATGGGCGGCCACTATGAAGGTCACTGTTAAAGGGTTGGTCAATGCTAAAGGGGCGGTCACTGTTAAAGGGACAAGCACTGTGGAGGTCACTATTAAAGGGGCAGGCACTGTTAAAGGGGTGGGCAATGTAAAGGTCAGTGTTAAAGAGGCTGGCACTGTGGAGGTCAATGTTAAAGGGGCGGCCACTGTGGAAGTCAATGTTAAAGGGGCGGGCACTGTGGAGGTCATTGTTAAAGGGTCGGGAACTGTAGAGGTCACTGTTATGGGGGAAACTGTTGATATCTTTTTACGACACACGGAAACATAAAATGAAATAGATGAAATATACCAGTGCAAAGCTGGGTTCCTTCTGCTAGTCTCTTGTATTATAAAAATGAGTTTTTGTCTGTCTGTCTGGACGTTCTGTATGCACGTCCAAACGACTGGACCGATCATCACCAAATTTGGCACACAGGTACATCAGTTGTCTGGGAATTTTTAGTCCGGTTTTCAGCTCTCTAGGACGTACCATTCCTGGGATATTTTGGAAAAATGACCTGCATTAGCTAATGCAAAACAACCCAGCCATTTTTCTTCACTGTTTTAACTCAGATTTAGGCTAGGGCTACACGACGACATGCACAGCTCAGCAGACAGTATCACACAATAGACTTAGATACACAGCAGACAGTATCACACATGATAGGATTAGATAAACAGCTCAACAGACAGTATCACACATTATAGGATTGGATACACAGCTCAGCAGAGAGTATCACACATGATAGGATTAGATACACAGCTCAGCAGACAGTATCACACATTATAGGATTAGATACACAGCTCAGCAGAGAGTATCACACATGATAGGATTAGATACACAGCTCAGCAGACAATGTCACACAGGATAGGATTAGATACTTAGCTCAGCAGACAGTATCACACAGGATCGGATTAGATACACAGATCAGCAGACAGTATCACACAGCATACGATTAGATGCACGGCTCAGCAAGGATTAGATACAGAGTTCAGCAGATAGTATCATACAGGATAGGATTAGATACACAGCTCAGCAAGGATTAGATACACAGCTCAGCAGACAGTATCAAACAGGGTAGGATTAGATACACAGCTCAGCAGACAGTATCACACAACATAGGATTAGATACACAGCTCAGCAGACATTATCACACAGGGTAGGATTAGATACACAGCTCAGCAGATAGTATCACACAACATAAGATTAGATACAAAGCTCAGCAGACAGTATCACACAGGATAAGATTAGATACATAGCCCAGCAGACAGTATCACACAGGATAAGATTAGATACACAGCTCAACAGACAGTATCACACAGGATAGGATTAGATACACAGCTCAACAGAAAGTATCACGCATGATAGGATTAGATACACAGCTCAGCAGACATTATCACACAGGATATGATTAGATACACAGGTCAGCAAGGATTAGATACACAGCTCAGCAGACAGTATCACACAGGATTAAATACACAGCTCAGCAGACAGTATCACACAGCATAGGATTAGATACACAGCTCAGTAAGCAGTATCACACAGGATAGGATTAGATACACAGCTCAGCAGGCAGTATCACACAGTGACAGGATAGGATTAGATACACAACTCAACAGACAGTATCACACAAGATAGGATTAGATACACAGCTCAGCAGACAGTATCACACAGGATAGGATTAGATACACAGCTCAGCAGGCAGTATCACACAGGATAGGATTAGATACACAACTCAACAGACAGTATCACACAGGATAGGATTAGATACATAGCTCAGCAGACAGTATCACACAGGATAGGATTAGATAAACTGCTCAGCAGACAGTATTAGACAGGATAGGATTAGATACACAGCTCAGCAGACAGTGGGGCGGGGTGCTGTAGAGGTCACTGTTATGGGGCAAACTGTCGATATCTTTTAACGACACACAGAGACTTTAAATTAAATAGATTAAATATACCCGTGCGAAGCCGGGTCCTTCTGCTGGTCTTATATATATAAAAATGAGTTTCTGTCTGTCTGTCTGTCTAGACGTTCTTTATGCACGACCAAATGACTGGACCGATCTTCACCAAATTTGGCACACATGTACGGCTACTTTCACACCTGCGTTTAGGTCGGATCCGTCTGGTATGTGCCCAGACGGATCCGCACCTATAATGCAAACGCTTAGATCCGTTCAGAACGGATCCGTTTGCATTACCATGAACAAAAAAAAAAAAAAAATATTATTATTTTTTTTTTTTTGTTCATGATAATGCAAACGGATCCGTTTTGACTTTACATTGAAAGTCAATGGGAGACGGATCCGTTTGAAAATTGAGCCATACTGTGTCAACTTCAAACGGATCCGTCCCCATTGACTTACATTGTAAGTCTGGACGGATCCGTTTGCCTCCGCACGGCCAAGCGGACACCTGAACGCTGCAAGCTGCGTTCAGGTGTCCGCCTGCTGAGCGGAGGACAAACGGAGCCAGACTGATGCATTCTGAGCGGATCCGCATCCATTCAGAATGCATTAGGGCTGGACGGATCCGTTCGGGGCCGCTTGTGAGCCCCTTTAAACGGAACTCACAAGCGGAGCCCCGAACGCTAGTGTGAAAGTAGCCTACATCAGGTGTCCGGGAAGGTTTTAGACCGGGTCTCAGCTCTCTAGGACATACCGTTCCTGAGATATTTTGGAAAAATGACCTGCATTAGCCAATACAAAACAACCCAGCCATTTTTCTTCACTGCTATAAGTCAGCTTTAGGCTAGGGCTACACGACGACATGCATAGCTCAGCAGACAGTATCACAAAATAGACTTAGATACACAGCAGACAGTATCACGCATGATAGGATAAGATACACAGCTCAACAGACAGTATCACACATGATAGGATTAGATACACAGCTCAGCAGACAGTGTCACACAGGATAGGATTAGATACATAGTTCAGCAGACAGTATCACACAAGATCGGATTAGATACACAGCTCAGCAGACAGTATCACACAGGACAGGATTAGATACACAGCTCAGCAGACAGTATCACACAGTAAAGGATTAGATACACAGCTCAGCAAACAGTATCACACAGAATAAGGATTAGATACACAGCTCAGCAGACAGTATCACACAGGATAGGATTAGATACATAGCTCAGCAGACAGTATCACACAAGATCGGATTAGATACACACCTCAGCAGACAGTATCACACAGGACAGGATTAGATACACAGCTCAGCAGACAGTATCACACAGGATAGGATTAGATACACAGCTCAGCAAACAGTATCACACAGGATAAGGATTAGATACACAGCTCAGCAGACAGTATCACACAGGATAGGATTAGATACACAGCTGAGCAGACAGTATCACACAGGATACGATTAGATACACGGCTCAGCAAGGATTAGATACAGAGCTCAGCAGATAGTATCATACAGGATAGGATTAGATACACAGCTCAGCAAACATTATCACACAACATAAGATTAGATACACAGCTCAGCAAACAGTATCACACAGGATAGGATTAGATACACAGCTCAGACAGTATCACACATGATAGGATTAGATACATAGCTCAGCAGACAATATCACACAGGATAGGATTAAATACACAGCTCAGCAGACAGTATCACACAGGATAGGATTACATACATAGCTCAGCAGAGAGTATCACACAGGATAGGATTAGATACACAGCTCAGCAAGGATTAGATACACAGCTCAGCAGACAGTATCACACAGGATAGGATTAGATACACAGCTTAGCAGGCAGTATCGCACAGCATAGGATTAGATACACAGCTCAGCAGGCAGTATCACATAGGATAGGATTAGATACATAACTCAGCAGACAGTATCACACAGGATAGGATTAGATACACAGCTTAGCAGATAGTATCACACAGGATAGGATTAGATACACAGCAACAGCAGACAGTATTAGACAGGATAGGATTAGATACACAGCTCAGCAGACAGTGGGGCGGGGTGCTGTAGAGGTCATTGTCATGGGGGAAACTGTCGATATCTTTTAACGACACACGGAAACTTTAAATTAAATAGATTAAATATACCTGTGCGAAGACGGGTTCCTCTGCTAGTCTTATATATATAAAAATGAGTTTCTGTCTGTCTGTCTGTCTAGACGTTCTTTATGCGCTACCAAATGACTGGACCGATCTTCACCAAATTTGGCACACAGGTACATCAGGTTTCCGGGAAGGTTTTAGACCGGGTCTCAGCTCTCTAGGACATACCGTTCCTGAGATATTTTGGAAAAATGACCTGCATTAGCCAATACAAAACAACCCAGCCATTTTTCTTCACTGCTATAAGTCAGCTTTAGGCTAGGGCTACACGACGACATGCATAGCTCAGCAGACAGTATCACAAAATAGACTTAGATACACAGCAGACAGTATCACGCATGATAGGATAAGATACACAGCTCAACAGACAGTATCACACATGATAGGATTAGATACACAGCTCAGCAGACAGTGTCACACAGGATAGGATTAGATACATAGCTCAGCAGACAGTATCACACAAGATCGGATTAGATACACAGCTCAGCAGACAGTATCACACAGGACAGGATTAGATACACAGCTCAGCAGACAGTATCACACAGTAAAGGATTAGATACACAGCTCAGCAAACAGTATCACACAGAATAAGGATTAGATACACAGCTCAGCAGACAGTATCACACAGGATAGGATTAGATACACAGCTGAGCAGACAGTATCACACAGGATACGATTAGATACACGGCTCAGCAAGGATTAGATACAGAGCTCAGCAGATAGTATCATACAGGATAGGATTAGTTACACAGCTCAGCAAACATTATCACACAACATAAGATTAGATACACAGCTCAGCAAACAGTATCACACAGGATAGGATTAGATACACAGCTCAGACAGTATCGCACATGATAGGATTAGATACACAGCTCAGCAGACAATATCACACAGGATAGGATTAAATACACAGCTCAGCAGACAGTATCACACAGGATAGGATTAGATACATAGCTCAGCAGAAAGTATCACACAGGATAGGATTAGATACACAGCTCAGCAAGGATTAGATACACAGCTCAGCAGACAGTATCACACAGGATAGGATTAGATACACAGTTTAGCAGGCAGTATCACACAGCATAGGATTAGATACATAGCTCAGCAGGCAGTATCACATAGGATAGGATTAGATACATAGCTCAGCAGACAGTATCACACAGGATAGGATTAGATACACAGCTTAGCAGACAGTATCATACAGGATAGGATTAGATACACAGCAACAGCAGACAGTATTAGACAGGATAGGATTAGATACACAGCTCAGCAGACAGTGGGGCGGGGTGCTGTAGAGGTCACTGTTATGGGGGAAACTGTTGATATCTTTTAACGACACACAGAAACTTTAAATTAAATAGATTAAATATACCCATGTGAAGCCGGGTCCTTCTGTTAGTCTTATATATATATAAATGAGTTTCTGTCTGTCTAGACGTTCTTTATGCGCAACCAAACGACTGGACCGATCTTCGCCAAATTTGGCACACAGGTACATCAGGTGTCCGGGGAGGTTTTAGACTGGGACTCAGCTCTCTAGGACGTACCGTTTCTGAGATATTCCAAAAAAAATGACCTGCATTTGCTAATAGAAGCCAGCAAGCCTTTCACTTAAATCCGAACTGCCATTTACACGGTAACATGTCCCTTATTAGCCAATAGAAGCTTGCAGGTCCTACTCCAGGTTGCCATAACAACTGATCACAGGTTTTAGCAGTTAGCAGGTCCTTAAATATTTAGTCATATGACAGCACAACTACACTGCTACATGCTTGGGAGGCAGGGGCCACTATTAGACGGACGGGTGCTGTGGAGTTCACTGTTAAAGGGGTGGGCACTGTGGAGGTCACTGTTAAATGGGCTGGCACTGCGAAGGTCACTGTTAAAGGGGCGGGAACTGTGGAGTTCACTGTTAAAAGGGCAGGTACTGTGGAGGTCACTGTTAAAGGGGCAGGCACTGTGGAGGTCACTATTAAAGGGGTGGTCACTGTTAATGGGGCGGCATTGTGGAGTTTACTGTTAAAAGGGCGAACACTGTGGAGGTCACTATTAAAGGGACGGGCACTGTGGAGGTCATTGGTACGGTGGAAACTGTTGATATATTTTTAAGACACACAGAAAAATAAAATGAAATAGATGAAATATACCCGCGTGAAGCCGGGTCCTTCTCCTAGTCTCTTATATATATAAATACATCAGGTGTCCGGGAAGGTTTTAGACCGGGTCTCAGCTTTCTAGGACGTTCCTGAGATATTCCCAAAAAATTACCTACATTAGCTAATAGAAGCCAGCAAGCCTTTCACTTAAATCCGAACTGCCATTTACAGGGTCACATATCCCTTTTTAGCCAATAGAAGCTCGCAGGTCCTACTCTAGGTTGCCATAACAACTGATCACAGGTTATAGCAGTTCACAGGTCCTTAAATATTCAGTCATATGACGTATGACGGCACAACTACACTGCTACATGCATGGGGTGGCAGGGGCCACTATTAAATGGACGGGCGCTGTGGAGTTCACTGTTAAAGGGGCAGGCACTGTGAAGGTCACTGTTAAAGAGGCGGGCACTGTGGAAGTCACTGTTAAAGGGGCGGCCACTGTGGAGGTAACTGTTAAAGGGGTGGTCAATATTAAAGTGGTGGGCACTGTGGAGGTCACTGTTAAAGGGGTGGTCAATGATAAAGGGGTGGGCACTGTGGAGGTCTCTGTTAAAGGGGCGGGCACTATGGAAGTCACTGTTAAAGGGACGGGCACTATGGAAGTCACTGTAAAAAGGGTGGTCAATGTTAAAGGGGAGGGCACTATGGAGGTCACTGTTAAAGGGGTGGTCAATGTTAAAGGGTTAAGCACTGTTGAGGTCACTGTTAAAGGGGAAGGTACTGTGAAGGTCACTGTTAAAGGGGCGGCCACTGTAGACGTCACTGTTAAATTGGCAGGCACTATTAAAAGAACGGGCAATGTGGAGGTCACTGTTAAAGTGGGCGGTCACTGTTGAAGGGGTGGGCATTATGGAGTTCACTGTTAAAGGGGCGGGCACTGTGGAGGTCATTTTTAAAGGGGTAGACATAGTGGAGGTCACTATTAAAGGGGTCGGGCACTATGGAGGTCACTGTAGAAGGGGCGGGCATTGTGGAGGTCACTGTTAAAGGGACGGATACTGTGAAGGTCTCTGTTAAAGGGGCAGGCACTGTAAAGGTCACTATTAAAGGGGTGGGCACTGTGGAGGTCACTGTTAAAGGGGCAGACACTGTGGAGGTCTCTGTTAAAAGGGCGGTCACTGTGGAAGTCACTGTTAAAAGGGCGGGCACTGTGAAGGTCACTGTTAAATGTGCGGCCACTATAAAGGTCACTGTTAAAGGGGTGGTCAATGTTAAAGGGGCGGGCACTGTGGAGGTAATTGTTAAAGGAGAGGGCACTGTGGAGGTCACAGTTAATGGGGCAGACACTGTGGAGGTCACTGTTAAAGGGGTGGCCACTATGAAGGTTACTGTTAAAGGGGTAATCAATGTTAAAGGCGCGGTCAATGTTAAAGGGGCAGCACTGTGGATGTAATTGTTAAATGGGCGGGCACTGTGGAGGTCACTGTTAAAGGGGCGGTTGCTATTAAAGGGATGGGCAATGTGGAGGTTACTGTTAAAGGGGCAGGCACTGTGGAAGTAATTGTTAAAGGGGCAGCCACTATGATGGTCACTGTTAAAAGGGTGGTCAATGTTAAAGGGGCGGGTACTGTTTAGGTCACTGTTAAATGGGTGGGCACTGTGGACGTCACTGCTAAAGGGGCGGGCACTGTGAAGAACACTGTTAAAGGGGCTGCTACTGTGGAGGTCTCTGTTAAAAGGGCGGGCACTGTGAAAGTCACTGTTAAAAGGGCGGGCACTGTAAAGGTCACTGTTAAAGGGGGCGGCCACTATAAAGGTCACTGTTAAAGTGGTGGTCAATTTTAAAGGGGTGGGCACTGTGGAGGTAATTGTTAAAGGAGAGGGCACTGTGGAGGTCACTGTTATTGGGACAGACTTTGTGGAGGTCACTGTTAAAGGGGTGGCCACTTTGAAGGTCACTGTTAAAGGGGTGGTCAATGTTAAAGGGGCAGCACTGTAGAGGTAATTGTTAAAGGGGCGGGCACTGTGGAGGTTACTGTTAAAGGGGCGGTCACTATTAAAGGGATGGGCAATGTGGAGGTCACTGTTAAAGGGGCAGGCACTGTGGAAGTCATTGTTAAAGGGGCGGCCACTATGAAGGTCACTGTTAAAAGGGTGGTCAATGTTAACCCCTTTCCGACCTTTGACGTACTGTAACGTCATGGGAACCACTGAGTTCCCGCAATTTGACGTAATAGTACGTCATAGTGATTGCGCGGGCACCGGAGCAGTGCGCGCACGATCACTTCAGGGGCCCAGCAGTCTGTGGTAGCCGGGCCCTTGCTGTATCCGCCGGCATCGCTGTAAATGCCGATGGATTAACCCCTTCTATGCCGCGGTCCGTGCTGACCGCGACATAAAAGAGGTTTGTGTCAGGTGAACGATCGCATCGAGTTCCCGCACTGCTGTGGCGGGGACCCGATGCGACACAAGGCAGCCCGGTGGCGTGCAGAGGCTGCCCAATGCCTTGCACGGCATCGGGAACTGTCTTCTACGGGTGCCGAGGAGATTCAGCCTTAGGCTGGGTCTCCTAGGCAACCTGTTAGTGTATGACTCAGTGTCATAAACTAACAGGCAATACATTACAATACAAAAAATAAATAAAAAATAAAAACAGCGTAAAAAAAAGCCATTTTTGTCACCTTACATCACAAAAAGTGCAACACCAAGCGATCAAAAAGGCGTATGCCCCCCAAAATGGTATCAATAAAACCGTCACCTCATCCCGCCAAAAAGACAATCGCCCAAAAAATTAAAAATGCTATTATTGTGCATCTTAGGTATCGCCACGTCCGTAACAAACAGCTCTATAAAAATATCACATGACCTAACCACTCAGATGTAAAAAAAAAAACTGTGTAAAAAATAAAAGCAATTTTTGTCACATTACATCACAAAAATTGCAACAGCAAGTGATCAAAAAAGCGTATGCCCCCCAAAATGGTACCAATCAGACCATCACCTCATCCCGCAAAAAATGAGACCCTAGCTGAGAGAATCAGTCAAAAAATAAAAAAGCTATCGCTCTCAGACTATGAGACACTAAAATATCAATATTTTGGTTTCAAAAATGCTATTATTGTTTAAAACTTAAATAAATACGAAAAAGTAGACATATTAGGTATTGCCACGTGTGTAACGATCTGCTCTATAAAAAAGTCACATGACCTAATCCCTCAGGTAAACTCTGTAAAAATTAAAAATTAAAACGGTGCCAAAACATCAATTTTTTTTGTTACCTTGCCTCACAAAAAACGTAATATAGAGCAATAAAAAATCATATGTACCCCAAAATAGTACCAATAAAACTGTCACCTTATCCCATAGTTTCCAAAATGTGGTCACTTTTTTGAGTTTCTACTGTAGGGGTGCATCAGGGGGGCTTCAAATGGGACATGGTGTCAAAAAACCAGTCCAGCAAAATCTGCCTTCCAAAAACCGTATGGCATTCCTTTCCTTCTGCGCCCTGCCGTGTGCCCGTACAGCAGTTTACGACCACATATGGGGTGTTTCTGTAAACTACAGAATTAGAGCCATTAATATTGAGTTTTGTTTGGCTGTTAACCCTTGCTTTGTAACTGGAAAAAAATTATTAAAATGAAAAATCTGCCAAAAAAGTGAAATTTTGAAATTGTATGTCTATTTTCCATTAATTCTTGTGGAACACCTAAAGGGTTAACAAAGTTTGTAAAATCAGTTTTGAATACCTTGAGGGGTGTAGTTTCTAGAATGGGGTCACTTTTTTGGAGTTTCTACTCTAGGAGTGCATCAGGGGGGCTTCAAATGGGACATGGTGTCAAAAAACCAGTCCAGCAAAATCTGCCTTCCAAAAACCGTATGGCATTCCTTTCCTTCTGCGCCCTGCCGTGTGCCTGTACAGCAGTTTACGACCACATATGGGGTGTTTCTGTAAACTACAGAATCATAGCCATAAATATTGAGTTTTGTTTGGCTGTTAACCCTTGCTTTGTAACTGGAAAAAAAAATATTAAAATGGAAAATCTGCCAAAAAAGGGAAATTTTGAAATTGTATCTCTATTTTCCATTAATTCTTGTGGAACACCTAAAGGGTTAACAAAGTTTGTAAAATCAGTTTTGAATACCTTGAGTGGTGTAGTTTCTAGAAAGGTTTCTATTATGGAAAGCCTCACAAAATATATTTTTTTGACTCCATTTTACCAGTCTCATGAAGTACAATATGTGACGAAAAAACAATCTCAGAATGGCCTGGATAAGTCAAAGCGTTTTAAAGTTATCACCACATAAAGTGACACATGTCAGATTTGCTAAAAATGGCCTGGGCAGGAGGGTGAAAACAGGGCCGGGGTTGATGGGGTTAAAGGGGCGGCTACTGTTTAGGTCACTGTTAAAGGGGTGGCACTGTGGAAGTCACTGTTAAAGGGGCGAACACTATGAAGATCACTGTTAAAGGGACGGCCACTGTGGAGGTAACTGTTAAAGGGGGGGCACTGTGGAGGTCACTGTTAAAGGGGCAGGCACTGTGGAGGTCACTGTTAAAGGGGCAGGCAATCTGCAGGTCACTGTTAAAGATGCGGTAGCTGTTAAAGGGGAGGGCACTGTGGAGGTCACTGTTCAATGGGCAGGCACTGTGGAGGTCAATGTTAAAGGGGCGGCCACTGTGGAGGTCAATGTTAATGGGACGGCCACTGTGGAGGTCAATGTTAAATGGGCGGCCTCTGTGGAGATGACTGTAGAAGTCACTGTTATGGGGGGAACTGTTGATATCTTTTAAGGACACACAGAAACATTAAATAAAATAGATGAAATATACCCATGCGAAGTTGGATCCTTCTGCTAATATTATATATATGTAATGAGCAGGACACTGGGTCAGTGGGGATGCTATGCAGTGGGTCAGTTTATATGTGTATAAGTTCGTGACGCCAGTTGCAGCTTGCGCAGGTACTGTAGCAGGGCCCTTTAAGATGTTATAGGCTCACGTACCAGGTGAGGAATGACAGAGGGGGATAATGTCTCTGTATAGTGTCAACGGTGTCTCCTACCTGTGGTACGGCTGGACTCCTGTATCCTGGCTCACATGCAACAAATTTGAGTGCTGTTAATAGGAGTAATGGAGGAATGATGGAATTCCACACAGATAATAGGGTCCAACTTGTCTTTACTTGGTGTTATGATATGCAGCTTTGATCCATACAAGTATACAGCAATAGTCTAGAGTCCCAGCAGGTATTGGTAATATGTGGCAGGAATTTATATTTATTCTGCATCTGATCATATGCCTAGAGAAACTGGCAGGTATCTATCTTCTGCTCTGTCTTGAGTCTGCTTAGTATGGGCCTGACGAGCTGAAGAGGTACTTATCTTCTCTTTATCTTTGGATCTTTACTTACAGGACTGCTCGCAGGGAATGATGGTGGCTTCCTGGAGATCTGATAGTTCTTTAAAGGGCTGCTTTCTTTGTCCACCAGCTGAGGTAAGGAACTCAGGCTGGGAAGTTTGATCTTGGGCCTCAGCAGAGGCTTGGATCCTTGGTTGGGGTCCCTGTGTCTGGGAGCTCCTACTAACACAGCCTACCCCAGCAGGGGGGTGGCTCACACTGCCTAGAACTTTCTTTCCTCCCCCTGAAGTAGGATGTGGGAACATTCCACTCCTCCTCAGAAAGGGGGGAGCTAGCCTGGAATGGTCTATTCCAGTCTAGGTCTATTAACTAGCTATGGTCTACTTACATATTGCTGCCACCTGCTGATGTACATGGAAATTACAGCATATATATATTAAACAGTCATGGAAAATGCACATTATGGAGAGAGTGATGCAAACTTATACCAGATGACAATATACATACATACATACATAGCTCCAGCATACACCATGGCTGGAGTACCCCTCCTGGTCTTCATATTCCATCTGTCCAGTGAGGGCCACCCTTGTAGTCATTGATGTTCTTATGGTGTCTCACGTTTATTGCAGCTATGGAAGTCCTGGGTTCCTGTGTGGTTTGTGGTGTGTGCTGTGTCCTTTTAATGTTGGTGTGGACACCAACACTTGTGCACGGGTTCCAGTCAGTGTGTCTGTGGCAGGTAAGTGTGTTACTGGTTTAACTTACCT
Organism: Bufo bufo; assembly: GCF_905171765.1. Classification (NCBI taxonomy): domain Eukaryota; kingdom Metazoa; phylum Chordata; class Amphibia; order Anura; family Bufonidae; genus Bufo; species Bufo bufo. The sequence continues at coordinate 291,714,891 of NC_053394.1, forward strand.
GCCATCTCCTTATAGCTGTATGTGTTTCCCTCTCCTTGCAGCCTGGCCTCAGATAGACTCCTGTTCCTCCATGACTGGGATGAACAGGTTGTCTCTCCCCTGCTCCTAAGTGAGGGATTACCAGGGCGACATAGGGTTTCTAGGAATCCTGAGTATGAGTCGTCCTACCATCGGGGTCCGCTCATACAGTGATGAGTCAGGGAGAGGAGAGGATAAGGGACGCGGTAGGAGGTGACCTGCTCCCTTATTACTCCTTTTGGCCAGGCTGATCCCCCTTTACCCTCTGACACCCACTCCCCGCTGTGACATAATGACAACTAAGGGTGGCTCACACAGCATGACACATTCAGCCAGGTAGCAGAGCTCCAACACAGACTGACAACAAGCAAACTCAAACTGACCTCAGGCTCCACCACACCAACATATAAGGAGGCCTGAGGTCACACCCACCACACTCCAACAAGTTTAACCCTGTGCACACCAAAGCAGGGAAAACACCATTAAACATTGCCGCAGGCAACTAAATGAAGCCACGACCTTAACACAAGGTCGTGACATTATGTGAGAGGGCGCAGCGCTGTGAGGCTCCTGTCCTACCTCCTCTATTCCTGGGTAATCCTCCTCTCCCTGTGGACGAAACTGCCCCAGGTACCGCCAGCCGCTGCTCACCCGCCGGTGGACACAAGTTGCCCCGTCATGACGCGCACAAGGAGGAAGGAGAGGGAGCAAAAGGACTCCGGACCTCCTGCGGCCTTGAAACAAGATGGCGCCGTCTCTGATGTGCGGGCCGCGGATGCGGCGGCCCGTCTGAGTAAATATGCCCGCTCCTCCTCAGTGCCCCTTCAGCAGGCAGCGGAGGCGTCTGCCTCGCATACCACACTGCCTGTGCCTGAGAGTCCGTCTCCTGTGCCTGGAACTGAAGAAGCGGCCCCTGTAATGGCGACCCTGCAATCTGACACTGCTCCTGGCCTGCATGTAGCCTCTAGCGGGCCTGCTGTGCCCTCAGTAAGTAGTCCTTTCTCTGCTGGGGAACCTACCTTAGCAGATGTCTTTGCGGCAGTACAATCCTGTAGCAGCTCCTTAACTATCCTTACTGCTCATATGGGCAGTCTACAGGAAGATGTGTCCATTATCAGACAGGACGTGAGAAAAGTCAATGAGAGGATTAAAGAGGTGGAAGACAGAATAAGCAGTGTGGAAGATCAGCTACCCCCTGTAAAACGAGATCTTGGTAGGATCATACATAATGTGACTTTACTAATAGCCAAAATGGATGATCTTGAAAATCGATCCCATAGGAACAACTGCAGCACGCCAAACCTGCAGGGTATAGCAACAGTGAGGTCACGGTTATGGGCAATCGAGGGTTACTCACTTTTTGGAGGAGAACCCTGGGCAGGCATGCGGCAGTGAATGAGAGGTAGACACAAGTTCCTCTGGGGCACACTCTGTATGTGGGGACCCGACCTGATGGTGTATGAGGTGCCCTGGGTGTTGCAGGTGTTTTAAGTGCCTGAGGCAAGGTCCCTTTAAGAATCGTGACGCCAGTGCCTGTAACGGTGGCACACCGATTTGTAGGAGTAGTAGTAGAGGTACACAGCTGGTATGGTAAACCAAACGTTGCTTTACTTTGGAAAACAGTCCAACTTTGTACAGACAGTAGACAGTTGATAATGATGCAGTCCCATGTAACAATATTCCACAGGCAGGTTTACTTCACAATATGGCAGGTATAATCTTGCAAGATACTTGGAGGGTATAAAGTTAATGCTTAGCAGACCTATGCTGCACTATCCCCTTCAGCTATTCTAGCTGGCTGGATCCCAAGGCCCGGATGCCTAAATGCTGGCTTTAATCCTTGGTAATAAATCCTTCCTCCAGTATTGGCTCTTGCTTTATGTTAAAGTCCCTCTGCTCATCAAGTTACTTATCTGAACTTGTTGTATTATCCTTGCTTGGCAGGGAAGCTGCAGGTTTCTCCCAGGAGGTAGATTCTTCTTCTGGGGTGACTCTACTGAGCTAACTTAGCCTCAGGAGCTTCAGGCTGACTACATTACTCTTCTAGCCACCTGGAATGAACTAACTCTACCCTGTCTGGGCCTACCTATATACAGGGTGGGCCATTTATATGGATACACCTTAATAAAATGGGAATGGTTGGTGATTTTAACTTCCTGTTTGTGGCACATTAGTATATGTGAGGGGGGAAACTTTTCAAGATGGGTGGTGACCATGGCGGCCATTTTGAAGTCGGCCATTTTGAATCCAACTTTTGTTTTTTCAATAGGAAGAGGGTCATTTGACACATCAAACTTATTGGGAATTTCGCAAAAAAAACAATGGTGTGCTTGGTTTCAACGTAACTTTATTCTTTCATGAGTTATTTACAAGTTTCTGACCACTTATAAAATGTGTTCAATGTGCTGCCCATTGTGTTGGATTGTCAATGCAACCCTCTTCTCCCACTCTTCACACACTGATAGCAACACCGCAGGAGAAATGCTAGCACAGGCTTCCAGTATCCGTAGTTTCAGGTGCTGCACATCTCGTATCTTCACAGCATAGACGATTGCCTTCAGATGATACGAGATGTGCAGCACCTGAAACTACGGATACTGGAAGCCTGTGCTAGCATTTCTCCTGCGGTGTTGCTATCAGTGTGTGAAGAGTGGGAGAAAAGGGTTGCATTGACAATGCAGCACAATGGGCAGCACATTGAACACATTTTGTAAGTGGTCAGAAACTTGTAAATAACTCATGAAAGAATAAAGTTACGTTAAAACCAAGCACATCATTGTTTTTCTTGTGAAATTCCCAATAAGTTTGATGTGTCAAATGACCCTCTTCCTATTGAAAAAACAAAAGTTGGATTCAAAATGGCCGACTTCAAAATGGCCGCCATGGTCACCACCTATCTTGAAAAGTTTCCCCCCTCACACATACTAATGTGCCACAAACAGGAAGTTAATATCACCAACCATTCCCATTTTATTAAGGTGTATCCATATAAATGGCCCATCCTGTATACTTAGGGCTCTCTAGCTCCCTCTAACGTCTAGGAGGCTAAACTACACCCTAACAGGCCTGACACCCAGATAACACAGGGAAATGCATAATTAAACATCATAGTAATGCAAAAGACAATGTTAACCTTGTGTAGTGCCCACCTTTACCTAGTGGGACACTACATGCCCCCATGCTATAACGTTGCCCGTCCTCGGCGCAACATGGAGGGGCCCTGCTCAGCTGGATACTGCAGCCTGAAAGACAAAAATGGAGAACAGGCATACACAGTAATCACCACTTTAGCAATTGAAATATAATAAACAGTTTCACTGAAAGTGCAGTGACAAGGGGCGTCAATCTCTTCTCTCAGGATAATGTAAGGGAACAGGGGCGCTGACCTGGTGCAGCGTATCAATAATACCAGGATAGTCCATAGAAAATGTAGAACAAAATAACAATTCTTAGAGGCTCAAGGAACACAATGAGTCCGTACCCAAGGCTTGTAGAGGGTTAAACAGGGGTTTCCTGTGAGGGGCTACCTGGGCCCATAATGTAGTCTCCAAATCTCACAGGTGGGCGCCCCTTGGTAGACCGCGTGGACCTTCTTACTGGCGGAGATTCCTCCTGACTTGGTTCAGGAGGATTGGAGGAGTCCACAGGCTCTGGAACTCCTTCAGATACACTCTGAGGAGAAGAAATAACAGGAACTGACGTGGGTTCATCCTGGGATGGAGAAACAACTGGAACAGGAGCAGGTACTACCAGGTTCAACCAGGGAGTGAGAAACCAATGAAGTGGATCTTTATCATGTATCAGGTTCTCAACAGCCTGCATAGGATTAGCAGGTTGGGCTGGCAATTCAGGCTCAGGAGATTCTGGTTCAATGTCCTTTGCTGCAGGTTCTCCTTCTATACAGGGTTTCAACCGATTTCTATGTACAACTTGAGAGCCTTTACCTTCTCTGGAAATTTGGTAGATGTGAGCCTCAGCGTTAGGAATGGCAGAAATAACATAGGGAATCCTTTCCCACTTACTGTCCAATTTACTGGTTCTATGGTTGTTCTTCAACCACACCAGGTCTCCCAGAGCTAAGGGTTCCGCATGAGCAGCCAGGTCATAGTCTCTTTGTTGTCGTTCCCGGACATTTTCCATGCGTTCCTGAACGATCTCTTTGGCATTAAGGAGACGTCTTTGGTGCTCCACTACCCAATCAGTTTTTGGTAGTGGGTTAATGACATCGGGCACTTGTATATCTAGGGAGTGATCAGCAGGCAACCTCCTTTGACGGCCCCACATCATATAGAAAGGTGTGTAACCGGTGGAGCAGTGAATTGTGTTGTTATAGGTATACATGAGTTGTGGCAGCAGAGTAGGCCAATTACCCCTTGTCTCTGGGGGTACTGCTCTCAGCATTTCAATGAGAGTTTGATTAATCTTTTCACAGAGTCCGTTACCTTGTGGATGATAGGCGGTGGTCCGGACTTTCTGGCAGTTATGCAGCAGGCACATCTCTTGGAACAGCTGTGACTCAAACGCAGACCCCTGGTCGGTGAGGATTCTCTCTGGGCAGCCGTAGGGCAGAAGGAAATGCTTCCAGAACGCCTCTGCTGTAGTCTTAGCTGTCAGGTCTTTCACAGGCACTGCTACGACAAACTTAGTGAAGTGATCAATAATGGTCATGGCATAAGTATACCCTGAGCGACTCGGCTCCAACTTCACATGATCAATAGCAACAAGTTCTAAAGGAGCTTTACTTACGATAGGATGGAGAGGTGCACTCTGGTCATGGCGTTCAGCTCGCCCCACAGCACAGGCAGTGCATTCTCGGCACCATTTCTCAATATCGTCTCTCATCCCAATCCAATAGAATCTTCTGCGAATGGTGACCTCAGTCTTCTGCACGCCGAAGTGTCCGGACTGGTTGTGATACATTTCTAGCACCAGACTGGCATCTCGACGTGGTAGGAGGATTTGGTATATCCTATCACAGGACACTGGGTCCAGGCTCCTTCTAAGCAACAGGCCTCTTTGAAGGACAAGTAGGTGACGATGTCTCCACAGTCTCATCAGTTCTGGGTCTGCACTCCTCCTGCGGACTCTCTCAGGAGTTCTTCCACTGGTCAGGAAGTCGAGAAGTTCACCGAGGACTCTACTTTCGGACTGGAGCTTAATCCACCTTTCTTGGTCGTCTCTGGACTCAGGAACATCTGGTGAGGAAGGATCAGCAGCAGGATGGTTTTCAGTGCGGATATTATCCTTCTGGGCAAATTTATTGTAGAACGCAGGCATTTCCACTTCTTCCCAGGCATCTTTTGGTTCATCTGGGGCTTCTGTAGTGGGTAGCCGAGACAGGGCATCAGCATTGTCATTGGAGCGGCCTGCCCGGTATTTCACAGTGAAGTCATAGTTGGCAAGGCTGGAGGCCCATCTTTGCTCCAGAGCCCCTAACTTGGCGGTATTCAGATGCGCCAGGGGGTTATTGTCTGTGAAATCCACAAATGGCGAGATAGTCTTTGAACTTCTCGGTCACAGCCCACACTAAGGCAAGAAACTCCAGCTTGAAGGAACTGTAGTTCTGGTCGTTCTTCTCAGCTCTCTTTAGGGATCTGCTGGCGTAGGCAATTACCCTTTCTTTGTTATCTTGCACTTGAGCCAACACAGCCCCCAGGCCTCTTTTACTGGCATCTGTGTAGAGGTGGAACGGCTTCTGATAGTCTGGGTAACCCAGAACAGGGGGTTCGGTCAGCTTCTTCTTGAGGAGCTGGAAGGCAATCTCCCATTCTTCACTCCACTCAACAGGAATAGGAGTCTTTGGACTCTTCTTAGGGTGCCCCCTCAGGAGTTCCTGGATTGGATCCGCAATTTGTGTGAAATGAGGTATGAAACGCCTGTAATACCCTGCAAAGCTGAGAAAGCTTCTCACCTCTTTTACGGTGGTAGGAGTAGGCCAATTGCGGATAGCAGCAAGTTTATCAGGATCAGGCTGTACTCCTTCGGCACTGACAACGTGCCCTAGGTATTTTACCGCTGGTTTCAGCAGGTGGCACTTTGATGGCTTGATTTTGAGGCCATATTTGGTAAGGACTTGGCACACTTCCGCCAGGTGTTCTAGGTGGTCCTCATACGTCTTGGAGTATATAATGACGTCATCTAGATATAACAATACAGTTTCAAAGTTCCTATGGCCTAAATAACGTTCCATCAGCCGTTGAAATGTCCCTGGAGCGTTACACAGTCCAAACGGCATGTAGTTAAATTCAAACAGGCCCATAGGTGTAGTGAAAGCAGTCTTTTCTCGATCTTCTGGGGCCATAGGCACTTGCCAGTACCCACTAGTCAAGTCCAAGGTGGAGAATTAGGCTGATGACCCCAGGGCAGTCAAGGACTCCTCAATGCGTGGTAGTGGATAAGCATCTTTGTGAGTGATTTGATTGATCTTTCTGTAATCCACGCAGAACCTTATACTGCCATCTTTCTTTCGGACGAGGACTAGGGGCGCAGCCCAGGGACTGTGACTGTCCCGAATTATGTTAGAGTCTTTCATCTCTTGTATCATCTCTTTCACAGACTGATAGGTAGTAGGTGGTATGGGTCTGTGTCTCTCCTTGATAGGAGGATGAGAGCCAGTGGGTATGATGTGTTTGATTACACTGACCTCTCCGTAGTCTGTGGAATGCTTGCTGAAAGCCTTGTGATGTTCTATCACCAGCTTCAGAACTCCCTCTATTTGCTCTTTCGGGGTGGATTCGTTCCCCACATGAAGCTCTTCCCACCAGGATGTTGTTGAGGTGTTGGCGATGATGCTGCTGCTCTGTGTGGTCTGGAACGCCTCCGTGGCAGGCAGACGAATCACATCCTGGAAAGACACCTGGAAAAGCTGAGCAACGGGGCAGTGCTTAAAAAGAGTTAGGGGGAGATCACCAAAGTTAATTTAACGGACAGGCACTTTACCTTGGGACACGGTCACCAGACTCTTGGCTGTCCGTAAGAAGGGGTGATTCTCAATCTGGATGGGTTCCACTAGGGCTTGGTAATCCTGACCCTGGATCCCTAACACTGCACGGCAGCAAAGGATGATCTGAGAATTTGGAGGCAGGATTACTGGCCGGTTGTCCCGGATCCGAACAGTACAAATTTCCCCTTTTTTGTTGGCAAACCTTTGTTGAGCGCACAGCACGCTGATAGTCTTTTGAATGACCTTCTGGAAGCAGGCGAGGCTGAGGATATAGTTTGGTTCAATGCTTCAAGCACTTCAGAGTAACAGTTTTTAAGGACATTGGTCCCTAGGATCACAGGGTGTCCTCCTTTATCTCCTGCTTGTACCACAATTACACCTTGCTGTGGTAAGGTGGCCTCTCCCACCTGAAGAGTAGGTTCCCAGCATCCGTGAACTTTCACTGGCTTCCCGTTGCTGGCAATGATATCTAGCCAGGACTCTGGTGGCAGGGTGAGGAGACTTGGATCCCAGAACTTGTCAAAGGCAGGTCTTTGGATGGTGGTGACCTGTGACCCCGTATCCAGAAGGGCTTCAAAGGGTACCCCGTTGATACATATTTTAATTTCTGGACGTGATCCCACGTATTTAGGCATCCAGCTTGGATCCTTTGGACCTACTGTTCTGCCTCCCGAGGGGCGGTCCTCTGCCTCAGGGGTTGCCCGTTTAACTGCCAGCACATTGATTCAGTATGTCCATATTTTTTGCAATAGTGGCAAACAGGCTGTTTTCGATTTCTAGACCGATAATTTGGCCGTCCATCAGGTTCTTTTGGGTAGACATCCCTATATGCAGGTGGGAGCCTTGGAGGAAAAGGGCCTTCATCCTCCAGCAGTATTGGTCTTTCCCACTCCTCTATTTTCTTGCATACTTTCTCTAAGCTCAGAGTGAGATGGTTCACTTGCTCCATTAGTGCTGCCACTATATCTGTTACTGGAGCCTGAGTGGCTTGACTGACTCCAGCCGGCCCCACATTGACAGTCTTTGATTGACAAACCTGAGATTCAGGCAGGGCTGCTGGCCCTGCGGCCGGGTTTTGGCCTAGAATGCTGATGGCCAGCTCTTTAAAGTCCAAGAATGCACAATTGGGATGTTGGGCTGACAGCATCCTCAGCTGGCCCTTTAAATGCTCCGTACTTATTCCTGCAATGAACTGTTCTCTAAGAGTCCTATCCTGATCCTCAGCTTCCTTGGGGTCCACTTGGACCACAGCCCTCAGGGTCTCTTGCAAGGACAGAGCAAAATCGCAGAGCGACTCCCCAGGTTGCTGCTTCCTGCTGAAGAATCGCATTTTAACTTCGGACACCGTTCTGGCCTCAAAGGTGGTGCCTAGGCGATCAAAAATCTGCTCCAGGGTACTCTTTTCAGAACGGGGCCAGGACATGACTTCCCTGCGGGCGGCCCCTTCTAACTGAGCTAGGAGGATCTCCATTTGTTGTTCAGCAGATATAGGATAGAGCCGGAATAAGGCCAGTATCTGGTCCCTAAAGTCCTTTAATTTATGGGCTTCCCCTGAATATCGTGGAAACCAGGGGGCCCCAAAATAATACGGCATGGTTAATGGCATCAGGCTTGATGCTGCCGCGGCGGCAGGTGCCCTATGGTCAGTTGCGGGCACTTCAAAAGGCATTTCTGGGGCCGCCTGCCCGGCTCCTTCAGGTGCGGACATAGTATTGCTAGATGGGTATAGCCCTTTAAATGACAGCGGAGCGGACCGGAGCAAAATGTCAAAGTTTTATTTTTTATTTTTTTCGGTCAAGTCTCTTGTCGCTAGTGGGGGACCCTCTCCGGTACCCTGGCAGGGGTCGGGGACTCTCCGGTATCGTAATCAGAAGGGGGCCGGCGAAGGGTAAAGTTAGTACTCACTCCAGTGGTGCTCGCTCCAAGTCTCGCGAGATGTGTGGCTACGTCAGATGGGAGTCCCACGTTCAGCGTCAGAAGGTAGGCGCGGCCTCTTGCAGCTCCGGGATTCAGGTAGGCGGTACTTTCTCCCACAGAGCGGCGTTTCTTCCTCCTTGCAGGCTGGGCGGTACCTTCACCTTGTCCTTTTTCGCGCCAAATGGGTACAACGAGGCGCACTTGTAATCCCGTCAGGTTAAGCGGCCATCTTTGAGCAAAACGCTGTATATTCACTGACAGCAAGCGGTGGATTACACAAACGGAAAACAGTCCATGCACTATAATCTTCACACCGCAAATTATTACAGTTCTCTTTGGCCCAGCAATTTTTCAATAAAGCAATAGGGCTTAGTCACTTTTTAGGTGGATAATGGCACACAGTTTTTGTAATCCAACAATGGCGCGGATATGATCGTATCCTGTTCGTGACACCAATTTATGCAGCACGCCAGACCTGCAGGGTATAGCGACAGTGAGGTCACGGTTATGGGCAATCGAGGGTTACTCACTTTTTGGAGGAGAACCCTGGGCAGGCATGCGGCAGTGAATGAGAGGTAGACACAAGTTCCTCTGGGGCACACTCTGGATGTGGGGACCAGACCTGATGGTGTGTGAGGTGCCCTGGGTGTCCCTTTAAGAATCGGGATGCCAGTGCCTGTAACGGTGGCACACCGATTTGTAGGAGTAGTAATAGAGGCACACAGCTGGTATGGTAAACCAAACGTTGCTTTACTTTGGAAAACAGTCCAACTTTGTACAGACAGTAGACAGTTGATAATGATGCAGTCCCTTGTAACAATATTCCACAAGCAGGTTTACTTCACAATATGGCAGGTATAATCTTGCAAGATACTTGGAGGGTATAAAGATACTTGGAGGGTATAAAGTGAATGCTTAGCAGACCTATGCTGCACTATCCCTTTCAGCTATTCTAGCTGGCTGGATCCCAAGGCCCGGATGCCTAAATGCTGGATTTAATCCTTGGTAATAAATCCTTCCTCCAGTATTGGCTCTTGCTTTATGTTAAAGTCCCTCTGCTCATCAAGTTACTTATCTGAAATTGTTGTATTATCCTTGCTTGGCAGGGAAGCTGCAGGTTTCTCCCAGGTGGTAGATTCTTCTTCTGGGGTGACTCTACTGAGCTAACAGCCTCAGGAGCTTCAGGCTGACTACATTACTCTTCTAGCCACCTGGAATGAATTAACTCTACCCTGTCTGGGCCTACCTATATATACTTAGGGCTCTCTAGCTTCCTCTAACGTCTAGGAGGCTAAACTACACCCTAACAGGCCTGACACCCAGATAACACAGGGAAATGCATAATTAAACATCACAGTAATGCAAAAGACAATGTTAACCTTGTGTAGTGCCCACCTTTACCTAGTGGGACACTACACAACCTCCGACTGGTGGGGGTTCCGGAGAAAGCTGAGGGTGCTGACCCGGTGATGTTTTTTGAAAATTGGCTCCTACATCAATTTGGCAAGGAAATTACTGTCACACGTGTTTGCCATTGACACATAGAGTGCCATTCCGGGCTCCACCACCGGGGGCCCTCCACGTCCTGTTTTGATGAAACTTCTACATTTCAGAGACAGAGACTTAATTTTGCGGAAGGCCAGGGATCATACTGACCTCCATATTAATGGGAATAAAATCTCCATATTTCCAGACTTCTCTGCCGAAGTCCAGCGAAAGAGAGTGAAGTTCCAGGAGGTTAAACGCCGTTTACGGGACTTGCAACTCCCCTACTCTATGCTATACCCCGCCAGGCTAAGAGTGGTTGCCAGGGGTGAAGTTTGTCTCTTTGATACTCCTCAGGATGCGGCGCAGTGGCTGGAAATGAACTCTCTCTCTCTTTAGACACTGCTGAAAAATGGATGAAGCGTCTCCCCACTGACTACAGCGGGAAGGCTACTGGGCGGTCGTATACGTGGCCTGCAAATGCAGGATGAGTGCCATATGTCTTTATTCCTTCTTGTTCTTTTGAGGTCTTTCCTTCTCTCCTATATTTGATTTGCTATGTTTCCTTCTTCTCTTCTCTCCTTCCCCCTGTATCCTTGTAATTGGGAAGGGTATGTATGATGCTCTTTCTATGCACGGGGTAATATATTGCACTGTTGTGTTGTTGTGTTCTATGTACTGGACATTTTACTAATTGTACCGCTGGTGATGTGTCTGCACCTTGTGCTGGCGCCCTTGGGGTTCCTGTTATATTCTGGTGGCATATTCAAGGATATGTTTTGGTACTACCTGGTAGCGCCAGGTATGTGTCAGGTGTTTTTCTGTTACTCTCTCCTTCACTTTTTCCCCTTTTCTTCTTTCTCTCTCCTTCTTTCTTCCCCCCTTACTTATGTATGATCTACTCTATTTTATAAAAATTCTGACTCCTGTACTCCACTTTGCTATTTGGATAAATGCTTTTATTTCAAAGAGCGGTTCCAGTCAAAAAACGTTTTTCGGCATATAGCCTTCTTCAGTACAACTGGAAGGGCATATAGAAATATCTCAGTGAGTACATGACATTGGTCTTAGATACAAATAAAGTAAAATAAACATAAAAAAATGTCAATACAACATGTAAATCAACACTAGTGGTGATGGTTCTGTTGAGAACAATTTTGTCTGAGTCTGGATCAACCGGATGGTCGTGTGTTCTGTGCAATCTAGTACATCTATATTGCCTCTTTTGCTCTTCTATTTACTTGTATTGACTTTTTTGTATGTTTATTTTACTTTATTTGTATCTAAGACCAATGTCATGTACTCACTGAGATATTTCTATATGCCCTTCCAGTTGTACTGAAGAAGGCTATATGCCGAAAAACCTTTTTGACTGGACCCGCTCTTTAAAATAAAAGCATTTATCCAAATAGCAAAGTGGAGTACAGGAGTCAGAATTTTTATTATTATCTGGTCTGGGAACCATCTCCTGTTGCCCATGCAATCAGATTGGAGTACTATCCAACCTTACATTATCTACTCTATTTTATCTCATTTATCTCTCATATCCCCTCCTGTTTGAATCATTCTTAAGGAATGTTGTTTATTACTATCTATGTCTGTGGGGTAATGTACTACATTGTAATGCTAGTTTATGCTATGGCTAAGTGAAAGGGATGAGATATTACCTGTAACGCTGGTGCTATACCCTTCATTTTTATACTGGCACTGTGGGAACTCTGCTATCCGCTACAGTATGGGAGGTGGGCCGGGGGGGCTATTTAGTAATATGTCCGTAGTTAACTTTCTATGGCTGGGTGTTCTACCTAGCGGTTTCTCGGCTTCAGGAACTTTTTTCCGCCTTTGTTTTTTTCTATCTTTTTTATTTTTTGTATTGGGTATTCTGTTGCTACCTATTGCTCTGTATTGTTATCTGGGGTGTAGGAGAGGAATTAGTGAAGATACGGTTGTACCATGTATTCGGGCTCTCAAGATATGTCCATCTGGGCTGTGCTATTCGGGATCCATTTTTTTCTACTCATATCTGTCTATACCTAAATTATGGCTGATAAGTTGAACATTGTGGGTTGGAATGTTAGAGGACTGGGAGAGGCAACGAAGTGGGTGGCGGTAGATCTTGCAATTCGGCAATGTCAACTGGCTATTGTCTGCCTGTCTGAGACGCATCTTGTTCCTGCCACTACTCGTTTGCTGAACAGATCGTGGGTGGGACATTCCTTTCACTCTACATTGTCTACACACTCCCAAGGAGTGAGCATTGTTATACACAAGGCTATCCCTTTTGTCTGTCACTCCTTCAAATTAGACCACATGGGCAGATATGTGTGCATACATTGCACTTGCTACCGTACTCCCTTCTTTATAATAGCTGTATACATCCCTCCGCCATACAATAGTGAGGTATTGAGAGAGGCAATGGCTTTTGTGGAGACATGCCCTACCTGTCCTATTCTTTTGATAGGAGATTTCAACGCCTGTCCCTCATCGCAGTTGGATAGATTGGGGGGGATGGGTGTGGCTGGGTCGTCAGGCGACACCGTGTTTGCAAAGCTGCTGAGAGAACTAGATCTAGTGGACATCTGGCGAGTGAAGAACCCGGAAATACGACTATTTATTTTGTTTTTCTGCTTCTCATCACTCCCTCTCCAGGATTGATCTTGCCGTTGGTTCGTCTGCTCTCTTGTCATTAGTGGCAGACGTTACCTATCTTCCCAGGAGTTTGTACGATCATTCCCCTATACAGGTAGCACTCAAGATAGGTGAACGGACTTCTTTTGGGGTTGGCACCTGGAGGCTTAATCCCTTCTGGCTGCAGCTTGTGGACGGTGGGGAGGAGCTTGCGGGTGACCTTCGGGAATTCTTTGTCAATAATGCAGGATCGGCCTCTAAGGAAGTTGCCTGGGATGCCTGCAAGGCTTTTATAAGAGGGTTACATATTCAGCGGATTAGCCGGCACAAAACAAAGTCTAAACATGCCCTGCAGTCGCTTCAAACGGTGGTAAGTGATGCAGGGACTAGGTATACTGAGTGTACCTCCCCTGTGAACGAGAACGCATGGTTAGAGGCACAGACTGCTTTGAAGGACCACTTGATACACGTGGCGGATAATAAACGCCTTTTTCTTAGACAAAAATACTTAGAAGCTGGGGAGAGCTCTGGTAAATTATTAGCGAGGATAGTGAGGGCGCAAAATGGTCCAGCTAGAGTGGTGGCTATCAGGAACGATGAAGGGGTTCTGGCCAATACGGATGAGGATATACTAGTAGTCTTTCACCTTTTTTATAAACACCTATACAAGACCAAGCTGTCACTGGGGCCAGACGATATTGCACATTATCTTGAGGGCGTCCCTCTCCCTAGGCTATCGAAGGAGCATGCGGACCGTCTGGACCAGCCTTTGTTATTAGAAGAGCTGGAGCTGGCGATTAGTTCCTTCCCGAATGAAAAGGCTCCTGGTATAGACGATCTGCCGGCAGAGTTTTTAAAAAAATATAGTGATGTCCTGCTGCCTCAGCTCTTAGAGGTGTTCTTGGAGGCTTTTCAGAGCGGATCTCTGCCTGATTCCATGAGGGAGGCAGTAGTGGTGGTGCTGCCGAAGCCAGGTAAAGACCCGTCGCGCCCTGACTCGTACCATCCTATTTCCCTATTGACCTCTGATGTTAAGGTTCTAGCAAAAGTTTTATTGAATAGGCTGCAGTCTGTAATTACTACCATTATTCATGAGGACCAGGCTGGCTTCATGCCTGATAAATCAACATCAGTGAATATTAGACGGCTATTTCTTAACATGCAGAGGGGGTCGGAGGCAATGGGGAAAGGGGGCGATATTGTCCCTAGATGCGGCTAAAGCTTTTGACAGCGTCGAGTAGTCATATTTGTGGGAGGTGCTGAAGGTCATGGGCCTTGGTCCTACCTTCATCTCTTGGGTGCAATTGCTATACCAAAATCCGGGGGCACGCATTCGGGCCAATGGCAATACGTCGGAACCCTTTGCATTGGAAAGGGGCACTCGACAGGGCTGTCCCCTATCTCTTCTCCTTTTTGCTATAGCGATTGAACCGCTTGTTGAGGTCGTCCAGACAGATAAAGGGATTTCCTATGGGTAGGAATGAAGAAAGGGTCTCTTTATATGCAGACGACATGTTAATATACAGTCAGGTCCATAAATATTGGGACATCAACACAATTCTAACATTTTTGGCTCTATACACCAGCACAATAGATTTGAAATGAAACGAACAAGATGTGCTTTAAATGCAGACTGTCAGCTTTTATTTTAGGGTATTTACATCAAAATCAGGTGAACGATGTAGGAATTACAACAGTTTGCATATGTGCTTCCCAATTGTTAAGGGACCAAAAGTAATGGGACAGAATAATAATTATAAATCAAACTTTCACTTTTTAATACTTGGTTTCAAATCCTTTCAGTCAATTACAGCCTGAAGTCTGGAACGCATAGAAATCACCAGACGTTGGGTTTTATCCCTGGTGATGCTCTGCCAGGCCTCTACTGCAACTGTCTTCAGTTCCTGCTTGTTCTTGGGGCATTTTCCCTTCAGTTTTGTCTTCAGCAAGTGAAATGCATGCTCAATCGGATTCAGGTCAGGTGATTGACTTGGCCATTGCATTCCACCTCTATCCCTTAAAAAACTCTTTGGTTGCTTTTGCAGTATGCTTTGGGTCATTGTCCATTTGCACTATGAACCGCCGTCCAATGAGTTCTGAAGCATTTGGCTGAATATGAGCAGATAATATTGCCCAAAACACTTAAGAATTCATCCTGATTAGAGTTGAGCGAACACCTGGATGTTCGGGTTCGAGAAGTTCGGCCGAACTTCCCCGAAATGTTCGGGTTCGGGATCCGAACCCGACCCGAACTTCGTCCCGAACCCGAACCCCATTGAAGTCAATGGGGACCCGAACTTTTCGGCACTAAAAAGGCTGTAAAACAGCCCAGGAAAGAGCTAGAGGGCTGCAAAAGGCAGCAACATGTAGGTAAATCCCCTGCAAACAGAGGTCCCATAGCAGAGAATCTGGCTTCACGTCAGCAGAGAATCAGTCTCTTCATGCCATAGCAAAGAATCTGGCTTCATGTCAGCAGAGAATAAGTCTCTTCATGCCATAGCAGAGAATCTGGCTTCATGTCAGCGCAGAATCAGTCTTCATGTCATAGCAGAGAATCAGGCTTCACGTCACCCACCACTGGAACAGGCCACTGTCACATATTTAGGCCCCGGCACCCAGACAGAGGAGAGAGGTCCCGTAACAGAGAATCTGGCCTTATGTCAATGCAGAATCAGTCTTCATGTCATAGCAGAGAATCAGGCTTTACGTCACCCACCACTGGAACAGGCCACTGTCACATATTTAGGCCCAGGCACCCAGGCAGAGGAGAGAGGTCCCGTAACAGAGAATCTGGCCTTATGTCAGCACAGAATCAGTCTTCATGTCATAGCAGAGAATCAGGCTTTACGTCACCCACCACTGGAACAGGCCACTGTCACATATTTAGGCCCAGGCAGAGGAGAGAGGTCCCGTAACAGAGAATCTGGCCTTATGTCAGCGCAGAATCAGTCTTCATGTCATAGCAGAGAATCAGGCTTCACGTCACCCACCACTGGAACAGGCCACTGTCACATATTTAGGCCCAGGCACCCAGGCAGAGGAGAGAGGTCCCGTAACAGAGAATCTGGCCTTATGTCAGCACAGAATCAGTCTTCATGTCATAGCAGAGAATCAGGCTTTACGTCACCCACCACTGGAACAGGCCACTGTCACATATTTAGGCCCCGGCACCCAGACAGAGGAGAGAGGTCCCGTAACAGAGAATCTGGCCTTATGTCAGCGCAGAATCAGTCTTCATGTCATAGCAGAGAATCAGGCTTCACGTCACCCACCACTGGAACCGGCCACTGTCACATATTTAGGCCCAGGCACCCAGGCAGAGGAGAGAGGTCCTGTAACAGAGAATCTGGCCTTATGTCAGCACAGAATCAGTCTTCATGTCATAGCAGAGAATCAGGCTTTAAGTCACCCACCACTGGAACAGGCCACTGTCACATATTTAGGCCCCGGCACCCAGACAGAAGAGAGAGGTCCCGTAACAGAGAATCTGGCCTTATGTCAGCGCAGAATCAGTCTTCATGTCATAGCAGAGAATCAGGCTTTACGTCACCCACCACTGGAACAGGCCACTGTCACATATTTAGGCCCAGGCAGAGGAGAGAGGTCCCGTAACAGAGAATCTGGCCTTATGTCAGCGCAGAATCAGTCTTCATGTCATAGCAGAGAATCAGGCTTCACGTCACCCACCACTGGAACAGGCCACTGTCACATATTTAGGCCCAGGCACCCAGGCAGAGGAGAGAGGTCCCGTAACAGAGAATCTGGCCTTATGTCAGCACAGAATCAGTCTTCATGTCATAGCAGAGAATCAGGCTTTACGTCACCCACCACTGGAACAGGCCACTGTCACATATTTAGGCCCAGGCAGAGGAGAGAGGTCCCGTAACAGAGAATCTGGCCTTATGTCAGCGCAGAATCAGTCTTCATGTCATAGCAGAGAATCAGGCTTCACGTCACCCACCACTGGAACAGGCCACTGTCACATATTTAGGCCCAGGCACCCAGGCAGAGGAGAGAGGTCCCGTAACAGAGAATCTGGCCTTATGTCAGCACAGAATCAGTCTTCATGTCATAGCAGAGAATCAGGCTTTACGTCACCCACCACTGGAACAGGCCACTGTCACATATTTAGGCCCAGGCAGAGGAGAGAGGTCCCGTAACAGAGAATCTGGCCTTATGTCAGCGCAGAATCAGTCTTCATGTCATAGCAGAGAATCAGGCTTCACGTCACCCACCACTGGAACAGGCCACTGTCACATATTTAGGCCCAGGCACCCAGGCAGAGGAGAGAGGTCCCGTAACAGAGAATCTGGCCTTATGTCAGCACAGAATCAGTCTTCATGTCATAGCAGAGAATCAGGCTTTACGTCACCCACCACTGGAACAGGCCACTGTCACATATTTAGGCCCCGGCACCCAGACAGAGGAGAGAGGTCCCGTAACAGAGAATCTGGCCTTATGTCAGCGCAGAATCAGTCTTCATGTCATAGCAGAGAATCAGGCTTCACGTCACCCACCACTGGAACAGGCCACTGTCACATATTTAGGCCCAGGCACCCAGGCAGAGGAGAGAGGTCCCGTAACAGAGAATCTGGCCTTATGTCAGCACAGAATCAGTCTTCATGTCATAGCAGAGAATCAGGCTTTAAGTCACCCACCACTGGAACAGGCCACTGTCACATATTTAGGCCCCGGCACCCAGACAGAAGAGAGAGGTCCCGTAACAGAGAATCTGGCCTTATGTCAGCGCAGAATCAGTCTTCATGTCATAGCAGAGAATCAGGCTTCACGTCACCCACCACTGGAACAGGTCACTGTCACATATTTAGGCCCAGGCACCCAGGCAGAGGAGAGAGGTCCCGTAACAGAGAATCTGGCCTTATGTCAGCACAGAATCAGTCTTCATGTCATAGCAGAGAATCAGGCTTTACGTCACCCACCACTGGAACAGGCCACTGTCACATATTTAGGCCCAGGCAGAGGAGAGAGGTCCCGTAACAGAGAATCTGGCCTTATGTCAGCACAGAATCAGTCTTCATGTCATAGCAGAGAATCAGGCTTCACGTCACCCACCACTGGAACAGGCCACTGTCACATATTTAGGCCCAGGCACCCAGGCAGAGGAGAGAGGTCCCGTAACAGAGAATCTGGCCTTATGTCAGCACAGAATCAGTCTTCATGTCATAGCAGAGAATCAGGCTTTAAGTCACCCACCACTGGAACAGGCCACTGTCACATATTTAGGCCCCGGCACCCAGACAGAAGAGAGAGGTCCCGTAACAGAGAATCTGGCCTTATGTCAGCGCAGAATCAGTCTTCATGTCATAGCAGAGAATCAGGCTTCACGTCACCCACCACTGGAACAGGCCACTGTCACATATTTAGGCCCAGGCACCCAGGCAGAGGAGAGAGGTCCCGTAACAGAGAATCTGGCCTTATGTCAGCACAGAATCAGTCTTCATGTCATAGCAGAGAATCAGGCTTTACGTCACCCACCACTGGAACAGGCCACTGTCACATATTTAGGCCCCGGCACCCAGACAGAGGAGAGAGGTCCCGTAACAGAGAATCTGGCCTTATGTCAGCGCAGAATCAGTCTTCATGTCATAGCAGAGAATCAGGCTTCACGTCACCCACCACTGGAACCGGCCACTGTCACATATTTAGGCCCAGGCACCCAGGCAGAGGAGAGAGGTCCTGTAACAGAGAATCTGGCCTTATGTCAGCACAGAATCAGTCTTCATGTCATAGCAGAGAATCAGGCTTTAAGTCACCCACCACTGGAACAGGCCACTGTCACATATTTAGGCCCCGGCACCCAGACAGAAGAGAGAGGTCCCGTAACAGAGAATCTGGCCTTATGTCAGCGCAGAATCAGTCTTCATGTCATAGCAGAGAATCAGGCTTTACGTCACCCACCACTGGAACAGGCCACTGTCACATATTTAGGCCCAGGCAGAGGAGAGAGGTCCCGTAACAGAGAATCTGGCCTTATGTCAGCGCAGAATCAGTCTTCATGTCATAGCAGAGAATCAGGCTTCACGTCACCCACCACTGGAACAGGCCACTGTCACATATTTAGGCCCAGGCACCCAGGCAGAGGAGAGAGGTCCCGTAACAGAGAATCTGGCCTTATGTCAGCACAGAATCAGTCTTCATGTCATAGCAGAGAATCAGGCTTTACGTCACCCACCACTGGAACAGGCCACTGTCACATATTTAGGCCCAGGCAGAGGAGAGAGGTCCCGTAACAGAGAATCTGGCCTTATGTCAGCGCAGAATCAGTCTTCATGTCATAGCAGAGAATCAGGCTTCACGTCACCCACCACTGGAACAGGCCACTGTCACATATTTAGGCCCAGGCACCCAGGCAGAGGAGAGAGGTCCCGTAACAGAGAATCTGGCCTTATGTCAGCACAGAATCAGTCTTCATGTCATAGCAGAGAATCAGGCTTTACGTCACCCACCACTGGAACAGGCCACTGTCACATATTTAGGCCCAGGCAGAGGAGAGAGGTCCCGTAACAGAGAATCTGGCCTTATGTCAGCGCAGAATCAGTCTTCATGTCATAGCAGAGAATCAGGCTTCACGTCACCCACCACTGGAACAGGCCACTGTCACATATTTAGGCCCAGGCACCCAGGCAGAGGAGAGAGGTCCCGTAACAGAGAATCTGGCCTTATGTCAGCACAGAATCAGTCTTCATGTCATAGCAGAGAATCAGGCTTTACGTCACCCACCACTGGAACAGGCCACTGTCACATATTTAGGCCCCGGCACCCAGACAGAGGAGAGAGGTCCCGTAACAGAGAATCTGGCCTTATGTCAGCGCAGAATCAGTCTTCATGTCATAGCAGAGAATCAGGCTTCACGTCACCCACCACTGGAACAGGCCACTGTCACATATTTAGGCCCAGGCACCCAGGCAGAGGAGAGAGGTCCCGTAACAGAGAATCTGGCCTTATGTCAGCACAGAATCAGTCTTCATGTCATAGCAGAGAATCAGGCTTTAAGTCACCCACCACTGGAACAGGCCACTGTCACATATTTAGGCCCCGGCACCCAGACAGAAGAGAGAGGTCCCGTAACAGAGAATCTGGCCTTATGTCAGCGCAGAATCAGTCTTCATGTCATAGCAGAGAATCAGGCTTCACGTCACCCACCACTGGAACAGGTCACTGTCACATATTTAGGCCCAGGCACCCAGGCAGAGGAGAGAGGTCCCGTAACAGAGAATCTGGCCTTATGTCAGCACAGAATCAGTCTTCATGTCATAGCAGAGAATCAGGCTTTACGTCACCCACCACTGGAACAGGCCACTGTCACATATTTAGGCCCAGGCAGAGGAGAGAGGTCCCGTAACAGAGAATCTGGCCTTATGTCAGCGCAGAATCAGTCTTCATGTCATAGCAGAGAATCAGGCTTCACGTCACCCACCACTGGAACAGGCCACTGTCACATATTTAGGCCCAGGCACCCAGGCAGAGGAGAGAGGTCCCGTAACAGAGAATCTGGCCTTATGTCAGCACAGAATCAGTCTTCATGTCATAGCAGAGAATCAGGCTTTAAGTCACCCACCACTGGAACAGGCCACTGTCACATATTTAGGCCCCGGCACCCAGACAGAAGAGAGAGGTCCCGTAACAGAGAATCTGGCCTTATGTCAGCGCAGAATCAGTCTTCATGTCATAGCAGAGAATCAGGCTTCACGTCACCCACCACTGGAACAGGTCACTGTCACATATTTAGGCCCAGGCACCCAGGCAGAGGAGAGAGGTCCCGTAACAGAGAATCTGGCCTTATGTCAGCACAGAATCAGTCTTCATGTCATAGCAGAGAATCAGGCTTTACGTCACCCACCACTGGAACAGGCCACTGTCACATATTTAGGCCCAGGCAGAGGAGAGAGGTCCCATAACAGAGAATCTGGCCTTATGTCAGCGCAGAATCAGTCTTCATGTCATAGCAGAGAATCAGGCTTCACGTCACCCACCACTGGAACAGGCCACTGTCACATATTTAGGCCCAGGCACCCAGGCAGAGGAGAGAGGTCCCGTAACAGAGAATCTGGCCTTATGTCAGCACAGAATCAGTCTTCATGTCATAGCAGAGAATCAGGCTTTACGTCACCCACCACTGGAACAGGCCACTGTCACATATTTAGGCCCAGGCAGAGGAGAGAGGTCCCGTAACAGAGAATCTGGCCTTATGTCAGCGCAGAATCAGTCTTCATGTCATAGCAGAGAATCAGGCTTCACGTCACCCACCACTGGAACAGGCCACTGTTACATATTTAGGCCCAGGCACCCAGGCAGAGGAGAGAGGTCCCGTAACAGAGAATCTGGCCTTATGTCAGCACAGAATCAGTCTTCATGTCATAGCAGAGAATCAGGCTTTACGTCACCCACCACTGGAACAGGCCACTGTCACATATTTAGGCCCCGGCACCCAGACAGAGGAGAGAGGTCCCGTAACAGAGAATCTGGCCTTATGTCAGCGCAGAATCAGTCTTCATGTCATAGCAGAGAATCAGGCTTCACGTCACCCACCACTGGAACAGGCCACTGTCACATATTTAGGCCCAGGCACCCAGGCAGAGGAGAGAGGTCCCGTAACAGAGAATCTGGCCTTATGTCAGCACAGAATCAGTCTTCATGTCATAGCAGAGAATCAGGCTTTAAGTCACCCACCACTGGAACAGGCCACTGTCACATATTTAGGCCCCGGCACCCAGACAGAAGAGAGAGGTCCCGTAACAGAGAATCTGGCCTTATGTCAGCGCAGAATCAGTCTTCATGTCATAGCAGAGAATCAGGCTTCACGTCACCCACCACTGGAACAGGCCACTGTCACATATTTAGGCCCAGGCACCCAGGCAGAGGAGAGAGGTCCCGTAACAGAGAATCTGGCCTTATGTCAGCACAGAATCAGTCTTCATGTCATAGCAGAGAATCAGGCTTTACGTCACCCACCACTGGAACAGGCCACTGTCACATATTTAGGCCCAGGCAGAGGAGAGAGGTCCCGTAACAGAGAATCTGGCCTTATGTCAGCGCAGAATCAGTCTTCATGTCATAGCAGAGAATCAGGCTTCACGTCACCCACCACTGGAACAGGCCACTGTCACATATTTAGGCCCAGGCACCCAGGCAGAGGAGAGAGGTCCCGTAACAGAGAATCTGGCCTTATGTCAGCACAGAATCAGTCTTCATGTCATAGCAGAGAATCAGGCTTTACGTCACCCACCACTGGAACAGGCCACTGTCACATATTTAGGCCCCGGCACCCAGACAGAGGAGAGAGGTCCCGTAACAGAGAATCTGGCCTTATGTCAGCGCAGAATCAGTCTTCATGTCATAGCAGAGAATCAGGCTTCACGTCACCCACCACTGGAACAGGCCACTGTCACATATTTAGGCCCAGGCACCCAGGCAGAGGAGAGAGGTCCCGTAACAGAGAATCTGGCCTTATGTCAGCACAGAATCAGTCTTCATGTCATAGCAGAGAATCAGGCTTTAAGTCACCCACCACTGGAACAGGCCACTGTCACATATTTAGGCCCCGGCACCCAGACAGAAGAGAGAGGTCCCGTAACAGAGAATCTGGCCTTATGTCAGCGCAGAATCAGTCTTCATGTCATAGCAGAGAATCAGGCTTCACGTCACCCACCACTGGAACAGGCCACTGTCACATATTTAGGCCCAGGCACCCAGGCAGAGGAGAGAGGTCCCGTAACAGAGAATCTGGCCTTATGTCAGCACAGAATCAGTCTTCATGTCATAGCAGAGAATCAGGCTTCACGTCACCCACCACTGGAACAGGCCACTGTCACATATTTAGGCCCCGGCACCCAGACAGAAGAGAGAGGTCCCGTAACAGAGAATCTGGCCTTATGTCAGCGCAGAATCAGTCTTCATGTCATAGCAGAGAATCAGGCTTCACGTCACCCACCACTGGAACAGGCCACTGTCACATATTTAGGCCCAGGCAGAGGAGAGAGGTCCCGTAACAGAGAATATGGCCTTATGTCAGCACAGAATCAGTCTTCATGTCATAGCAGAGAATCAGGCTTTACGTCACCCACCACTGGAACAGGCCACTGTCACATATTTAGGCCCCGGCACCCAGACAGAAGAGAGAGGTCCCGTAACAGAGAATCTGGCCTTATGTCAGCGCAGAATCAGTCTTCATGTCATAGCAGAGAATCAGGCTTCACGTCACCCACCACTGGAACAGGCCACTGTCACATATTTAGGCCCAGGCACCCAGGCAGAGGAGAGAGGTCCCGTAACAGAGAATCTGGCCTTATGTCAGCACAGAATCAGTCTTCATGTCATAGCAGAGAATCAGGCTTTACGTCACCCACCACTGGAACAGGCCACTGTCACATATTTAGGCCCAGGCAGAGGAGAGAGGTCCCGTAACAGAGAATCTGGCCTTATGTCAGCGCAGAATCAGTCTTCATGTCATAGCAGAGAATCAGGCTTCACGTCACCCACCACTGGAACAGGCCACTGTCACATATTTAGGCCCAGGCACCCAGGCAGAGGAGAGAGGTCCCGTAAAACAGAGAATCTGGCCTTATGTCAGCACAGAATCAGTCTTCATGTCATAGCAGAGAATCAGGCTTTACGTCACCCACCACTGGAACAGGCCACTGTCACATATTTAGGCCCCGGCACCCAGACAGAGGAGAGAGGTCCCGTAACAGAGAATCTGGCCTTATGTCAGCGCAGAATCAGTCTTCATGTCATAGCAGAGAATCAGGCTTCACGTCACCCACCACTGGAACAGGCCACTGTCACATATTTAGGCCCAGGCACCCAGGCAGAGGAGAGAGGTCCCGTAACAGAGAATCTGGCCTTATGTCAGCACAGAATCAGTCTTCATGTCATAGCAGAGAATCAGGCTTTAAGTCACCCACCACTGGAACAGGCCACTGTCACATATTTAGGCCCCGGCACCCAGACAGAGGAGAGAGGTCCCGTATCTGGCCTTATGTCAGCGCAGAATCAGTCTTCATGTCATAGCAGAGAATCAGGCTTCACGTCACCCACCACTGGAACAGGCCACTGTCACATATTTAGGCCCAGGCAGAGGAGAGAGGTCCCGTAACAGAGAATCTGGCCTTATGTCAGCACAGAATCAGTCTTCATGTCATAGCAGAGAATCAGGCTTTAAGTCACCCACCACTGGAACAGGCCACTGTCACATATTTAGGCCCCGGCACCCAGACAGAAGAGAGAGGTCCCGTAACAGAGAATCTGGCCTTATGTCAGCGCAGAATCAGTCTTCATGTCATAGCAGAGAATCAGGCTTCACGTCACCCACCACTGGAACAGGCCACTGTCACATATTTAGGCCCAGGCACCCAGGCAGAGGAGAGAGGTCCCGTAACAGAGAATCTGGCCTTATGTCAGCACAGAATCAGTCTTCATGTCATAGCAGAGAATCAGGCTTTACGTCACCCACCACTGGAACAGGCCACTGTCACATATTTAGGCCCAGGCAGAGGAGAGAGGTCCCGTAACAGAGAATCTGGCCTTATGTCAGCGCAGAATCAGTCTTCATGTCATAGCAGAGAATCAGGCTTCACGTCACCCACCACTGGAACAGGCCACTGTCACATATTTAGGCCCAGGCACCCAGGCAGAGGAGAGAGGTCCCGTAACAGAGAATCTGGCCTTATGTCAGCACAGAATCAGTCTTCATGTCATAGCAGAGAATCAGGCTTTACGTCACCCACCACTGGAACAGGCCACTGTCACATATTTAGGCCCAGGCAGAGGAGAGAGGTCCCGTAACAGAGAATCTGGCCTTATGTCAGCGCAGAATCAGTCTTCATGTCATAGCAGAGAATCAGGCTTCACGTCACCCACCACTGGAACAGGCCACTGTCACATATTTAGGCCCAGGCACCCAGGCAGAGGAGAGAGGTCCCGTAACAGAGAATCTGGCCTTATGTCAGCACAGAATCAGTCTTCATGTCATAGCAGAGAATCAGGCTTTACGTCACCCACCACTGGAACAGGCCACTGTCACATATTTAGGCCCCGGCACCCAGACAGAGGAGAGAGGTCCCGTAACAGAGAATCTGGCCTTATGTCAGCGCAGAATCAGTCTTCATGTCATAGCAGAGAATCAGGCTTCACGTCACCCACCACTGGAACAGGCCACTGTCACATATTTAGGCCCAGGCACCCAGGCAGAGGAGAGAGGTCCCGTAACAGAGAATCTGGCCTTATGTCAGCACAGAATCAGTCTTCATGTCATAGCAGAGAATCAGGCTTCACGTCACCCACCACTGGAACAGGCCACTGTCACATATTTAGGCCCCGGCACCCAGGCAGAGGAGAGAGGTCCCGTAACAGAGAATCTGGCCTTATGTCAGCACAGAATCAGTCTTCATGTCATAGCAGAGAATCAGGCTTTACGTCACCCACCACTGGAACAGGCCACTGTCACATATTTAGGCCCAGGCAGAGGAGAGAGGTCCCGTAACAGAGAATCTGGCCTTATGTCAGCGCAGAATCAGTCTTCATGTCATAGCAGAGAATCAGGCTTCACGTCACCCACCACTGGAACAGGCCACTGTCACATATTTAGGCCCAGGCACCCAGGCAGAGGAGAGAGGTCCCGTAACAGAGAATCTGGCCTTATGTCAGCACAGAATCAGTCTTCATGTCATAGCACAGAATCAGGCTTTACGTCACCCACCACTGGAACAGGCCACTGTCACATATTTAGGCCCCGGCACCCAGACAGAGGAGAGAGGTCCCGTAACAGAGAATCTGGCCTTATGTCAGCGCAGAATCAGTCTTCATGTCATAGCAGAGAATCAGGCTTCACGTCACCCACCACTGGAACAGGCCACTGTCACATATTTAGGCCCAGGCACCCAGGCAGAGGAGAGAGGTGC
This sequence comes from Bufo bufo, assembly GCF_905171765.1. Taxonomy (NCBI): domain Eukaryota; kingdom Metazoa; phylum Chordata; class Amphibia; order Anura; family Bufonidae; genus Bufo; species Bufo bufo. The sequence continues at coordinate 291,740,802 of NC_053394.1, forward strand.
CGTAACAGAGAATCTGGCCTTATGTCAGCACAGAATCAGTCTTCATGTCATAGCAGAGAATCAGGCTTTAAGTCACCCACCACTGGAACAGGCCACTGTCACATATTTAGGCCCCAGCACCCAGACAGAAGAGAGAGGTCCCGTAACAGAGAATCTGGCCTTATGTCAGCGCAGAATCAGTCTTCATGTCATAGCAGAGAATCAGGCTTCACGTCACCCACCACTGGAACAGGCCACTGTCACATATTTAGGCCCAGGCACCCAGGCAGAGGAGAGAGGTCCCGTAACAGAGAATCTGGCCTTATGTCAGCACAGAATCAGTCTTCATGTCATAGCAGAGAATCAGGCTTTACGTCACCCACCACTGGAACAGGCCACTGTCACATATTTAGGCCCCGGCACCCAGACAGAGGAGAGAGGTCCCGTAACAGAGAATCTGGCCTTATGTCAGCACAGAATCTGTCTTCATGTCATAGCAGAGAATCAGGCTTCACGTCACCCACCACTGGAACAGGCCACTGTCACATATTTAGGCCCAGGCACCCAGGCAGAGGAGAGAGGTCCCGTAACAGTGAATCTGGCCTTATGTCAGCACAGAATCTGTCTTCATGTCATAGCAGAGAATCAGGCTTCACGTCACCCACCACTGGAACAGGCCACTGTCACATATTTAGGCCCAGGCAGAGGAGAGAGGTCCCGTAACAGAGAATCTGGCCTTATGTCAGCACAGAATCTGTCTTCATGTCATAGCAGAGAATCAGGCTTCACGTCACCCACCACTGGAACAGGCCACTGTCACATATTTAGGCCCAGGCAGAGGAGAGAGGTCCCGTAACAGAGAATCTGGCCTTATGTCAGCACAGAATCTGTCTTCATGTCATAGCAGAGAATCAGGCTTCATGTCACCCACCACTGGAACAGGCCACTGTCACATATTTAGGCCTAGGCACCCAGGCAGAGGAGAGAGGTCCCGTAACAGAGAATCTGGCCTTATGTCAGCACAGTATCTGTCTTCATGTCATAGCAGAGAATCAGGCTTCACGTCACCCACCACTGGAACAGGCCACTGTCACATATTTAGGCCCAGGCAGAGGAGAGAGGTCCCGTAACAGAGAATCTGGCCTTATGTCAGCACAGAATCTGTCTTCATGTCATAGCAGAGAATCAGGCTTCACGTCACCCACCACTGGAACAGGCCACTGTCACATATTTAGGCCCAGGCACCCAGACAGAGGAGAGAGGTCCCGTAACAGTAAATCTGGCCTTATGTCAGCACAGAATCTGTCTTCATGTCATAGCAGAGAATCAGGCTTCACGTCACCCACCACTGGAACAGGCCACTGTCACATATTTAGGCCCAGGCAGAGGAGAGAGGTCCCGTAACAGAGAATCTGGCCTTATGTCAGCACAGAATCTGTCTTCATGTCATAGCAGAGAATCAGGCTTCACGTCACCCACCACTGGAACAGGCCACTGTCACATATTTAGGCCCAGGCAGAGGAGAGAGGTCCCGTAACAGAGAATCTGGCCTTATGTCAGCACAGAATCTGTCTTCATGTCATAGCAGAGAATCAGGCTTCACGTCACCCACCACTGGAACAGGCCACTGTCACATATTTAGGCCCAGGCACCCAGGCAGAGGAGAGAGGTCCCGTAACAGAGAATCTGGCCTTATGTCAGCACAGAATCTGTCTTCATGTCATAGCAGAGAATCAGGCTTCACGTCACCCACCACTGGAACAGGCCACTGTCACATATTTAGGCCCAGGCAGAGGAGAGAGGTCCCGTAACAGAGAATCTGGCCTTATGTCAGCACAGAATCTGTCTTCATGTCATAGCAGAGAATCAGGCTTCACGTCACCCACCACTGGAACAGGCCACTGTCACATATTTAGGCCCCGGCACCCAGACAGAGGAAAGAGGTCCCGTAACAGAGAATCTGGCCTTATGTCAGCGCAGAATCTGTCTTCATGTCATAGCAGAGAATCAGGCTTCACGTCACCCACCACTGGAACAGGCCACTGTCACATATTTAGGCCCAGGCACCCAGGCAGAGGAGAGAGGTCCCGTAACAGAGAATCTGGCCTTATGTCAGCACAGAATCAGTCTTCATGTCATAGCAGAGAATCAGGCTTCACGTCACCCACCACTGGAACAGGCCACTGTCACATATTTAGGCCCAGGCAGAGGAGAGAGGTCCCGTAACAGAGAATCTGGCCTTATGTCAGCACAGAATCTGTCTTCATGTCATAGCAGAGAATCAGGCTTCACGTCACCCACCACTGGAACAGGCCACTGTCACACATTTAGGCCCCGGCACCCAGACAGAGGAGAGGTTCATTCAACTTTGGGTTGCCCCGCAATATAATGGTAAAATTAAAATAAAAATAGTATTGAATGAGGAAGTGCCCTGGAGTAGAATAATATATTGTTAAGGGGAGGTAGTTAATGTCTAATCTGCACAAGGGATGGACAGGTCCTGTGGGATCCATGCCTGGTTCATTTTTATGAACGTCAGCTTGTCCACATTGGCTGTAGACAGGCGGCTGCGTTTGTCTGTAATGACGCCCCCTGCCGTGCTGAATACACGTTCAGACAAAACGCTGGCCGCCGGGCAGGCCAGCACCTCCAAGGCATAAAAGGCTAGCTCTGGCCACGTGGACAATTTGGAGACCCAGAAGTTGAATGGGGCCGAACCATCAGTCAGTACGTGGAGGGGTGTGCACAGGTACTGTTCCACCATGTTAGTGAAATGTTGCCTCCTGCTAACACGTTCCGTATCAGGTGGTGGTGCAGTTAGCTGTGGCGTGGTGACAAAACTTTTCCACATCTCTGCCATGCTAACCTTGCCCTCAGAGGAGCTGGCCGTGACACAGCTGCGTTGGCGACTTCTTGCTCCTCCTCTGCCTTCGCCTTGGGCTTCCACTGGTTCCCCTGTGACATTTGGGAATGCTCTCAGTAGCGCGTCTACCAACGTGCGCTTGTACTCGCGCATCTTCCTATCACGCTCCAGTGTAGGAAGTAAGGTGGGCACATTGTCTTTGTACCGGGGATCCAGCAGGGTGGCAACCCAGTAGTCCGCACACGTTAAAATGTGGGCAACTCTGCTGTCGTTGCGCAGGCACTGCAGCATGTAGTCGCTCATGTGTGCCAGGCTGCCCAGAGGTAAGGACAAGCTGTCCTCTGTGCGAGGCGTATCGTCATCGTCCTGTGTTTCCCCCCAGCCACGCATCAGTGATGGGCCCGAGCTGCTTTGGGTGCCACCCCGCTGTGAACATGCTTCATCCTCATCCTCCTCCACCTCCTCCTCATCCTCGTCCTCCTTGTCCTCCAGTAGTGGGCCCTGTCTGGCCACATTTGTACCTGGCCTCTGGTGTTGCAAAAAACCTCCCTCTGAGTCACTTCGAAGAGACTGGCCTGAAAGTGCTAAAAATGACCCCTCTTCCTCCTCTTCCTCCTGGGCCACCTCCTCTTCCATCATCGCCCTAAGTTTTTTCTCAAGGAGACATAGAAGTGGTATTGTAACGCTGATAACGGCGTCATCGCCACTAGCCATGTTGGTGGAGTACTCGAAACAGCGCAACAGGGCACACAGGTCTCGCATGGAGGCCCAGTCATTGGTGGTGAAGTGGGTCTGATCCGCAGTGCGACTGACCCGTGCGTGCTGCAGCTGAAACTCCACTATGGCCTGCTGCTGCTCGCACAGTCTGTCCAGCATATGCAAGGTGGAGTTCCACCTGGTGGGCACGTCGCATATGAGGCGGTGAGCGGGAAGGCCGAAGTTACGCTGTAGCGCAGACAGGCGAGCAGCAGCAGGGTGTGAACGCCGGAAGCGCGAACAGACGGCCCGCACTTTATGCAGCAGATCTGACATGTCGGGGTAGTTGCGAATGAACTTCTGCACCACCAAATTCAGCACATGCGCCAGGCAAGGGATGTGCGTCAAACCGGCTAGTCCCAGAGCTGCAACGAGATTTCGCCCATTATCGCACACCACTAGGCCGGGCTTGAGGCTCACCACTCGTCGGTCTGTTGTTCTATACCCCGCCACAACTCCTGTGCGGTGTGGGGCCTGTCCCCCAAACATATGAGTTTCAGAACGGCCTGCTGACGTTTGCCCCGGGCTGTGCTGAAGTTGGTGGTGAAGGTGTGTGGCTGACTGGATGAGCAGGTGGAAGAAGAGGAGGAGGAAGCTGAGTAGGAGGAGGAGGAGACAGGAGGCAAAGAATGTTGCCCTGCGATCCTTGGCGGCGGAAGGACGTGCGCCAAACAGCTCTCCGCCTGGGGCCCAGCCGCCACTACATTTACCTAGTGTGCAGTTAGGGAGATATAGCGTCCCTGGCCGTGCTTACTGGTCCACGTATCTGTGGTTAGGTGGACCTTGCCACAGATGGCGTTGCGCAGTGCACACTTGATTTTATCGGACACTTGTTTGTGCAGGGAAGGCACGGCTCTCTTGGAGAAGTAGTGCCGGCTGGGAACAACATACTGTGGGACAGCAAGCGACATGAGCTGTTTGAAGCTGTGTGTGTCCACCAGCCTAAATGACAGCATTTCATAGGCCAGTAGTTTAGAAATGCTGGCATTCAGGGCCAGGGATCGAGGGTGGCTAGGTGGGAATTTACGCTTTCTCTCAAATGTTTGTGAGATGGAGAGCTGAACGCTGCCGTGTGACATGGTTGAGATGCTTGGTGATGCAGGTGGTGGTGTTGGTGGTACATCCCATGTTTGCTGGGCGGCAGGTGCCAACGTTCCTCCAGAGGCGGAGGAAGAGGCCGAGGTGGCGGCAGCAGCAGAAGAGGCCGAGGCGGCGGCAGCAGCAGAAGAGGTAGCAGGGGGAGCCTGAGTGAGTTCCTTGTTTTTAAGGTGTTTACTCCACTGCAGTTCATGCTTTGCATGCAGGTGCCTGGTCATGCAGGTTGTGCTAAGGTTCAGAACGTTAATGCCTCGCTTCAGGCTCTGATGGCACAGCGTGCAAACCACTCGGGTCTTGTCGTCAGCACATTGTTTGAAGAAGTGCCATGCCAGGGAACTCCTTCAAGCTGCCTTTGGGGTGCTCGGTCCCAGATGGCGGCGGTCAGTAGCAGGCGGAGTCTCTTGGCGGCGGGTGTTCTGATTTTGCCCACTGCTCCCTCTTTTGCTACGCTGTTGGCTCGGTCTCACCACTGCCTCTTCCTCCGAACTCTGAAAGTCAGTGGCACGACCTTCATTCCATGTGGGGTCTAGGACCTCATCGTCCCCTGCATCGTCTTCCACCCAGTCTTGATCCCTGACCTCCTGTTCAGTCTGCACACTGCAGAAAGACGCATCAGTTGGCACCTGTGTTTCGTCATCATCAGAGACGTGCTGAGGTGGTATTCCCATGTCCTCATCATCAGGAAAAATAAGTGGTTGTGCGTTAGTGCATTCTATCTCTTCCACCCCTGGGGAAGGGCTAGGTGGATGCCCTTGGGAAACCCTGGCAGCAGAGTCTTCAAACAGCATAAGAGACTGCTGCATAACTTGAGGCTCAGACAGTTTCCCTGATATGCATGGGGGTGATGTGACAGACCGATGGGCTTGGTTTTCATGCGCCATCTGTGCGCTTTCTGCAGAAGACTGGGTGGGAGATAATGTGAACGTGCTGGATCCACTGTCGGCCACCCAATTGACTAATGCCTGTACCTGCTCAGGCCTTACCATCCTTAGAACGGCATTGGGCCCCACCAAATATCGCTGTAAATTCTGCTGGCTACTGGGACCTGAGGTAGTTGGTTCACTAGGACGTGTGGCTGTGGCAGAACGGCCACGTCCTCTCCCAGCACCAGAGGGTCCACTAACACCACCACGACCATGTCCACGTCCGCGTCCGCGTCCCTTATTAGATGTTTTCCTCATTGTTCCCGTTCATCACAATTTTGAGAATGGCAAATTTGGTAATAGTTTTTCAACCCAGAACAAAAAATGTGCTTTTACGGTCACTACAAATAACTTGACCAGCTAAAACAGTACAGATTTGGTTAAATAGAAATGTGAGGCCTGTTTTTTTTTGCGCTGTGTGACAGGTATAGGTTTAATCACAGAATTAGACTTGTGTCTGCACGGTAGCGTGTGTGTTAGGTTTTTCTGAATGACACTATCAGCACCTTCAATGTAAGATATCCTTTTTGGGATAGATTTCAAGTAGGCTTTATATAGCAGAAACTAGTTATTTTAAGAATGGCAAATTTGGGAATAGTTTTTCAACCCAGAACAAAAAGTGTGCTTTTACGGTCACTACAAATAACTTGACCAGCTAAAACAGTACAGATTTAGTTGAATAGAAATGTGAGGGCTGTTTTTTTTTGCGCTGTGTGACACGTATAGGTTTAATCACAGAATTAGACTTGTATCTGCACGGTAGCGTGTGTGTTAAATTTTTCTGAATGACACTATCAGCACCTTCAATGTAAGATATCCTTTTTGGGATAGATTTCAAGTAAGCCTCATATAGCAGAAACTAGTTATTTTGAGAATGGCAAATTTGGGAATAGTTTTTCAACCCAGAACAAAAAATTTGCTTTTACGGTCACTACAAATAACTTGACCAGCTAAAACAGTACAGATTTGGTTGAATAGAAATGTGAGGCCTGTTTTTTTTTGCGCTGTGTGACAGGTATAGGTTTAATCACAGAATTAGACTTGTATCTGCACGGTAGCGTGTGTGTTAAGTTTTTCTGAATGACACTATCAGCACCTTTAATGTAAGATATCCTTTTTGGGATAGATTTCAAGTAGGCCTCATATAGCAGAAACTAGTTATTTTGAGAATGGCAAATTTGGGAATAGTTTTTCAACCCAGAACAAAAAGTGTGCTTTTACGGTCACTACAAATAACTTGACCAGCTAAAACAGTACAGATTTGGTTGAATAGAAATGTCAGGTCTATTTTTTAGGCGCTGGGTGACAGGCTCAACTTGCTCCTGATGTAGTTTATGGCCAAAAAATAACCACACTATTGATGGTTAAATGCACTTGGGTGACACAGGCTCAGCCTGCACCAGATGTAGTATATGGCCAAAAAATAACCAGACTGTTGATGGTTAAATGCACTTCGGTGACACAGGCTCAGCCTGCAGCTGATGTAGTATATGGCCAAAAAATAACCAGACTGTTGATGGTTAAATGCACTTCGGTGACACAGGCTCAGCCTGCAGCTGATGTAGGATATAGCAAAAAATAACCACACTATTGATGGTTAAATACACTTGGTGATAGCTTGTGCTGGCGCACCACAAGCCACAAAATGGCCGCCGAGCACCCCAGAAAAAAGTGATCTAAAAACCCTCTGGGCAGCGTCAAAAAAGTGAGCAAGTCGATATTAGCACTTCAATGATCCACAGCTGCAGATCGATCACAGAATGAAGTCTTTTGGAGGAGTTAATCTGCCTAATCTCGCCCTAACGTCGCAGCAGCAACCTCTCCCTATGCTTGAATCAGCAGAGTGACGTGCAGCGCTACGTGACCCAAGCTTATATAGAGGCTGGGTCACATGCTGCACTGGCCAATCACAGCCATGCCAATAGTAGGCAAGGCTGTGATGGCCTCTTGGGGCAAGTAGTATGACGCTTGTTGATTGGCTGCTTTGCAGCCTTTCAAAAAGCGCCAAGAAAGCGCCGAACACCGAACCCGAACTCAGACTTTTACGAAAATGTTCGGGTCCGTGTCACGGACACCCCGATATTTGGTACGAACCCGAACTATACAGTTCGGGTTCGCTCATCCCTAATCCTGATGCTTTTGTCAACAGTCACATCATCAATAAATACAAGAGAACCAGTTCATTTGGCAGCCACACATGCCCATGCCATGACACTACCACCACCATGCTTCACTGATGAGTATGGAACAAAAGACCAGCACTTCACTTCTTGTATAAATATCTGCTTTATTCAAGCATGGAGGAGAAACAGCGCAGATACGACACGTGTTTCAGCTCGAATGCAAGCCTTTTTCAAGCATAGTGAATTACTGCATGAAACACATTTAAATAGTGCGCACATATCGGCGTCAAATGTGATGAGGTCACATCACCATAGAAACATAAATACACAAAGCAAAAAGCACAACAATTACATACATTGTTGCAACATAGTTGCAATGCTGGGATAAGGAGTTGCAGAGGTGGCGCTCAGTGGGTGCTATATGTAAAGAGCAGCGGTATCGCGGCAGAACCACACAAATCTGCCGCACAGGGAAGACAATGTAATGTATTAAGATACTGCGCTGAAGGACATTTTATGGTAATAGATATTACTATACAGGTGTTGCAACTAAATAAAGACTGGCACGCGAAGATATATCACTATGCAGGTGTTGAGCTGGTTAAAAACCGTTTACCTGTAGTGAAGGCTTCAGTTTGCGTGCTTCTGTCTGCGTCCCTGTAATTTGGTAAGGCGATTTTTTCTTTCTTTTTTCTTCTTTTTTACTTTGGTTGTCAATTCGCTTTTTCTTGATGCTGTAAGTCAGATAGGATAATCCAGCTGCAGGATGGGTCGGCGTGCTGCCTCGTGCCCCGGCCGGTGGCGCGCTGCTGCCGCAAGTGGAGGTGTGTAAAGGGGAGTGGTTGGCGCTCACTTGGAGTTAGTTAGTGACGTCACTACAGCGGTCATACAATGACCAACAGGTACCAGGTATCTTTCTCCAACGCGTTTCGAACAGACGCTGTTCTTCCTCAGGGAGTGTTGCCTGGCTGTTCATGCACCTTTTTTATAGGCGCTTCTCCAGAGCTTTAACCCCTTCCCTGCCAATCCTGCATGAATTCATTACCACTCATCTATTCAAAAGCGAACAATTCTAATTCCGCATTTAGTCCGTTTGGTATTAGGCTGTCCATATTAAATATCCATTTTGTTTCCTTTTTGGACATCTCCTTAATGTAGTTCCCCCCCCCCCCCCTCTTATTTGGTGGTATTACTTCAACCCCACAAAATTGAGACCCAGCAAAGTTTCCCCCATGCTTTATACTGTAGTGACGCGATAGTGGATGTCCTTCATATTTTCTGGTTATGTTGTATACATGTTCTCCTATTCTTTTCTTTAGGGTTCTCTTAGTGCGGCCTACATAAATTTTATTGCAGGGGCATGTTAAAGTGTATATGACCCCCTTACTGTTGCAGGTGATGAAGTGTTTTATGGTATGTTTATAGGATCCCTCTGTATTGGTGATTTCTGTTATTGTTTTTTTATTTTTTGATATTTTACATCCTCTGCAGGTTCTGCATGGATGAAAACCTCCTAATCCCCCTTCCTTTTGTTTCTGATTTTTTCCCCCTATGTCGGTTCCTGTACATCTGCCTGTTGATGCAATTATATTGCCTAGATTTTGGGTCTTTGGGAATGAGTTCTCCTATTACTTTGTCCTCCTTGAGGATGTTCCAGTGTTTTTTTACTATTCTTTTAAATGTTGGTACCTGGTCACTGTACGGTGTAATGATGGGTGGTATTTTTGTATTGGTTTCAATCTCAGGAGTACTTATATTTTTGTTTTTCTTGTTTGCTGTTAGTAAAGTCTGTCTGTTTAATTGGTTTATTTCAATTTTTTCTGTAGAATGTCTGCCTCCCTTTCATATTCCTCTATTTCTGTGCAGTTTCGTCTTAGCCTCATGAACTGACTGTCAGTTCATGAGGCTAAGACGAAACTGCACAGAAATAGAGGAATATGAAAGGGAGGCAGACATTCTACAGAAAAAATTGGAATATAAGGGATATGATGTAATAAAATTGTCAGAGCAAAAAATTGAAATAAACCAATTAAACAGACAGACTTTACTAACAGCAAACAAGAAAAACCAAAATATAAGTACTCCTGAGATTGAAACCAATACAAAAATACCACCCATCATTACACCGTACAGTGACCAGGTACCAACATTTAAAAGAATAGTAAAAAAAACACTGGGACATCCTCAAGGAGGACAAAGTAATAGGAGAACTCATTCCCAAAGACCCAAAATTTGTATTTAGAAGGGCACAAAATATAGGCAATATAATTGCATCAACATGGAGATGTACAGGAACCGACATAGGGGGAAAAAATCAGAAACAAAAGGAAGGGGGATTAGGAGGTTTTCATCCATGCAGAACCTGCAGAGGATGTAAAATATCAAAAAATAAAAAAACAATAACAGAAATCACCAATACAGAGGGATCCTATAAACATACCATAAAACACTTCATCACCTGCAACAGTAAGGGGGTCATATACACTTTAACATGCCCCTGCAATAAAATTTATGTAGGCCGCACTAAGAGAACCCTAAAGAAAAGAATAGGAGAACATGTATACAACATAACCAGAAAATATGAAGGACATCCACTATCGCGTCACTACAGTATAAAGCATGGGGGAAACTTTGCTGGGTCTCAATTTTGTGGGGTTGAAGTAATACCACCAAATAAGAGGGGGGGGGGGGAACTACATTAAGGAGATGTCCAAAAAGGAAACAAAATGGATATTTAATATGGACAGCCTAATACCAAACGGACTAAATGCGGAATTAGAATTGTTCGCTTTTGAATAGATGAGTGGTAATGAATTCATGCAGGATTGGCAGGGAAGGGGTTAAAGCTCTGGAGAAGCGCCTATAAAAAAGGTGCATGAACAGCCAGGCAACACTCCCTGAGGAAGAACAGCGTCTGTTCGAAACGCGTTGGAGAAAGATACCTGGTACCTGTTGGTCATTGTATGACCGCTGTAGTGACGTCACTAACTAACTCCAAGTGAGCGCCAACCACTCCCCTTTACACACCTCCACTTGCGGCAGCAGCGCGCCACCGGCCGGGGCACGAGGCAGCACGCCGACCCATCCTGCAGCTGGATTATCCTATCTGACTTACAGCATCAAGAAAAAGCGAATTGACAACCAAAGTAAAAAAGAAGAAAAAAGAAAGAAAAAATCGCCTTACCAAATTACAGGGACGCAGACAGAAGCACGCAAACTGAAGCCTTCACTACAGGTAAACGGTTTTTAACCAGCTCAACACCTGCATAGTGATATATCTTCGCGTGCCAGTCTTTATTTAGTTGCAACACCTGTATAGTAATATCTATTACCATAAAATGTCCTTCAGCGCAGTATCTTAATACATTACATAGTTGAAATGCTGTTCAACATTTAATTAAATCTTGTAACTTTAGATGGAGTGGGCATGTGGGCTATCAGAAAAAAGGAGTCAGCAGATAGCATGAGATGCAAACATGCAGCAAATACTAGTATTGAAATAATTACCCTGAGAAATAAATCTCATACAGGCTACATATAACTTAGGAACGTCAAATCTTGTCGCTTTTTTCATTTTTTCTGGCACTAGACAAATACAAAGAATGTGTATTAAAATACAATGACATATATTGTCCATTGCAAAGAAAGAAAAAAAAAAGAAAAAAACATTTATTTATCTTTACAAGAATGCACTCAATTCGTATTCCCGATTTAAACCTCTTGGTTCAATAGTCTGCAAGGTGTGAATCCAAAAACTTTCACTTTTTTAAGTATAAGCAACCTATTGCCACCTCTACGTGGTGGCAGCACCTGCTCAATAATCTGGAATCTTAGTTGTGAAACATTGTGGGAGCATCTATCAAAATTGAAAGGAATGGGTAACAGTAAATTTTTCTTTCGTATGGTAGATTTGTGATTACTGAACCTGTCCTTCATTCTGGTAGATGTCTCCCCAATGTACAACAAGCCACAGGGGCACTTTAACAGATACACAACATAGTTGCTATCACAGGTAAAAAAAAACTTTTACCGGGAATTTTTTACCAGTGTGTGGATGTGAAAAGGATTCACCCTTAATTACCGCAGAACAATGAACACTCTGTAAACAGGGAAAAGTGCCCTTTTTTGGTGTAGGCTTCACTGATGAGGTGGTATGCTTAGGATCATGAGCAGTTTCTTTCCTTCTCTATACTCTTCTCTTCCCATCACTCTGGTACAAGTTGATCTTGGTCTCATCTGTCCATAAAATGTTGTTCCAGAACTGTGAAGGCTTTTTTAGATGTCGTTTGGCAAACTCTAATCTGGCCTTCCTGTTTTGGAGGCTCACCAATGGTTTACATCTTGTGATGACCCCTCTGTATTCACTCTGGTGAAGTCTTCTCTTGATTGTTGACTTTGACACACATACACTTACCTCCTGGAGAGTGTTCTTGATCTGGCCAACTGTTGTGAAGGGTGTTTTCTTCACCAGGGAAAGAATTCTTCGGTCATCCACCACAGTTGTTTTCCGTGGTCTTCCGGGTCTTTTGGTGTTGCTGAGCTCACCGATGCATTCCTTCTTTTTACAAATGTTCCAAACAGTTGTTTTGGCCACGCCTGTTTTTGCTATCTCTCTGATGGGTTTGTTTTGTTTTTTCATCCTAATGATGGCTTGCTTCACTGATAGTGACAGCTCTTTGGATCTCATCTTGAGAGTTGACAGCAACAGATTCCAAATGCAAATAGCACACTTGAAATGAACTCTGGACCTTTTATCTGTTCATTGTAATTGGGATAATGAGGGAATAACACACACCTGGCCATGGAACAGCTGAGAAGCCAATTGTCCCATTACTTTTGGTCCCTTAACAAGTGGGAGGCACATATGCAAACTGTTGTAATTCCTACACTGTTCACCTGATTTATATGTAAATACCCTCAAATTAAAGCTGACAGTCTGCAGTTAAAGCACATCTTGTTCGTTTCATTTCAAATTCATTTTGGTGGTGTATAGAGCCAAAAATGTTAGAATTGTGTTGATGTCCCAATATTTATGAACCTGACTGTATGTTGGGGATGTGGAGAAGTCCCTGGGTCCTATAATGTCCCTCATACAGGAGTTTGGGGATAGATCGGGCCTGAGCATTAATTGGGACAAATCGACCCTGTTTCCATTGGACCCGGTTTCCCCTGGCTCCTCCATTCTATCCACCCAGCTGCAAATTAGTGACTGTTTTAAATATTTGGGTATTACCATTTCCTCTAATATTAACAGATACGTCAGAGATAACATTGAGCCCCTGTTAACTATAATGAAGGATAAAATTCATGCATGGTGTAAGTTGTCATTAACGATTGCGGGTAGATGCAATCTCCTTAAGATGATTTTGATGCCTAAACTCCTGTATGTTTTACATAATTCCCCGGTATGGATCCCGCAAAGGATCTTTTTCAAAATGCAAGGCCTTTTTAGGTGTTTGATATAGAGGAAAAAATCTGCCAGAATACGATTGGAGACCTTGCAGAGAGGGAAGGACTCAGGGGGACTATCTCTCCCTAACCCGTGGCTCTACTTTATTGCTTCACAGATGCAGCATTTGGGGGGTTGGGGGCGGACTCCTGGAGGTGGAGGAGTGATGGCAAGATTAGTGGCCTATGTTATAAAATGCAAATCCCCTATAGCGGTATTGGAAGAGGGGGGGTTGCCAGTTAGTGCTGTTGAACTGCCGACTATTAATTTAATTAGCAAGGTCTGGCAAAAATGCCGGGGGATGCTAGCTATAACGGGTTATACTCAGGTTACACTGCTCTGGCAGAACCCCCAACTACTAGAAATATTTCGACTGGAAGGCTTTTCCCTGTGGAAAAGGAGGGGAGTGCTTTTCTACATCAGCTGCAGAAAGACGGGATACTTAAGTCCTTCGAACAGTTGCGGGAAGAATTCTCCCTCCCTCGTACTGCGTTCTACCAGTTCCTACAATTGAGGTATGCGTTTTAAACACAGGCTAGGCACTCCCCATTGACATGTGCACATGTTCCACTCCTACATCAGATTCTCACTAGGTCCTCCACCAAGGGGCTGATTTCCTCAATCTACAGGGATCTCTTTGCGAAATCTATAGACGAGGGTACCCTGCCAGTTAGACAGAGGTGGGTGAGGGATGTAGGTGCCATTTCAGATGGTGAATGGAGCGAAATATTGGCCTTAACCCCACAGTTATCGGTATGTGAGGGACAAAGAGTATCTCAATTGTTATTGATCCATAGGGTATACAGAACCCCGTCCTTCTTGTTCTAAATAGGGGCTAGAGTGGATGCATCCTGTCCGGGGTGTGGGCTGGGGCCATCCTCGCTACTACACATGTTTTGGGACTGTGAGAAATTATCGAGCTTTTGGATAGGGGTATTGAAAAGGATTAAGGACGCATATCAAGTGGAGATACCAGCTACTCCTAGAACTTGTCTTTTGGGGATGGAAGTTATTGGGGACCGGGCAATGTGCATTGGGGTGCAGCCCTTATTTTTCCAAGCTCATAAATTGATAGCCAGCACTGGATCCGTCCACAACCCCCTTCACTAGTGGAATTCCTTAATAGAGTGACTGACATACTGCGCTTAGAAAGGGGGGTATATTTGAAACGGAACTGTGAAGCCAAATTTGGGAAAGATGGCTCTCGGTTCGGGCTTGAGTTCTCTCCCTTTAATTAGTTAGATGCTTCACGGGTGAATGTAGGCTACTCCGCTGCTTGTGATTGGAGTTCAAGTGATCTAGGGGGAAATTCATTTGAGTTCGACTGGGCACTGTTCTGGATGATGACAAGATGCGTCTCTGGGGACTGTAATGGCAGGAAAGCTGTGATTGATAATGGGCCCTGTGAATGGTCAGAAGGGCAGCTGTTGTTTCCCTTCAGATTCTGTATGGATGGCTACCCAAAATGGTGGATGGACCGTCTCTTCGCTAAGGGGTGGGGGATGGGGGGGGGGGTTTCCCTTTATTTTTTTTATTTTTTTTTGTTCTTCCCAACTTTTGTTGGCTCTTTTTTATTGTACAATGTTGTAAAACAATTAATAAAAATGATCTGATTTAAAAAAAAGTTTCTGTAAGGACAGGAACCACCTGTTGACTCGGGCATTTCTCTCTTTGGCCTGGCTCATAAACTTGAGAGGGGAGTGGTCAGTCACCATGCGGAACTTTCTCCCCAACAAATAGTAGCGGAGAGACTCAAGTGCCCACTTGATAGCCAGACACTCTTTCTCCACTATACTATACCTGGTTTTGGCTGGGGTGAGCTTGCGGCCTAAAAAGATAATGGGATGCTCCTCCCCATTGACTTCTTGAGCGAGTACAGCACCGAGGTCTACTTCGGAGGCATCTGTCTGTACCACGAACTCCCTATTGAAGTTGGGCGTCACCAAAAGCGGTGATCTAAACAGGGCCAACTTCAAAGTGGAAAAAGCCTCTTCCGCCCGCTCATCCCAGCGAACCATCACTGATTCTTGTCCCTTCAAGATCTCTGTCAAGGGCGCGGCTATAGTGGCAAAGTGGGGAACAAATCTCATGTAATAGCCTATCATTCCTAGGAACGACTTTACTTGTTTAGTGGTGACAGGCCGGGGCCAATTTCTTATTGCCTTTATTTTGTTTACTTGGGGTTTGATCACTCCGCGCCCAATGATATACCCCAGGTATTTTGTCTCCTCTAACCCTATCGCGCAATTCTTGGGTTAGTGGTTAGTTCAGCTTTTCAAGGGGAGTCTAGTACAGCCTGCACTTTGGACAGGTGACTTTCCCAGTCGGTACTGTGGATGACAATATCGTCCAGGTAAGCCGAAGCGTACCAATGATGTGGTCGCAGCGCAATGTCCATTAGCCTTTGAAAAGTGGTGGGGGTGCCATGCAGACCAAAGAGTAAGACCTTATACTGGTACAGCCCCACCGTTGTGATGAAGGCCGTTTTCTCTTTGGCAGCCTCCTTTAAGGGTACCTGCCAGTACCCTTTGGTGAGGTCCAAAACAGAAAAATACCGGGCTTGTCCTAATCTTTCAATCAGCTCGTCTACCTGGGGCATGGGATATGCGTCGAACTTAGATAACTCGTTTAATTTTCGAAAATCGTTACAAAACCGCAACCTCTCGTCCGCTTTGGGTATCAGTACAATAGGGCTGGCCCACTCACTTCTAGACTCCTCTATGACGTCTAGTTGCAGCATTAGTTGTACTTCCTCAGAGATGGCCTGTTGCCGAGCCTCGGGTACTCGGTATGGTTTCAACCAGATTTTGGCCTGAGGCTCAGTGGCAATGTCATGCTGGATTATGGAAGTGCGTCCAGGGAGGTCTAAGAACACATCCATGTTCCTGCTGACAAACTCCCTGGCCTCTTGAGTCTGTTTAGAGGAGAGGCTGTCAGCAATCTTCACTGTGGAAACCGCTTCCCTTACATCAGACTTAGGGTCCGGAACCTCTCCCCCTAGAAAACTCGGCAGCGGGATATTGTCAGTATCCCTATCCTTCCACGGTTTGAGTAAATTCACATGGTACACCTGCTCTGGTTTCCGCCGCCCTTGTAGTTTACTTCTCCAACCTTTTCGAGTACCTCATAGGGTCCCTGCCACCTAGCCAGTAACTTACTGTCCACTGTCGGTACCAGAACCAAAACCCAATCTCCCGGGTTAAAGATCCGGACCGAGCCTGCCGATTATACACCCAACATTGAGCTCGCTGAACTGTCTCCATATGTTCCTTTACCAGCGGCAACACGGTTTCCATATGTTCCTGCATCTGGGTGACATATTCAACAACACTTTTATATGGTGTGGGTTGTTGCTCCCATGCCTCTTTGGCTATGTCCAACAGATCAAGTGGATGTCTGTCATATAGTAGTTCGAAGGGCTAGAACCCAGTAGAGGCCTGGGGCACTTCTCACACTGCGAACATAAGATAGGGCAGAAGGAGGTCCTAATCCTTTCCATCCTTAGCTACTACTCATTTTAACAGATTTTTTTACATTTGATTAAACCTTTCTACTAGGCCGTCATTTTGCGGGTGATAGACAAATGTCCCTATCTGTTTGATATTCAACAACTTACAGAGCTCCCCCATGACCTTGGACATAAAAGGAGTCCCTTGGTCAGTCAGAACCTCTTTGGGTATCCCCACAAGGGAAAACATCTCCATTAACTCTTTTGCTATGAGTTTGGCTGATGTATGTCGCAGTGGAACCGCTTCCAGGTACCGAGTGGCGTAGTCCAGGACGACCAAGATGTGTTGGTGCCCCCTAGCGGACTTCGGTACTGGGCCTACGAGATCCATAGCGATTCTCTGAAATGGTACCTTGATAATCAGGAGGGGCACTAAGAGGCTGCGGAACAGGTGCTGGGGGCTAGTGGTTTGGCAGGTCGGACAAGACTTACAAAAGTCATTCACCTCTCTAAAGACACTGGGCCAGTAAAACCGTTGTAGTATCCGGTCCTGTGTCTTCTGCAGTCCCAGATGACCCCCGAGAACATGTTGGTGGACTAACTCTAACATGAGTTTTCAATAGGCCCCGGGCACCACCAACTGTGCAACAGGTTCACCCCGCAGCTGGTTTATCCAATATAGCATATTCTGGTGGACCAAAAAACGGTGAAACATCGACCCGGCCCCAGGTTGTTGGGGTACACCATCAAGTATTACCACATTCTCCCAGGCCTGGGATAGGGTTGGGTCTCGGCGTTGGGCTGTACCAGATTTCTCCCCGGAGACGTTGAGGTCTGCCAATCTAGGACCCGGTGGCAACTCCACGTCTCCCACCATCACCTTAAGCGGGGTTGTGTCCCCCGCTTCCACCGAAGTGGCGGTCACCCCTACTACTGCCCCTTCGGACTCGGGTTCCCAGGGTTCTGGCCGTCCCCCTGAACAAGGCCAATCTCCTGGGCTTATTCCTGTCTCAGTGGTATCCTTAACTCTCACAACCGGCCATAGGGCAGGGAAACCTGGAAAGTCTCTCCCTATTATGAGTTCATAATGGAGATCTGTGGCGACTGCCACTTCGTGGGTCCACCTGCCGGCCACCGTGGTTAGAGACACCAGCGCGGTGGGGTAGTCTTTCAAGTCTCCATGAATGCACATCACCCCAGCTTTCCGGCCAGTATACTCAGCGGACCACACCAGGGTAGCACTTACCAGGGTCACCAAGCTCCCTGAGTCCAGCTTGAGTGTCTCCCACTTCCACCTGGCACAAGTGGTCTAGAGCCTCCGCGGTACCTGTGGCACACAGTTTCCTAACATATAGCGATTGTCTGTAACCACAATTAGTGTTCATGGGCTCAACCTGATGAGGACACTCAGCTCTGGTGTGGCCAGGTTCCTGACACTGCCAGCAGATAAACTGGGTCAGGCCCATAGGGGGAACCTCCCGGGGGGTTTCAATGGCTCATACCAGTGGGCCTGGGGTGGGAAGTTCTGGAGTTTGCCTTCCCTCCTCCCAAAAGAACCCCCCTTGAGATTCTTGATGGCTTCATAGCGTTCCACAAGGTCCACCATTTCCAGGGCATTTCCAGGAGATATCTGGCGTATCCAGTGCTGGAGAGGGGGTGGCAGCGCCCTTCAGAATATGTCAGCCAATAGTCTATCCAGCATAGCCGTGGGACTCAACACATCAGGCTGTAGCCACTTTTGCAAAAGGTGGAGTAAGTCATAATACTGGGGTCTAGCGGGCTCACTTGGCTGAAACCCCCACTGATGTACCCGCTAGGCCCGGGCCAACACATTCACCCCTAGTCTTGCCAAAATCTCAACCTTTACCTTTGGGTAGTCGGCCGCTTGATTGTCCAGCAAGTTGAAATACACCCGCTGGGACTCTGATGCCAGGAAAGGAGTGACGACGTTAGCCCACTGGTCTCGGGGCAGCTTGTCCCTGGTCGCCACTTTCTCGTACATCGCCAGGTAGGTTTCAATGTCGTTCGTGGGTGTCATCTTAGGGATTGCTGCATGGACTGCTTTGCGGGCATCGTGGACACTTGGAGTTGCTCCTGCTGTCTGCAAAGCCATCACGTGTTGTAGCAACAATTGGTTGGTGTCTTGCTGCTGCTTATTAGCCTCCCGTTGGTGCAGGTTAGTCTCTCGATGCTGCAAATTAGCCAGCATGAGGGCCTTCACAACAGCCTCCATTTTGTCGTGGGGCACGGATTGAAATACAGCTGGTTTGATGTATGACATACAGCTGTGCCCAAAAATGAAAGCCCAAAAATGTATCGACGTTCACGCCAGCCTCACTGAGTGTGCCCACATCCTCCACCAATTGTGGGGATTCGCTTTGGTAGTTAAGACTAGCGGATGCAGTATAGAGGCAAAGTACACAGTTCTGGGGTCAAACAGCGGTGTTTATTCACACATTGGTGTATAACAAAATGCAGATAAGGTGTATCACAAAACGCAGGTGGCTTGGTGTTTGTTTACACACAAGGAAAGTCCATAAACAATAAAAGTCACCTTTTGTCCTGGGTGTTAATTCACACCCGGTTAGCAGTTCAGCCTCATCAAGTCCATAGGCGGCCTGTTCGCCTTTAGAGGGGCCTGAGTCCTCCAGCCCGGCTCAAACCTCAAATCCCAGCACAGCCCTCAGTTCACAGCACACAGATTCCTGAGCTCCACTGTCAGAGGGAGGTAAATCCACACATCTGGCAGTGCTGGCTGGTTTTTATGCCTGGCAAAACCCGGCCTGGAACATGGGGAGTAGTCACCCACCCAGCACTTTGACTACTCCCAGTAAGAGCCGTCCCTTATCAGCTATGACAGCCATGCTAAATCTCACGGTGTCAATTAGCAATAGCTGCTGCTGACACATAAAATACCGGCTCTTACTTCACCGAGGCCAGGAACCTCGGTGACACATATCTTCCATCCACGATGATTCCAGGTACCTTCTTACCATATATATATTATATACAGTGCCTTGCAAAAGAATTCGCCCCCTTGACTTTTTTTTGTATTTTGGTGCCTCACAACCTGGAATTAACATGGATTGTTTGAGGATTTGCGGCAATCGCAGCTCCAAGTCGCTTTGGATAAGTCTCTATGAGCTTGCCACATCTTACCACTGGCATTTTTGCCCATTCCTCCTTGCAAAACTGCTTTAGCTCCTAAAGTTGGATGGTTTGAGCTTGTGAACAGCAATCTTTAAGTCTGACCACAGATTTTCTATTGGATTGAGATCTGGGCTTTGACTAGGCCATTCCAACACATTTACATGTTTCCCCTTAAACCACTCAATTGATGCTTTAGCAGTGTGTTTGGGGTCATTGTCCTGCTAGAAGGTCAACCTCCGTCCTAGCCTCAAATCACACACAGAGTGGTACAGGTTTTGCTCAAGAATATCCCTGTATTTAGCACCATCTTTCCCTCAACTCTGACCATTTTCCCACTCCCGGCTGCTGAAAAACATCCCCACAGTGAAACATGGTGGTGGCAGCATCATGCTGTGGGGGTGTTT
Organism: Bufo bufo; assembly: GCF_905171765.1. NCBI lineage: Eukaryota > Metazoa > Chordata > Amphibia > Anura > Bufonidae > Bufo > Bufo bufo. The sequence goes on from NC_053394.1 coordinate 291,760,995, forward strand.
TTTGGGTGATGTGATATGTTGGGTCTCCGCCAGACATAGCGTTTTCTTAGATGGCCGAAAAGTTCAATTTTAATCTCATCAGACCAGAGCACCTTCCTCCATACATTTTGGGAGTCTCCCACATGCCATTTTGCAAACTCACAACGTGCCTTTTTGTTTTTTGCTGAAAGTAATGGCTTTCTTATGGCCACTCTGCCATAAAGCCCAACTCTAAGGCGCGTACGGCTTATTGTCTTCCTATGTACAGATACTCCAGTCTCTGCTGTGGAACTCTGAAGCTCCTCGAGGGTTACCTTAGGTCTCGGTGCTGCCTCTCTGATTAATGCCCTCCTTGCCCGGTCCGTAAGTTTTTGTGGGCAGCCGTCTCTTGTCAGGTTTGCTGTTGTGTCATGTTCTCTCCATTTGTTTATGAGAGATTTGATGGTGCTCATGGGGATCTTCAAAGATTTCGATATATTTTTATAACCTAACCCTAACCTTGTACATCTCAACAACATTGTCCCTTACTTGTTTGGAGAGTTCCTTGGTCTTCATGGCAGTGTTTGGTTAGTAAGGCCTCTTGCTTAGGTGTTGCAGCCTCTGGGGCCTTTCAAAAAAGGTGTGTATATGTAATGACAGATCATGTGACACTTAGATTGCACATAGGTAGACATCATTTCACTAATTATGTGACTTCTGAAGGTAATTGGTTACACCAGAGCTTTTTATGGGCTTCCTAACAAAGGGAGTGAATATATACGCACATGCCAATTTTCTGTTTTCTATTTCTAAGGCCTCATGCACACGACCGTTGTGTGCATCCGTGGCCGTTGTGCCGTTTTCCGTTTTTTTTTCGCAGACCCATTGACTTTCAATGGGTCCGTGGAAAAATCGGAAAGTGCACCGTTTTGCAGCCGCATCCGTGATTCGTGTTTCCTGTCCGTCAAAAAAATATGATCTGTCCTATTTTTTTGACGGACAACGGTTCACGGACCCATTCAAGTCAATGGGTCCGTGAAAAAACACGGATGCACACAAGATTGGCATCCGCGTCCGTGGTCCGTGGCCGTAGGCTACTTTCACACAGACGGATCCGCAGATCCGTCTGCATAAAAGCTTTTTCAGAGCTGAGTTTTCACTTCATGAAAACTCAGATCCGACAGTATATTCTAGCACAGAGGCGTTCCCATAGTGATGGGGGTGCTTCTAGTTAGAATATACTTTGAACTGTGTACATGACTGCCCCCTGCTGCCTGGCAGCACCCAATCTCTTACAGGCTGCACCTGAGGGGTTAATTGTGCGTATCATAGCCCCCTGTAAGAGATCAGGTGCTGCCAGGCAGGAGGGGGCACCCCCCCCTCCCTCCCCAGTTTTAAATTCATTGGTGGCCAGTGGGCCCCCCCTCCCTCCCTTGTATTTAACACATTGGTGGCCAGTGCGGCCGGCCCCCCCTCCCTCCCCTGTAGTTAACACATTGGTGGCCAGTGCGGCCAGCCCCCCCTCCCTCCCCTGTAGTTAACACATTGGTGGCCAGTGCGGCCGGCCCCCCCTCCCTCCCCTGTAGTACTATAGATTCATTGGTGGCCAGTGGGCCCCCCCCTCCCTCCCCCTCCTAAATAAAATCTCCCCCCTATCATTGGTGGCAGCGGAGAGTACCGATCGGAGTCCCAGTTTAATCGCTGGGGCTCTGATCGGTAACCATGGCAACCAGGACGCTACTGCATTTTTAGAAGCATTATACTTGCCTGCGAGCTGCGATGTCTGTGACCGGCCGGGCGCTCCTCCTACTGGTAAGTGACAGGTCTGTGCCATAGGCAATGCGCCGCACAGACCTTTCACTTACCAGTAGGAGAAGCGCCCGGCCGGTCACAGACATCGCAGCTCGCAGGTAAGTATAATGCTTCTAAAAATTGCTAAGTAACCATGGCAACCAGGACTGCAGTAGCGTCCTGGTTGCCATGGTTACCGATCGGAGCCCCAGCGATTAAACTGGGACTCCGATCGGTACTCTCCGCTGCCACCAATGATAGGGGGGAGATTTTAATTAGGAGGGGGAGGGAGGGGGGGCTCACTGGCCACCAATGAATCTACAGTACTACAGGGGAGGGAGGGGGGGCCGGCCGCACTGGCCACCAATGTGTTAATTACAGGGGAGGGAGGGGGGGCAGGCCACACTGGCCACCAATGTGTTAACTACAGGGGAGGGAGGGGGGGCCGGCCGCACTGGCCACCAATGAGTTAAATACAGGGGGTGGGGAGGGGGGGTCTGCCCCTTGCTGCCTGGCAGCACCTGCCAGGCAGCAGGGGGCAGTCATGTACACAGTTCTTTTAGTATATTCTAACCTGAAGCGTCCCTATCACCATGGGAACGCCTCTGTGTTAGAATATACTGTCGGATCTGAGTTTCACGATCTAACTTAAATCCGATGATATATTCTAACATAGAGGCGTTCCCATGGTGATGGGGATGCTACAAGTTAAAATATACCATCGGATTGGAGAAAACTCCGATCCGATGGTATAAAGGGGACTCCTGACTTTACATTGAAAGTCAATGGGGGACGGATCCGTTTGCAATTGCACCATATTGTGTCAACGTCAAACGGATCCGTCCCCATTGACTTGATTCGATCGGCTCCGCACGGCCAGGCGGACACCAAAACGACTTTTTTTTTATGTCCGTGGATCCTCAAAAAATCAAGGAAGACCCACGGATGAAATAACGGTCACGGATCACGGACCTACGGACCCCGTTTTTGCGGACCTTAAAAAAAAACGGTCGTGTGCATGAGGCCTAAACAATAGTTTTATTTATATATTTTTCTCATTTCACTTAACCAACTTAGACTATTGTGTTCTGATCCATCACATAAAATTTAGATGAATAAACATTGAACTTAAGGCTGTAATGTAACAAAATACGAAAAAAGTCAAGGGGGGTGAATACTTTTGCAAGGCACTGTATATATATATATATATATATATATACATACATACATATATTATATATATATTATATATACAGGGAGTGCAGAATTATTAGGCAAATGAGTATTTTGACCACATCATCCTCTTTATGCATGTTGTCTTACTCCAAGCTGTATAGGCTCGAAAGCCTACTACCAATTAAGCATATTAGGTGATGTGCATCTCTGTAATGAGAAGGGGTGTGGTCTAATGACATCAACACCCTATATCAGGTGTGCATAATTATTAGGCAATTTCCTTTCCTTTGGCAAAATGGGTCAAAAGAAGGACTTGACAGGCTCAGAAAAGTCAAAAATAGTGAGATATCTTGCAGAGGGATGCAGCACTCTTAAAATTGCAAAGCTTCTGAAGCGTGATCATCGAACAATCAAGCGTTTCATTCAAAATAGTCAACAGGGTCGCAAGAAGCGTGTGGAAAAACCAAGGCGCAAAATAACTGCCCATGAACTGAGAAAAGTCAAGCGTGCAGCTGCCAAGATGCCACTTGCCACCAGTTTGGCCATATTTCAGAGCTGCAACATCACTGGAGTGCCCAAAAGCACAAGGTGTGCAATACTCAGAGACATGGCCAAGGTAAGAAAGGCTGAAAGACGACCACCACTGAACAAGACACACAAGCTGAAACATCAAGACTGGGCCAAGAAATATCTCAAGACTGATTTTTCTAAGGTTTTATGGACTGATGAAATGAGAGTGAGTCTTGATGGGCCAGATGGATGGGCCCGTGGCTGGATTGGTAAAGGGCAGAGAGCTCCAGTCCGACTCAGACGCCAGCAAGGTGGAGGTGGAGTACTGGTTTGGGCTGGTATCATCAAAGATGAACTTGTGGGGCCTTTTCGGGTTGAGGATGGAGTCAAGCTCAACTCCCAGTCCTACTGCCAGTTTCTGGAAGACACCTTCTTCAAGCAGTGGTACAGGAAGAAGTCTGCATCCTTCAAGAAAAACATGATTTTCATGCAGGACAATGCTCCATCACACGTGTCCAAGTACTCCACAGCGTGGCTGGCAAGAAAGGGTATAAAAGAAGAAAATCTAATGACATGGCCTCCTTGTTCACCTGATCTGAACCCCATTGAGAACCTGTGGTCCATCATCAAATGTGAGATTTACAAGGAGGGAAAACAGTACACCTCTCTGAACAGTGTCTGGGAGGCTGTGGTTGCTGCTGCACGCAATGTTGATGGTGAACAGATCAAAACACTGACAGAATCCATGGATGGCAGGCTTTTGAGTGTCCTTGCAAAGAAAGGTGGCTATATTGGTCACTGATTTGTTTTTGTTTTGTTTTTGAATGTCAGAAATGTATATTTGTGAATGTTGAGATGTTATATTGGTTTCACTGGTAAAAATAAATAATTGAAATGGGTATATATTAGTTTTTTGTTAAGTTGCCTAATAATTATGCACAGTAATAGTCACCTGCACACACAGATATCCCCCTAAAATAGCTAAAACTAAAAACAAACTAAAAACTACTTCCAAAAATATTCAGCTTTGATATTAATGAGTTTTTTGGGTTCATTGAGAACATGGTTGTTGTTCAATAATAAAATTAATCCTCAAAAATACAACTTGCCTAATAATTCTGCACTCCCTGTATGTATGTATAGTAACATAGTATATAAGGCTGAAAAAATACATTTGTCGATCCAGTTCGGCCTGATCCAGAGGAAGGCAAAAAAAAACTGTGAGATAGAAGCCAATTTTCCCCACTCAAGGGGGAAAAAAATTCCTTCCCGACTCCATTCAGGCAATCAGATAACTCCCTGGATCAACGACCCCTCTCTACTAGCTATAGCCTGTAAAAATTATTACACTCGAGAAATACATCCAGGCCCCGCTTGAACTCTTTTAGTGAACTTACCATCACCACCTCCTCAGGCAGAGAGTTCCATAGTCTCACTGCTCTTACTGCTCTTACCATAAAGAATTCTTTTCTATGTTTGCATACAAACCTTCTTTCCTCCAGACGCAGAGGATGTCCCCTTGTCACACTCACAGGCCTGGGGATAAATAGATGATGGGAGAGATCTCTGTACTGACCCCTGATATATTTATACATAGTAATTAAATCTCCCCTCAGTCGTCTTTTTTCTAAAGTGAATAAACCTAATTTTGATAATCTTTCAGGGTACTGTAATTCCCTCATTCCCGTAATTACTTTAGTTGCCCTCCTCTGAACCCTCTCCAGCTCTGCTATGTCTGCCTTGTTCACAGGAGCCCAGAACTGTACACATGTATTCCATGTGTGGTCGGACCAGTGATTTGTAAAGTGGTAGGACTATGTTCTCATCACGGGCATCTATTCAACCCATTATGCAACCCATTATCTTATTGGCCTTGGCTGCAGCTGCCTGACACTGGTTTTTACAGCTTAGTTTCCTGTTCACTAAAATTCCTAGGTCCTTTTCCATGTCAGTGCTACCCAGTGTTTTACCATTTACTATGTACGGGTGACTTGGATCATTCCTACCCATATGCATAACCTTACATTTGTCAGTGTTAAACCTCGTCTGCCACTTCTCTGCCCAATCCTCCAAACTATCCAGATCCATTTGTAGCAATATACTGTCCTCTTCCTTGTCAATCACTTTACACAGTTTAGTGTCATCTGCAAAATATTATATTTTACTGTGCAACCCTTCTACAATATCATTAATAAATATATTAAAGAGGATAGGGCCAAGTACTGACCCCTGAGGTACTCCACTAGTGACAGTGACCCAATCTGAGTGTGTACCCTTAATAACCACCCTCTGTTTTATATCATTGAGCCAGTTACTTACCCACATACAGATATTTTCTCCCAGTCCGAGCTTTCTCATTTTATATACTAACCTTTTTTGCGGTTCAGTGTCAAATGCTTTGGAGAAGTCCAGATATACGACATCCATTGATTCGCCGCTGTCAAGTCTAGAACTTACCTCCTCATAGAAACTGATTAAATTAGTTTGGCATGACCGATCCCTCATGAAGCCATGCTGATATGGCGTTATTTGCTTATTTTCATTGAGGTGCTCCAAGATAGCATCTCTTAGAAAACCTTCAAACAGTTTACACACAACAGATGTTAAACTTACCGGCCTATAGTTTGCGGGCTCTGTTTTTGGACCCTTTTTGAATACTGGCACCACATTTGCTATGCGCCAATCCTGTGGAATACTTCCTGTCAGTATAGAGTCCTTAAATATCAGAAATAAGGGTCTGGCTATGACATTACATAATTCTCCTAGGATACGGGGGAGTGTGCCATCCGGTCCTGGCGATTTGTCTATTTTAATCTTTTTAAGATGCCGCTGTACTTCTTTCTGGGTCAGACAGGGCACTTTTAATGGGGAATTTACTTTTACATTCTGCATTTCATCTGACAGTTTATTTTCTTCAGTAAATACAGTGGAGAAAAAAATATTTAATAGCTTTGCTTTCTCCTCATCGCTCTCTGCAACTCCCCCCTCATCACTCTGTAAAGGGCTGACACCTTCAGATTTATACTTTTTGCCATTTATATAATTGAAGAACTTTTTAGGGTAAGGCTACTTTCACACCTGCGTTTAGGTGCGGATCCGTCTGGTATCTGCACAGACGGATCCGCACCTATATGCAAACGCTTAGATCCGTTCAGAACGGATCCGTTTGCATTACCATGAACAAAAAAAATTAAAAAATATTTACATTGAAAGTCAATGGGGGGACGGATCCGTTTGAAAATTGAGCCATATTGTGTCAACTTCAAACGGATCCGTCCCCATTGACTTACATTGTAAGTCTAGACGGATCCGTTTGCCTCCGCACGGCCAGGCGGACACCCGAACGCTGCAAGCTGCGTTCAGGTGTCCGCCTGCTGAGCGGAGCGGAGGATAAACTGTGCCAGACTGATGCATTCTGAGCGGATCCGCATCCACTCAGAATGCATTAGGGCTGGACGGATCCATTCGGGGCCGCTTGTGAGAGCCTTCAAACGGAACTCACAAGCGGAGCCCCGAACGCTAGTGTGAAAGTAGCCTAAAGTTTTACTCTCTTTGTCAATTAATCTCTCGGTCTCTAGTTTGGCCGCTTTTATCAGTTTTTTTACATATTCTATTTTTTCCTTATAGTTTTTCAGTGCTTTCTCACTACCCTCCTGTTTTAGTGATTTAAATGCTTTCTTTTTGTCATTTATTGCCCTCTTTACAGTTCTATTTTTCCACATTGGTTTTTTCTTGTTCCTTAACCTTTTATTCCCATAAGGTATGTGCAGGGGAGCAAATCCTGCACTTGTGGCCCGTTGCTAATGGCGATCCCCAGCAAAAATGCATACGGTGGAGGATGCCCGCAGCGAACTACAAGTACCACATAGGTTTTAGATTAGTGCGGTGTGCTTTGGTGTTCGGCTCCCGGTGCGCTGCAGACACCGGGTTAGCCGATACAAACAGCAATACTCAATCCATTAAGAGGAACAAAGGGATAGAGTTATACACTCGAGTTACTCCGGTGCAGGGTCGACAGAGAGTTGTTATCTCGTCATACTCCTACCAAACTGGAGTAGAGAAATATATTAGGATTAACTCCTCAGGATGGAGTAGTAGATACATTAAGGAAAGAGACTGCAAACAAAAGCAGTAATTATCAATAAATGAAGTATCTCATTGCTGCCAAGCACAAGAGCAATTTAATTTTAAGACACTTTTTTCTTTTCTGTCTTCCCGTATATTTTTTAACCCCTTAAGGACTTAGGACGTACCGGTACGGCATGGGTCCCGAATCCTTAAGGACCCATGACGTACCGGTACGTCATGGCTTTAATTTGCGATTCCGGCGCCGCGGGGGTTAATCGGAACGGGATTTCGGCTGAAATCATTCAGCCGGCATCCCGTAACAATGCAGGGGGGGGGGGTCATTTGACCCCCCCGTATCGACGATTGCAGAAAACCGCAGGTCAATTCAGACCTGCGGTTTTCTGCGTTTCCGGTCCATTCGGGTGTCCTGTGACCCGATGAACCGGAAAAAGACTGCGATCGGTGGCGTAATTATACACCACCTATTGCAGTCCGAGGATTTGGAGAGGCGGTGCTGGCCCTGGTGCTGAACACTGCTGTCCAGGGTGCTGATTGGTGCAGGGGAGAGAGGCGCGAGATTCAAACTTCCTGCGCTCCTCTCTCCCCTCCTCTTCCTGTCCAGCACCCTGACCGTTCAGCACCAGCTCCTGCGTCCCCCTAATCGCCATCCATCACCCTCCTGCACCCATCGCCACCCAGGTAGGTTAGGGTCAGTGAGGGAGAGGCACCGTTAGGAAGGGAAAGAAGGGAAAAGTTAGTTAGGAAAAAAAAAAAAAACTTTTACACTAAACTTTCTTTGATCCATCTATCAGACCCCAGACCCCCCCCTGCCACTTTTTTCCCCACAAAAAATATTAGTTTTAGAGCAGGCATCCTCAAACTGCGGCACTCCAGATGTTGTAAAACTATAACTCCCAGCATGCCCAGACAACCTACAGCCATCAGCAGGGGATGGTGGGAATTGTAGTTTTACAACATCTGGAGAGCTGCAGTTTTTAGGATCCCTGCTTAGTGTCTCCAAAGTCTGAGAGCCATACATATTGGGCATTTTCGCATGCGTAAAAGTCATCGCTATAAAAATAACTTTTGACCAAACGCCTCGGATGAACGGTGTTAAAAATATAAAATAAAAACGGTGCCAAAACACCCATTTTTGGGCAAAATTTCCATTTGAATCCTTTTTGCCGCTAATACTGCCAAACAAAACTCAATATTTATGGCCCTGATTCTGTAGTTTGCAGAAACACCCCATATGTGGTCGTAAATGGCTATATAGCCGCACGGCAGGGCATAGAACGAAGGGAACTCCATACGGTTTCTGGAAGGCAGATTTTGATGGACAGTTTTTTTTTTGACACCATGTCCCATTAGAAGCCCCCTCTGATGTAGCCTAGACTAGAAACTCCAAAAAAGTGACCCCATCTAAGAAACTACACCCCTCAAGGTATTCAAAAGTTACTTTACAAACTATGTTAACCCTTTAGGTGTTCCACAAAACTAAATAGCGAATGTAGAAACAATTTTAGAATTTTTTTTTTTGTTACATTGCCTCAAAAAAGAGTAATATAGAGCAACCAAAAATCATATTTACCCCTAAAATAGTCCCAAAACAACAACCACCTTATCCCGTAGTTTCCTAGATGGGGTCACTTTTATGGAGTTTCTACTCTAGGGGTGCATCAGGGGGCTTGAAAGGGTACATGGTGTAAATAAACCAGTCCAGCAAAATCTGCCTTCCAAAAACCATATGACATTCCCCTTCTTCTATGTCCTGCCGTTTAGCCAAATAGTAGTTTACGACTATGGGGTGTTTCTGCAAACTACAGAATCAGGGCAACCCATTTTGAGTTTTGTTTGGCTGTTAACCCATTTTTTCCAGTAATAAAGTAAGGGTTAAAATGGAAAATTTTCAAAAAAATAGAAATTTCAAAATTGCTTCTCCATCTGCCATTAACTCTTGTGGAACACCTAAAGGGTTAACAAAGTTTGTAAACCCAGTTTTTAATACCTTGAGGGGTGTACTTTCTTAGATGGAGTCACTTTTTGGAAATTTCTATTCTAGGGGTGCAACAGGGGGCTTGAAATGGGACATGGTATAAACAAAACCAGTCCTGCAAAATCTGCCTTCCAAACACCATATGGTGTTCTCCTCTTTCTACGTGCTCCCGTTTGGCCAAACAGCAGTTTACGACCACATATGGGGTGTTTTTGCAAACTACAGAATCAGGGCAACCCATTTTGAGTTTTGTTTGGCAGTTAACCCTTGTTTTACTCCTGGAAAAAATTGATTATATTGGAAAATTTTCCAAAAAATAGAAATTTCTAAATTGTTTCTCCATCTGCCAATAACTCTTGTGGAACACCTAAAGGGTTAACAAAGCTTGTAAACCCAGTTTTGAATACCTTGAGGGGTGTTCTTTCTTAGATGGAGTCACTTTTTTGAAATTTGTATTCTAGGGGTGCAACAGGGGGCTTCAAATGGGACATGGTATAAACAAAACCAGTCCTGCAAAATCTGCCTTCCAAAACCCATATGGTGTTCCCCTCCTTCTATGTGCTCCCGTTTGGCCAAACAGTAGTTTACGACCACATATGGGGTGTTTCTGCAAACTACAGAATCAGGGCAACCCATTTTGAGTTTTGTTTGGCAGTTAACCCTTGTTTTACTCCTGGAAAAAATTGATTATATTGGAAAATTTTCCAAAAAATAGAAATTTCTAAATTGTTTCTCCATCTGCCAATAACTCTTGTGGAACACCTAAAGGGTTAACAAAGCTTGTAAACCCAGTTTTGAATACCTTGAGGGGTGTTCTTTCTTAGATGGAGTCACTTTTTTGAAATTTGTATTCTAGGGGTGCAACAGGGGGCTTCAAATGGAACATGGTATAAACAAAACCAGTCCTGCAAAATCTGCCTTCCAAAACCCATATGGTGTTCCCCTCCTTCTATGTGCTCCCGTTTGGCCAAACAGTAGTTTACGACCACATATGGGGTGTTTTTGCAAACTACAGAATCAGGGCAACCGATTTTGAGTTTTGTTTGGCAGTTAACCCCTGTTTTACTCCTGGAAAAAATTTATTATATTGGAAAATTTTCCAAAAAATAGAAATTTCGAAATTGTTTCTCCATCTGCCAATAACTCTTGTGGAACACCTAAAGGGTTAACAAAGTTTGTAAACCCAGTTTTGAATACCTTGAGGGGTGTACTTTCTTAGATGGAGTCACTTTTTTGAAATTTCTATTCTAGGGGTGCAACAGGGGGCTTCAAATGGGACATGGTATAAACAAAACCAGTCCTGCAAAATCTGCCTTCCAAAACCCATATGGTGTTCCCCTCCTTCTATGTGCTCCCGTTTGGCCAAACAGTAGTTTACGACCACATATGGGGTGTTTCTGCAAACTACAGAATCAGGGCAACCCATTTTGAGTTTTGTTTGGCAGTTAACCCTTGTTTTACTCCTGGAAAAAATTGATTATATTGGAAAATTTTCCAAAAAATAGAAATTTCAAAATTGTTTCTCAATCTGCCATTAACTCTTGTGGAAGACCTAAAGGGTTAATACAGTTTGAAAAAACAGTTTTGAATACCTTGAGGGGTGTAGTTTCTAGAATGGGAGGTTTCTATTATCTAAGCCTCACAATATGACTTCAAACCTGAACTGGTCCATAAAAAGTGGGATTTTGAAGATTTCTGAAAAATTTCAAAATTTGCTTCTAAACTTCTAAGCCTTGTAACATCCCCAAAAAATAAAATATCATTCCCAAAATGCTACAAACATGAAGTAGACATATGGGGAATGTAAAGTCATCACAATTTTTGGGGGTATTACTATGTATTACAGAAGTAGAGAAACTGAAACTTTGAAATTTGCTAATTTTTCAAAATTTTGGGTAAAAATTGTATTTTTTTATGAAAAAAAATTAACTTTTTTGACCCAATTTAACAGTGTCATGAAGTACAATATGTGACGAAAAAACAATCTCAGAACGGCCTGGGTAAGTCAAAGTGTTTTAAAGTTATGAGCACTTAAAGTGACACTGGTCAGATTTGCAAAAAATGGCCAAGTCCTTAAGGTGAAATAGGGCTAAGTCCTTAAGGGGTTAAAGAATATCAAGTAAACGTTATTTTAAATCAGACCTTAAACGGGAATCCATTAGCCGTTTGGCTATCTGAACCTTAAACAATAGACATCCTACACAAGGTAGCAATTGTGAGATCTCACCAGTTACCTCCAGCATGTAACCATGCTTGCAGTGGGAGGAGGGAGTAGTCTGCGAGTCCCACTCAAGACTGGCTGATATAGCCCAGGCCTCACAGGTGCACCTAAATGTGGCCTGTAGATGGAAAACAGGCACATTTAAATTGGAGTTTATACACTTCCAGGAATCTCAATATATACAAACTGAAAAGACTAGCGTGGTATTAGCAGGAGGTGCTCAAACCCACATGCAGTCGTGCATATATATAGGGGAGCAAAACCTGCACTTGTGGCCCGTTGCTAATGGCGATCCCCAGCCAAAATGAATACGGTGGAGGATGCCCGCAGCGAACCACAAGTACCACAATAGACATCCTACACAAGGTAGCAATTGTGTGGATGTCATAATCAATATAACAATATAACAAATTAATAGCAAAGACAGGTGCACTCTGCGGTCTTACTAAACCCTCAAACTGATTTTAAAATTGAGAGATTAGTCAACATGTCCTACAATGTAGGACATGTCTAAGCCCGGGCACCACGCCAAGGTTTCTCAAGTAGCCCGGGACCTAACACTCTTCTAACTGAGCCGTATGGGCAATACCAGAAGCCAGTGGGCAAATTACAGGAGCATGAGGCCGATTCACAAACAACTCACCAGTTACCTCCAGCATGTAACCATGCTTGCAGTGGGAGGAGGGAGCAGTCTGCGAGTCCCACTCAAGACTGGCTGATATAGACCAGGCCTCACAGGTGCACCTAAATGTGGCCTGTAGATGGAAAACAGGCACATTTAAATTGGAGTTTATATACTGGTGAGTTGTTTGTGAGTCGGCCTCATGCTCCTGTAATTTGCCCACTGGCTTCTGGTATTGCCCATACGGCTCAGTTAGGAGAGTGTTAGGTCCCGGGCTACTTGAGAAACCTTGGCGTGGTGCCCGGGCTTAGACATGTCCTACACCGTACAGTGCACCTGTCTTTGCTATTAATTTGTCATAAGGTATGTGCCTCTCACAATTAGATTTTAGGATGCTTTTAAAAATATCCCATTTTGTGGCTGTATTTTATTTTTGAGGACTTTGTCCCGGTTAGTTAGGCCTATGGCCTCTCTTAGTTGGCTAAATTAAGCTTTTTGGAAGTTTGGTATTTTTGTTCCTCCTTGTAGAAACACTCTTTTCAATGATAATTGGAAGGTTATTACTTTATGGTCACTATTTCCAAGGTGTCCCCCAACCTGCATATCAGTTGTTCTGTCAGGTCTATTGGTTAGTACTAAGTCTAGTATGGCCGTCCCTCTAGCCGGGTCCTGAACCAGTTGGGAAAGGTAATTGTCTTTGGTTATTGCCAAGAACCTGTTTCCTTTATGAGATGTACAGGTTTCAGTTTCCCAGTCTATATCTGGGTAGTTGAAGTCCCCCATAATAACGACCTCATTATGAATTTCCGTCTCGTCTATCTCATTTAGTAGTATATTTTCTGTGGACTCTGTTATATTAGGTGGTTTATAATAAACTCCTATTAATAATTTATTATTGTGTTTGCCTCCATGTATTTCTACCCACAGTGACTCCACAAGTTCATGTCCCTCACTTATATCTTCTTGGACTGTGTGCTTTAGACAAGACTTTACATAAAGGCAGACCCCTCCCGCTCTCCGGTTTTGGCGATCCTTTCTAAACAGACAGTAACCCTGTACATTAACTGCCCAGTCATAGCTATCATCCAGCCATGTCTCAGTTATTCCCACTATGTCCTAGTCCTCCTCACACATCACTAATTTCAGTTCCCCAGTTTTATTAGTCAGGCTTCTGGCATTAGTATACATACATTTAAGAGGTTTATGTATATTTTTTACCCTACACCTTTCCTTCTGAACTGTTTTAGTCCCTCCATTCATTCCTCCCCCAGTCCCATTACCTTGCCCCCAGTCTCTATTTTCACTATCTTCCCCTCCTATAACATAGTTACCCTCTCCCTCAGTCCCTAGTTTAAACACTCCTCCAACCTTCTAGCCATCTTTCTCCCCAACACAGCTGCCCCTTCCCCATTGAGGTGCAGCCCATCCCTACGATAGAGCCTGTAGCTGAGAGAGAAGTCGGCCCAGTTCTCCAGGAACCCAAACCCCTCCTTCCTACACCAGTTCTTGAGCCACTTGTTTACCTCCCTAATCTCCCGCTGCCTTTCTTGTGTGGCTCGTGGTACAGGCAGTATTTCGGAAAATACTACCTTTGAGGTCCTTGCCCTAAGCTTTTGACCTACCTCTAACTTTGTCATTGGTTCTGATATGGACCATGACCGCTGGATCTTCTCCAGCCTCTCCCAGTCATCTGTCAACCCGATCCGCAATGTGTCTAACTCGAGCGCCAGGAAGAAAACACACTGTTAGACGATCCCGGTCTTTGTGACAGATCGCCCTATCTGTACCCCTAATAATTGAGTCTCCCACTACCAGCACCTGTCTGGCCTCCCCTGCTCTCCCCGTCCCCTGCTTACTGGAGCCGACATTCCCCTAACTGGCAGAGGAAGTGTCCGGCTGCAGCAGTGCTCTCTCTAAACTGACATCCCCCTCATCTGCCAACCATGCAAACTTGTTGGGGTGTGTCAGATCAGGGCTAGCCTCCCTGGCATTTTTCCCTCTACCCCGCTTTCTAACTGTTACCCAGCTAGCTACCTCACTTTCCTCAGCCTCCTCGCTACCACCCTCCCCCCATCTACCCCAAAGAGTGCTTGCTCAGTGAGCAGCAAACTCTTTTCCAAATTGTCAATGCCTCTCAGTGTTGAAACTCGCCGTTATATATATATATATATATATATATGCACTGTTATATATTTATATATTTTATATATGTATATATATATATATATATATATATGAACAATGTCATTCCTCTCATTTTTATCTTAGAACAGAAGCTGACGCTCAGGGGACCGCAGTGGAAGAAGAGCAGCTGAGTATCTTTCCATCTACCCTATAGCTTTTGGGGACACACATGGAATCTGCCATGGAGGAGGAGGATGACGAAGATGAGGCAGAGGAAGATCAGGATGAGATGCTGCCACTGCAAGAGGAAGAGGAGGTGGAGGAGCAAGAGAATGATGACGACACCGGCCAAGACACCCAATCGCCCATGGGGAGCGGAGCTGGAAAGAATTGGATCCTCAGGCACACTGGCCAGAATGGCCACCTGTATGCTTGCTTGCTTACGCAGTGACATCAATCAGTCTGATGATTACTGGATAGCCATGCTTTTAGACCCTCGTTACCAAGGCAAAATGTGGGAATGTTTTTCTCTGGCAGAAATAGAGGACAAATTACATTACTACTAGGAAACACTGTGCACGTTGCGATGAGTAGATGCCTGCTGCCAGAGTGTCTGAAAGGGAGGCACCCCTCCGCTTAAATCCCCCCCGCCGCCATGAGCAGCAGAAGCTGCAGCAGCCATTTAAGTGCCCTCAATATAATGGAGAGGTTGTTCCACGTGCCATGCCCAGCTGAGGCCTGTCAGCAAGTCAAGAGCTCCCGCCAAAACGCCTATGTTGAGGCCTACCTAAACTATGGCCAGTCTCTGTAGCATACCCAGTTCCCTGACCCAATGGACTTCTGGGCAGGCAGACTGGAACAGTAGCCCAAACTGGCACAGCATGCTCTCTATCATCTTTCTTACCCAGCCTCCAGTGTCATTTTGGCGCAGCGGGGACTTGGTGACAACTAAACTGTCTAAATTGTCCTCCGCCAGTGTCCAAAACATCACTTTTGTCAAAATTAACCAAGCCTGTATTCAGGAGGAATTTTACTCTCTTCAGGCTGACTCTGATGTATTGGCCTCGCCTTGCTGGCAGTGCCCCATCTTGCCACTGTTGCTGTCTGTCTGCCTATTATGACGCTCTATACTGCTGCTGTGGCCTGCATCATGCTACAAATGACTCTCATTTACCAGTAGGTAGGTTTGCCTACCTACCATCCCGTTGTGTACGGCTGCTTCATGCTGGGGTCTGCATTATGCCACTTTCCAACCATCATGTTCTGTACAGCTGCTGCTGCAGCCTGCATCATGCCGCTAATGCAACTTCTCAACCATCACATTCCCCCAAAACACTTTTTTATTTATTTACTTTTTCTCATAACTCCGTGTGTTTAACCCCTTAAGGACCCTGCAATTTTTTACCTTAAGGACCAGGCCATTTTTACCAAATTAACCATGTGTCACTTTATGTGGTAATAACTTTAAAACGCTTTTACATATCCAGTCCATTCTGAGATTGTTTTCTCGTCACATATTGTACTTTAAGACAGTGGTAAAATGGAGTCAAAAAATTTCATTTTTATTTATAAAAAAATACCAAATTTACCCAAAAAATAGAAAAATTTGCAAATTTGCAAATTTCAATTTCCCTACTTTTATAATAGATAGTAATACCTTCAACAATAGAAATTACTTTACATTCCCCATATGTCTACTTCATGTTTGAATCATTTTGAAAATGACATTTTATTTTTTGGGGACGTTAGAAGGCTTAGAAGTTTAGAAGCAAATCTTAAAATTTTTAAGAACATTTCCAAACCCCAATATTTTCATGCCCAGTTCAGTTATGAAGTCACTTTCTGGGGCTTACATATTAGAAACCACCCATAAATCACCCCATTTTAGAAACTACACCCCTCAAGCTATTCAAAACTGATTTTACAAACTTTGTTAACCCTTTAGGTGCCCCACGAGAATTAAATAAAAATGGGAATGACATTTCAAAATTTCTAGTTTTTTTAGCAGATTTTACATTTTAATCTATTTTTTCTTCAACACATTAAGGGTTAACAGCCAAACAAAACTCAAAATCTTACCCTAAATCTGGAGTTTACAGAAACACCCCACGTGTGCTCAAAAACCGAAGTATGGGCGCACAGCAGGCTTCAGAGTGGAAGGAGCACCATATGGCTTTTGGAGAGCGGATTTAGCTGGAATGATAATTGGGAGTTATGTCGCATATGAAGACACCCTGAGGTGGCCCTACAATGGAAACCCCCAAAAAGTGATCCCATTCTGGAAACTACACCCCTCAAGGAATATTTCAAAGTGTTTTCATGGCGGACGGGATCTCAGATACACAGACAAACCAACAAACCAGTTTCTAGGCGAGAAGCAGGGGAAGGGTCACCTCCTAGCAAATGATTGACTTCTCTCCCTACACTGCTAAGCCCACATTCAGACCTTGAAGGTAGAAATAATGTGTCCTCGTGCCTGGGCTGAAAATACCCCAGAATCCCTGAGATGGTGAAAAGGGGAATAGGGTCAGCCAGCTCCCTCAGAACCTGGAGGGGACAGATGATACACAAACAACCTAGACAGCAAACAACAAAAACAGAAACCAAACTTATCTTATCTGAGCTGGAACAGACAATCCTTTCTTCCTTGCTTCCAAGGCCAGACTGATTTCTATAACCCGCACAGAACACTGGGATTGAGTGAGATTTAAACCAATGACCCCACCCAGTGCACCTGAAGGGAGGCGGATCCAGCACGACTCCAAAACAAAACAAAAAACTAAACACGTGCTGCTATTCTGGCCGACCTCCGCACATAGTCAGAGCAGGGCATGACAGTACCCCCCCTTCTACGGGTGACCTCCGGACACCCCGGACCAAGATTATCCGGATGGGATCTATGAAAAGCCCTCACCAGTCGGCTGGCACTGACATCCAGTGCCGGAACCCACATCCTCTCCTCAGGGCCGTATCCCCTCCAGTGTACCAGGTACTGAAGGGAACCCCGAAGAACTCTAGAGTCGAGAACCCTGGAGATCTCAAACTCCAAATTTCCATCGACCAGAACAGGAGAAGGAGGCAATGGCGATGGTTCCACCGGTTTCACGTATTTTTTCAGTAAAGACCTGTTGAACACATCATCGATCCTACAAGTCTGCGGAAGATCCAGCCGAAACGCTACTGGATTGATCACCGCAGATATTTTGTACGGACCAATAAATCTTGGACCCAGTTTCCAAGATGGCACTCTCAATTTAATATTTTTAGTGGACAACCACACCAGATCACCCACACACAGGTTCGGACCAGTCACACGTCTCTTGTCAGCCATTCACTTATACCTCTCACCCATCTTCTCCAAATTCCCTTGGATCCTCCGCCAGATAGAAGACAAGGCAGAAGAAAATCTCTCCTCCTCTGGCATCCCAGAGGAACCAGTCCCAGAAAAGGTACCAAACTGAGGATGAAAACCGTATGCGCCAAAAAATGGCGACTTACCCGTGGACTCCTGCCTACTGTTACTCAAAGCAAATTCTGCTAGGGACAAGAATGAGGACCAGTCCTCCTGATTCTCAGCCACAAAGCACCTCAAGTAGGTCTCCAGGTTTTGATTAGTACGCTCTGTCTGTCCATTCGACTGCAGATGAAAAGCCGAAGAGAACGAAAGTTGAATACCAAGCTGAGAACAGAACGCCCTCCAAAACCTGGAGACAAACTGCGTGCCCCTATGAGGGACCACATCCGAAGGAATACCATGCAATTTCACAATATTATCAACAAAAATCTGCGCAAGAGTCTTGGCGTTAGGCAGACTAGTTAATGATATAAAGTGAGCCATTTTACTGAAACGGTCAACAACCACCAAAATTACTGTTCTCCCGGAGGAACTTGGCAGATCCGTAATAAAGTCCATAGACAAGTGCGTCCAAGAACGAGACGGAATAGACAATGGAAGAAGTGAACCAGCCGGTCGATTATGAGCAACCTTTGACCGAGCACAGGTTTCACAAGCTGCCACGTAATCCTCAATGCTCTTACGTAACCCTGGCCACCAGAACCTCCGGGACACCAGATCACAGGTGGACTTACCACCAGGATGTCCAGCAAGGACAGTATCGTGATGTTCCTTGAATACCTTGTATCGCAGACCTTCAGGAACAAACAACCTCCCTGGGGGACAAGAACCAGGAGCCCCCTCCTGGGCTCCCAACACCTCCATCTCCAATTCGGGGTACAAAGCGGAGACCACCACCCCATCAGCCAAAATCGGAGCAGGATCCTCTGAATCACCTCCCCCAGGAAAGCTGCGAGACAAGGCATCTGCCTTGACGTTCTTAACCCCTGGGCGAAAGGTAACCACAAAATTGAACCTGGTAAAAAAAAAGACCATCTGTCCTGTCTAGGGTTCAGACGCTTGGCAGATTGCAGGCAAGCCAAATTCTTATGATCTGTATATACTATAACGGGGTGAGACGCCCCCTCCAACCAGTGACGCCATTCCTCAAAGGCCAACTTGATAGCCAGCAACTCTCTATCTCCAACATCATAATTCTTCTCGGCAACTGAGAGCTTCTTGGAGAAAAAAGCACACGGGACCCATTTGCCAGGAGATGAACCCTACGACAGCACTGCTCCAACCCCCACTTCTGATGCATCAACCTCCACCACGAATGGCTGAGACACATCGGGCTGCACCAGAATGGGAGCAGACGCAAAACACTCCTTAATAGCCGAAAAGGCCTGCAATGCCTCATCCGACCAGACAGAGACGTCGGCGCCCTTCTTAGTCATATCAGTGAGAGGTCTTACAATGGTAGAATAGTTTGAAATAAATTTTCTATTATAATTAGTAAACCCAAAAAACCGCATCAAAGCTTTCTGATTCTCTGGTCGGTCCCTGATTCTCTGGGGGTCCATACGAAAACCAGAGTCAGAAAACAGATATCTCAAAAACGGAAGCTCCTGCACCGAAAACACATTTCTCCAATTTGGCATATAATTTATTCTCCCGAAGGATCATCAAAACCTGTCTCACATGATCCTGATGGGTCTTCAGATCAGGAGAGTAAATTAAAATGTCATCCAAGTAAACCACCACGAACCTCCCCACCAAATGATGGAAAATGTCATTGACGAATCGCTGAAATACCGCTGGCGCGTTCGTCAACCCAAAATGCATAACCAGATTCTCAAAATGACCCTCGTGCGTATTGAAGGCCGTTTTCCACTCATCCCCCTCCTTGATTCTGATCAGATTGTAGGCCCCTCTCAAATCCAACTTGGAGAACACCTTGGCTCCAACAATCTGATCAAAAAGGTCAGAGATCAAAGGCAGGGGATATGGATCCCGGACCGTAATACGGTTTAATTCCCGTAAATCCAAACAAGGTCTCAGCGATCCATCCTTTTTTTTACAAAGAACAAACCTACTGCCACCGGAGACTTAGATGGCCTAATATGACCTTTTGCCAAACTCGGCGACATACTTTCGCGTGACCTCTCTTTCGGGTTCAGAAAGATTGTAAAGCCGAGACTTTGGCAACTTAGCCCCTGGGATGAGATTAACTGGACAATCATAGTCACGATGAGGTGGCAATTCCTGAGCCCCACCCTCCGAAAAGACATCCGCAAAATCTGAGAGATACTGAGGTAAAGCCGTAGTGGACACACCAGAGATAGATGTGCCAAGACAATTATCCGAACAAAACTAACTCCAACCAATGATTTGTCTCCCTTGCCAATCTATAATTGGGTTATGTTTAGTCAACCATGGTAACCCCAAAACTATAGGAGCCTGCAAATCCTTCATGACAAAACAAGACATAATCTCAACATGTGAATCACCCACCCTTAAGTGAATACCATGAGCAATATGAGTGAGACTCCTTTGAGAAAGAGGGGAAGAATCAATTGCAAAAAACGGAATCTCTCTTTCTAAAGTGCAAGTACTTAGACCCAGATTTTGAAGAAAAAGAAAGTCAATTAGGTTTACCCCAGCACCAGAGTCAAGGAATACTTCAACAAAATATTTTCTTGAGTCTAGCGCCACCATAGCTGGAAGGAGAAAATGGATATTACAGGGAGCTTGCATACCTGCCTGCTCCACCACACCATTCATGCTACCAAGAGTCAGGAAAGTAAAATGACCACTTTTCCCACAGTAGTAACATAGTTTGTGCAATTTCCTAAAGTCTCTACTACCAGAACGGCAAGAAACCTGACCCAGCTGCATGGGTTCCTCCCCTACCCCAGAGTTACCTGTAACATCACCCTGGGAAGCAGTAAAGACAAAACCACTCACAGAAGGGATCCCTTGCTCGGAGGGAGCCCTACACCTTTCTCTAATGCGTCTATCTAACCGTACTGCCAAAAACATTGCATTCTCCAAAGAATCTGGGTACTCATGAAAAGCAAGGGCATCTTTCAATCTCTCAGATAACCCCTGACAAAACTGACTACGTAACGCGGGATCATTCCACTCTGATTCGGTAGCCCATCTCCTAAACTCAACACAGTAAGCCTCTGCAGTATGTTTACCCTGTAATAAATTACGTAATCTCTATTCCGCCATCGAGACCCGATCTGGGTCATCGTAGATTAATCCCAGGGCCTTAAAAAATTCCTCTACTGACCAGAGGGCCCGAGAACCGGGCGGCAGAGAAAAGGCCCAGGATTGCGTGTCCCCTTTAGGCAGAGAAATAATTATACCTATCCTCTGACTTTCATCACCTGACGACGATGGACGCAGCCGAAAATACAATTTGCATGACTCTCTAAAACTGATAAAGTCATCCGTACCCCCTGCAAATCTATCAGGAAGAGCGACTTTAGGCTCCCCACAAATTTGACCTGCACCTGATGCCAGAGCATTCTGACACCGTGTGACCGAACCACGTAGCTCCGCAACCTCTAGGGATAGCCCCTGCATGTGGTCAACTAACGCATCAATTGACGCCATCACAAAACCGCTGAGCAATGACAGTCAAAGTATGGGCGGGTTATAATGTCATGGCGGACGGGATCTCAGACAAACCAACAAACCAGTTTCTAGGCGAGAAGCAGGGGAAGGGTCACCTCCTAGCAAATCCCTGACTTATCTCCCTACACTGCTAAGCCCTCATTCAGACCTTGAAGGTAGGAATAATGTGTCCTCGTGCCTGGGCTGAAAATACCCTAGAATCCCTGAGATGGTGAAAAGGGGAATAGGGTCAGCCAGCTCCCTCAGAACCTGGAGGGGACAGATGACACACAAACAACCTAGACAGCAAACAACAAAAACAGAAACCAAACTTATCTTATCTGAGCTGGAACAGAAAATTCCTTCCTTCCTTGCTTCCAAGGCCAGACTGATTTCTATAACCCGCACAGAACACTGTGATTGAGTGAGATTTAAACCAATGACCCCCACCCAGTGCACCTGAAGGGAGGCGGATCCAGCACGACTCCAAAACAAAACAAAAAACTAAACACGTGCTGCTATTCTGGCCGACCTCCGCACATAGTCAGAGCAGGGCATGACAGGTGTGCAGTGAGCACTTTGACCCATCGGACGTTTCACAGAATTAGGAAACGCTTGGCTGTGAAAATGAAAAATTTATATTTTTTGCTGAAAAAATTGCTTTACACCCACATTTTTCACTTTCACAAGGGGTAACAGGACAAAATACACCCCACATTTTGTTATCCATTTTCCCCTAAATACGTCAACACCCAATATGTGCTCAAAAAATGATGTATGGGTGCATGTCAGGGTCCAAAAGGGAAGTAGCGCCATAGGCCTTTTTGAGGACAGATTTTGCAGGATTTGCTTTTGTGAGCTATGTCGCATATAAAGACACCCTGAGGTACCCCTAGAGTGGAAACCCCCAAAAAGTGACACCATTCTGGAAGCTACACCCCTCAAGGAATATTTCAAGATGTGTAGAGATAACTTTGTTCTCAAAGGTAAATCATGGAATTGGCTGTGAAAATGAAAAATCTAAATTTTTTTTCCAGAAAAAATGACTTTAGGCCCACATTTTTCACTTTCAAAAGGGGGAACTAGAGAAAATGTACCTCCTAATTTATTGCCCATTTTCTCCTGATTACAGCAATACCCCATATGTGCTTGTATACTGCTATATGGGCGTACCACAGGGTTCAGAAGGAAAGTACCACCAAATGGCTTCTGGAAGGCAGATTTCACCAGAATAATTCAAAGGCGCCATCTTGCAATTGAACACACCCTGAGGTAACCCTAGAGTGGAAACCCCCAAAAAGTGATCCCATTATGGAAACTACACCCCTCAAGGAATATTTCAAGGTGTGTAGTGAACATATTGACCCATCAGGCGTTTCACAGAATTAGGAAACGCTTGGCTGTGAAAATAAAAAATGACAATTTTTTCCAGAAAAAGTTGCTTTACACCCACATTTTTCACTTTCACAAAGGGTAACGGGACAAAATGCACCCCACATTTTGTTACCTATTTCCCCCTGAATACGCCATATAACCCTCCCTTTGAACAATAATAGGGACTCATCTACACTGCCATTTTTCTCTGGGTTGTACACCTCAGCAAACTTGTTGCTGAAGTGGTCAATGACAGGCCTAACCTTGAACAGTCGGTCAAATGTTTGGTCGTTTTCGGGTGGGCACTGTGAATTGTCATTGTATTGTAGGAATTTTCGGATTGATTCAAATCGCTTCCGGATCATGGTCTGACTGTAAATTGGAGTCTGGTAGAAAATGTCAGAACTCCAATATTGCCTAATGTTTGGCTTCTTTACTACACCCATATGCAGCAGGAGTCCTCAGTATCGGAGGCAAGGATGGCGTATGCCTCTTTAGCTGAGTACACTCTTCGGGATGAATGGGACATTTTTATTTTATTGGGGTGTGATGTGTGAAACGTGTAAACCTTTATTTAGTGTGGGGTGTGTATGTTGTGTTTCTTACACGTGAAGGGGCTTGTAATAAATTTGAAATAAAATTTTTAAGAAAAGTTGCAAAAAAAAAGTTTTCTGCAAAAAAAAAAATAATATTCTGCACAGAAAAAGTCTTCTGCACTGAAAAGTATTCTGCAGAAAAAAATAAACTTGCAGCGCAAACTGAGCAGACACGATCAGTAATGGACACTACTGATCGGTGCTCAGTTGTTGCAAAATGCATGTACGCTGATGGTGCATTCGTGCAAAAATCTAAACTGACACTAAATAAAATTTAGATTGTGTGTGCGTGCAGAAACTGTAGTATAAAACTTCTAGAATGGCTAAAAATTTTACATAACTCTATATATATTTATATAAAGCCCTAACTACCAGTTCTTTTTTAACCCAAAAAAAAATAATGAAAAATTGGCAAAAAAAATCAGCAGGTGCTGATCAGGCAGGTACGCACTGAAAAGCACTTGGCGGTCACAGCTCGCTCGCACGCAGAAAAAGTGATGCAGAGCTGGAAAATGGTAAAAAAAAAATAAAGTACCCAAAGGAAGTGCACAGACCAAATGGCGTCTGTAAAAAAAGGATGGGGGGATGGGGAGGGGGACAGACGGGGGGTGGAACGGGACAGGGACAGGGACGGAGGGAGGGACAGGGACGGAAGGAGGGATCTAGAACAGCTGCAAATGAAAAAAATATAAATATGTGCAGCTATTCCAGATGTTCTTCTTATTTCTTCTTTTCAGCAGTAAAGGGGTTAAATTCGCAGTGGTGGTACACCACAAGTCCCAGCAAGCTACAGCTGCACAGAAAGGCATAGAACCTCTCTGCAAGCAGTCATCAGATAGAATGGCTGCTTGCAGGGAAGTTCAGCCTCTTCCTGTGCAGATAATAGCGCTGCCATTGGCTGGAGCGTTGTTCCAGCCAATCTCAGCACTGGCAGGGGACCCAAAACACTGGTGTCCCCTGCCTCACCTTGGATGTGACCGGTGCTAAACAGTTCAGCACCGGCCACCGTCCACTAACCTCCTCCCGACACTCCCCGCAGCTGCTGACAGCTTCCTGCGCTGCTATGTGACCGACACATTGATCGGCCAATCGCAGCGCTTGGAGCTGCAGGGGGGTGGATTGGCACCATGCTGCTCTTTTCCAGCATGGCTGCCTGCCGGTAAGAGCAGCCATGGTGCCGCGATTCCACCCTAATCTTCCCACAGAGCCCCGCAGACCTCATGAAGTACATGTACGTCATGGGTCTTTAAGTCCCGTCAAGCAGGTGCGTAGCTAAAGGCTCATGGGCCCTGGTGCAAGAGTTTAGCTTGGGCCCCCCTTCCCTCAGTACTTTGTGACAAGGGACAGGGAAACACATATCCTTCGTGCCACCTGAGGCAAAAATTGAAACGGCACCCCCCCTCAATCTAAATTCTTGACCTAACCTGTTCTCTTCAGCCAGAGGTGTAACTTGACCAGCATGTACTTTCAATAATACAAGTGTCCTCTTATATGGCACAAGGGTCTTTGGGCCCCCTCAGGCTCCTGGGCCCGGTAGCAACTGCTACCTCTGCACCCCCTATAGCTACGCCCCTGCCGTCAAGATATGACGTACATGTACGTCATGGGTCCTTAAGGGGTTAAACGTCATCTGCCCCCAATGATAGACAATTTTTGCAAGCTTTGGAATATGAAAAAGCATGAGACATGTGCCAATGTGGTGTGTTTTTACCGTCAAATGTGTGTTTTCTAATAGCAATGCATTTCAATGTCAGTTAGACATTATTTACAAATGCTGTCATTGCGTTTCAGAGCTTTGGGATGTTGGAGGGGAAAAAAAATCATAAAAAATAAATGAAAAGAGATAACAAGTTTTTCTAAAAAGTCCTAGGAGGCTAGAGGAGGCTATATATCAACTTTCAGGGCAATTAGAGCAACTTCGGTTTGGCCAAAATCGATTTGGGTCCGAACCGAACCTTTTCAAAAATTTGCCGATCCGAACCCAAAATGAATTTCAACTGGTTCACTCATCTCTAATTTTCATTATAGGTCTCTTAGTTTCTGCAGGTCACACCTAATTTGAAGACAATTACAATCAGACTTTCATAATAGGCAGGCTAATCTCCATAAGATAGTCTAACTGCTTATAATATAGAAACTCCAGCTCCCACCAATGGAACCAGTTGTAATGATAGCAGCCAGATCACTGACTGGCACCACAGCCAGCGAACTAAACAGCTACTTATCATCATACACCACTCCAATTAGTAGAATCTAAAGTGCCTTTTTGTCTTGGCTGCTAGGAACCCAGGATATGTCTACAAAGTAAGATGGAAGAAGACAGGTGCCATTTTTCAGTAAGCAAAACAAACAGATTAAATGCCACAGGAAGGCAGTTAGATTAGTCAAACAAGTGGAAGTCAAAAATAGAAGCATACAGATATAGCCAAATCAGCTGACACAGGCTTATTCAGAAGAACAAGCCAGAGCCCAAACCTGGAGAGCACAGATATAGCCAAATTAGTAGAAGAGAGGTTAATCAGAAGAACTAGCCAATGTCAGTACCTAGAGGGTTAACCAGCTAAATACAGAGTTCAGGCACGAAACACAGGAACACTAAGGGTGGGTTCACATCACATTTTATGCCCCCGTTGGACGTATACGTAAAAGATGGTAAAAAATATGGTAAAAAAAAGTATACTTTTTTACAATGCTAAAAAAAGTGCATCAGTCTGAGTCATCCGTTTAACGTATACGTTTTTTGTATATGTTAGACGGACAGGAAAAAACTTAAAGTGAACCCACCCTAAGTCAGGACTTGTATGAAATCACAGTTGCTGGCCTAGAATCAGTGCCTGGTTTAAATCCTCCTTCTACACTACTGATTGGATGCTGAGCCCCGATTGACTTGTCATCCCAAGTTTCTGATAGCCCAACCAGCCATAGTTTGCTTGGTCGGTACAGGGGCTGTCACAACTGCCTTGCTCCCAGCAGTACTAGTGAAGAGATCTATAGTTACCTGCTCCCCACCACTCACTTCTGGCTCTCTGGCCTCCAGGTTGTCTTTGCTGCACTTTGGGTTCCCACCTGTCAAATTCTGAACAGAAACAGACAGAAACACGTGCCCTAATGTGTCCTCAAGCAGCATGTGACCCACCAGCCACGGAGTGATGGGAACCAAGTAACTGTAGATCTCTTCACAGGTATCACAGGGTGGTGGGGGAATTCCTAGACCCCTCTCTCCCTCCGTTTTTATCCTCTGTCAGGAAACACAGGCAAACAGACAAGACCCAGCCATACAAGGTCTAGTTGTTGAGCAAGTAACCCACAATGTTGCCGCCTTTGCGGATTACATGCTCCTTTTCTTGGCGGATCCTATAAAGGCATTCCAAGCCATTCTCACTTTATTATTTAATTTTGGTCAGATGTCTAATTTTAAAATAAACATTTCTAAATGTACAGTGATGGGAACAGCTTTATCAAAGGACTACCCTTTTCAATGGGCAAGTACACGCATGTCATGCTTGGGTGTTCATATCCCAAATGATCCTAGATTGCTTTATCCTGTGAATTATCCTACACTTTTGTCTAATATTAAGAATCAACTACATGATTTGAATATTCCGTTCATGACTTGGATGGGTAGGAACTTATTAAAAACATATATACTCCCCAAACTGTTATACTTATTGCAGACCCTACCAATATACTTACCTGCTTCATTCCTACTGTCGGTTCGTAGACTCTTCTCCGCATTTGTCTGGAAGCATGCCAAACCTCACCTAGCATACAGCACACTAGTACTGCCAAAAGGTCGGGGTGGATTTGGACTCCCTGATGTTACATCATATCATTAGACGATCCAGTTAAGACTCCATTCAGAACTTATAAAATCGCACGCCTACAAATTGGGTTGTCAAATTGCCTCTACAATTCTCCCCCCTTATGATTTTGCCAATTTGTGGCGAGTTCCCCATTCAGCTCACCCAGGCCTCTTGATTCCTCTTCCATTTCATGGGGTGCTGTCAAATACCATCTCTCTTATGTAAAATGTAAATTCTGTTAAGATGCCTGATATGTCTGCATGACCCTTTGGCATTGTTGCCACCATTTGTGTTTACTTTATTTTGTGCTTATCATACCTTTGTATCATGGCTGATAATGAAAATAAAGATTGGTTAAAAAAAAAAAATTCCTTGACAACCCCTTTAAAGCCAGTATTGAGAAGGGTAAGAAATCTATAAGCTATTCTAAAAATGATCAAAGTGCAATAATATATTAACATTATATTCTATTACAGTTATAAGTTATCATGTACAAATGGTGATTACAGTCACCAATCACATTTCATCATTTGCATGTGAAGCATGGGAAATTAAAGGCAAATTAGATTATTCATGGCAAGTAAAACAATAAATTATTCTTGGTCCCATGAATGATGCCTGCATATGGAATGAAGGAACTTCCATTGCTTGATTCTCTGTGCTGGTACTAACATATAAACAGAAGAGGAAACCTGACTGTTTACTGCAAGTGTATAACCGAAACCAACAATAAGGAGAATTTCTTCAAATAAACTAAAGAGGGGTGTGGGGTATTGGTGGTAAACTGTTTTCGATACCTCCTGGCACAATAACACGACCTCAAATGGTTGGAGACAATTCTTTTTATTTGCATATACGTGACAACGCGTTTCGGAGTAGAATCACACTCCTTTTTCAAGTATGAGGCTGTAATCCACGTGCATACAGCGCATCCTTCCTTCAAATAAACTAGTAGAGATTTACAAGTAAGGTAGCAGCTGTTGGGAGATTAACGCTTGATAAAACAGCTCAGCCGATTCTTAAAGTATAGTAGACCCAGCTTAAACCTCTGTTGCTCTGCAGTATCTTGCCGGAATGTATTGAACAATTTATTTTTTTCCATTAATTCTTTATCTTTTGGAGTTTTCTTTTTCTGGTGTCCAATAGAAACATGATTACAGGATCCAATTCTCAAACGTCCCAAAGCGTCTATGAAGAACTCTGGAAGTGCAAGCAAAAATATTACAAAAAGGGATCCAAACGTAGATACAAGCAAAATGTAATTGCCCTTGTGGCAGTGGGGGGTCCACAGAAAACGACATCTTATACTCCTGTCCATGATCTACAGTGATGTGGGGCCACGTATCATTACTTTGTAAAGGGAAGTGTGTAGTGGTGGTGGTGGCTAGAGCCACCCCACAGGACTGGAGTTAAAATGTGTTGCAGTTAATCTAAGTTTTCGTACACTTTAGGATGGACTGGTTGTACAGAAAGGGTTAATGTTACTCTATACATTCATTTATATATTTATTAATGGTGAATTTAAATACTGTATATGTGTGTAATGCTGATGTTCATTAAGATGGTGGTACTACACCTAGTATTTCTGTCGTAGATGGCAGCATAGGGGTGTGGGGGGCACTTATAGTGGCTAGAAGCTATACCAGTGATGTCACTATGAGGTGGAACTGATGTACATAACTGATAAAAGAGGTTGCATCCCACCAAACCATGCCCTGGTTGTGACCTAGACATCTGGTCTGCAGTTCCTGCTGAAAGTTCAACTATAGAGACATGAATTGTCCTTAGAGAAGAGGTCTTGAGAGGTGTCCATCGAAAGACAAGACCGCTATAGAGGCTTCCGAAGCACCAGGCCATAACTGTATTTGTGAGTATGAAAAGAAGCCCAGAGACATTACTATTCTTGGAATCTATGGGTAAAATGCTGCCAACAGCATCTATAATGATCTGTTTAAGTACTGTGCCCTCTAAAGAATCAATAAGCATGAAGCCTCCTTATAGCAAGCAAATTGTAACGGTTATGCTCGTGGGCCTCTGCAGTCCAGATATAATTGCTGTCTCCACTCCTGCTATATCTCTGCACCCAAATAACCATGTAACCTAAAGATAAGTTAAAACCACATCTTTATTAAATATCACAATAAAATCACAAACAGTTAAAAATACCACTCAGACATTGTGATACTGAAAGGATCCTAGGCAGAAAATTACTGCTAATTATATTATAACAAAGGACAGAACAGTAGTATAGCATAAATGAATATAGAAACACAGTTATTCAGAAAGAGGATGCAAGCCACCAGTGGTGTCCCACCCCCGATGCGTTTCGTTTGCTGTTTCGTCTGGGGATAGTGACTTTCAGTATCTGACTTTCAGCAATGGGATCTGTAAGCAGATTTGCACCTATGAAACTGGCTGATCTGTTGCATCTGCACTTGGAAGCTGAAGGTGTTGGTTCCATGTTCATATGTGTCCGCATGGGTGAGAAAAATGATGTTTTAATATATGCAGATGAGCCTCTAGGAGCAACGGGGGTGTTGCCATTAGACCAAGAGGTTATGCTCTCTCTGCAACTGCAGTGCCTTCTGTACTTTGATTGACAGGACCAGGCAGTGAAAACATCATAACTCCTGGCCCTGTCAATCAAAGGGCATGGCAATTGCAGAAGAGAGCAGAACCTCTAGGTGTAACAGCAACGCCCCTGTTGGTTCCAGAGGGTAATTTGCATATATTAAAACATCATGCTTCTCAGCAATCCGGGCACATATAAACATGGAACCAACACAGGTCAGCCAGTTTCATAGGTACAAATCTGCTTACAGGTGCCCTTTAAGCGTTGTAGTGTTGGTGTTCCTTTTGTATCCATTACATTGTTCTTTACATTGTCTGTGTGGAAATTTTAACTGTCTCATTATATTGTGATATATATATATATATATATATAAGATTTGGTATTAATTTATCTATGGGTTACATAGTTATTTGGGTACATGGTTGTTACCATTTAACCATTGTCATTTAGGTCAGGGTTTATAGGTAGAGATGAGTTTTTGTAACATCACAGAGTTATGTTACAAAACTCTTTTACCCCGCTACAACCTGTTAAGGGCATTAACATTGTCATCTTGTGTAATTTCATGTAATTTCCTCACAATTGTTCATTCTAATCCTTGTTAAATATATATTGCTGTAATTTCCATGTTCACCAGCAGGTGGCAGCGATGTGTTCAGCAAGGACAGCTACAGTTTAGTGTTTCTAGACTGGAATAGTTTATTCCAGTTTAGTAGGGTTGAGCGAACCCAAACTGTAAATGTTTGGACCCCGGACCCGAACCCGAACATTTCCGTAAAAGTTCGGGTTTAGGTTCGGTGTTCGGCTGCATAGCGTCATACTACTTGCTGCATAGCGTCGGCTGCATAGCGTCATACTACTTGCCCCAAGAGGCCATCACAGCCATGCATACTAATGGCATGGCTGTGATTGGCCAGAGCAGCATGTGACCCAGGCTCTATATAAGCTTGAGTCACTTAGCGCTGCACGTCACTCTGCTGTTACAAGTGTAGGGAGAGGATGCTGCTGGACTTGTGATTTCAGGGAGAGCATAGGAGAGAATCTAACTCAGCGATCTACAGACAAATAGTTGTGTGGGTGCAGGGCACTATCGTTTTACCCTGCCCTGAGGCTATTGACCAAAAAAAAAAAAACTTTTATAATTCTGTGAGTTAAGTGGGTGGCGGCGGCAGCGGCCATTTTATGCATGCTCAGTACACCAGCACTGCATCTGAGCTTTTGGGACATTGCAAATCACCATTATTTTTGGGCAAATTACAACATCTGGATTAGTCAGTGTGCAATTTAAGGTAGAAATACACCCATCATTTTCTGGGGTTTTAAAAAAACACAATTTTTTTCAAAAAACTGTATTTTCCAGATCTGCAAGTGTTAAATTCAAGTTTAATATATACAGCTTTCATATTCTGTTAGCAAAAAAAGACTTTTTTGGCAATCTACAACATCTCACAATTCACAGTAAAGAGTAGGTATAGCGGTACACTTTCAGTGGATATATATTAAGTCTCAGCCTGCAGGAACGTTAGAAATGAAAATAACAAAGATTTTATTAGAATCAGTGAAAAGGGGTAATAGATAAAATCAGGCATACAGGGAATCAGAGATGCGGAGAGGGATGAGGTAATAAGCCGTCCGACACTCTGAAGGCCTGACTAGTAGCCTGTTGCTAGCTATCACTCAGTGTTGGAGCACACTGATGTAAGTGTAGCCTATAGCAATCAGGTTATAATATCGCTGCACTTAGATCAGGGGCTGACAATGCATATCTAATCCACTTTACATCTGTCCTAATGCTCTTTGTATTCAGCCATAGGGTGGATGGTCTGCAAAGTTTAAGCAGCTACAATGGGTCCTGGTGCACCCTGTTAGCGCTGCCCTGCTAAATGAGCGGTATGTGACGCTTCAAATCGCTCAAGTCTGGACAGCCAGTGTAGGTCCAAATTCACTTGTTAAGACTGCCCTACCTATTGAGCGATGAGTAACACATCAGATCGCTCAACGCGTTTCTACATGACTACACTGTGTCATGTGTCATCAGGAGCGATACATAGTTCATAATAATATCAGATGCGAATGAAGCTGCCACACTGTAGCGTGCATACTTCGGCGCTGTGATGGCCGTATGCGGCCAAACACACGCCGGATATAAATAATCTAACACCCGCCCAAGGGAGGTGTGTGCCAGCGTGAGCCACCAATCAGAGCGGAAGGCGCGTCCTCTGAAACGCTCCCTGATGCGGCCGCCGCGAGATAGAGCGTGATACATTCATATGGGGGAACAATCATAAGCAGTCTATAATATCGAGTGACACAGCTGGAAATGGCTAATCAGAATATATAAAGGAGGCCTATATAAAGGAAACGGCGCAATGTAGTAGTCAAGTTAACCATCACACTGCCATACACAATGGATCAAGCAACTAACATGGAGTGGACAAACCCACATATAAAACATGGGATGATGTCATAGATAAGATCACACAGTGCATATGTCACAATACAGATGTGTAGAAAAAATGGGTATAGCAGCACAACGAAAAAAATAATAAATAAAACCTTTTCTTGTGGTGGTGCCAGCCGTGTTGGGAGCCAGTCTGAAGTTCCCCCTTGGATGCGTCATATATGAAAAACCGCAGCACTCACTTAGTATGGTGAAATAAATTCTACAGAATTGAAGACAATACAGATGTGTAGTCATGACAAAGCGATGGACTGAAACACGTCAGGACCGTGTCAGCCATCCCATACCCTGCTAAATAAAGCAGGAAAATGAGACTGCCTCATTTAATCCCTTGGGGTGTACAGTATCTAACTTGAAAATCCATTCGGTTTCTTTGCGGAGCAGCGGCACATCAATGTCCCCTCCACGAATGGATGTCACAATGTGCTCAATCCCCTGAACCTTAAAGGGTTTCTATCACTTCGTTTCACCTATTTAGCTTTCAGACACTAGCGATCCGCTAGTGTCTGCTTTATCTAACCATCCTAATATAACTGTTTATTGGGCAGCCGTTTAGCTAAAAAAATAACTTATATAGATATGCAAATGAGCCTCTAGGTGCTATGGGGGCGTGATTAGCACCTAGAGGCTCCGTCTACCTTCCTAAACTGCCGCCGCCCAGCACGTCCCTCCAGCCCGCCCATCTCCTGCTGAATGCGATCCTCTCCGTGCGCGTCTCTGTTCTGCGCATGCGCAGTGAATGTCTGATCGCTTCCCTGCTCAGACATCTCCACTGCGCCTGTTCCTCGGAGCACTATGACGTCATCGGCGCAGGCGCAGTGGAGATGTCTGAGCAGGGAAGCGATCAGACATTCACTGCGCATGCGCCGAATACGAGGAGCATCGCATTCCGGAGGAGATGGGCGGGCTGGAGGGACGCGCTGGGCGGCGGCAGTTTGTTAAGGTAGACGGAGCCTCTAGGTGCTAATCACGCCCCCATAGCACCTAGAGGCTCATTTGCATATCTATATAAGTTATTTTTTTAGCTAAACGGCAGGACAATAAGCTCTTATATTAGGATGGTTAGATAAAGCAGACACTAGTGGATCGCTAGTGTCTGAAAGCTAAATAGGTGAAACGAAGTGATAGAAACCCTTTAAGCACACCTGGATTGCCGCCATGATGATCACAAACATTGCGGGCCACAGATGTGTCGCGGTTGTTTTTAATGTCGAGTAGGTGTTCGCCAATACGTCTCCTCAGTTCACGTCTGGTCTTACCTACATATTGCATACCACAGTGG
This sequence comes from Bufo bufo, assembly GCF_905171765.1. Taxonomy (NCBI): domain Eukaryota; kingdom Metazoa; phylum Chordata; class Amphibia; order Anura; family Bufonidae; genus Bufo; species Bufo bufo. Next base: position 291,794,507 of record NC_053394.1, read on the forward strand.
CAGGTCAATAAATACACAACTCCCACTGATGTGCATCTGATGAAAGATCTGATGGAAAATCTTTCCTTAGTCACTTGGCTAGTAAAGAATGTCCCTTTCATAATATTGCCACAGATGACACATGCTCCACATGGAAAGGTCCCAGTCAGTGTATTTTTTAGCCATTTATCGGGTGTTGGATGTAGGTAGATGCTATGGACCAGACGGTCGCGTATATTTGAACTTCGACGGTATGTAATGGGGGGACGGTCTGACACTAAATCACCAATGTCCGGATCTGACTGTAGGATAGGCCAGTGTCTCTGGAGGATCTCACGCACCTGTTTCCGCACTTTATCGTACGTGGCTATAATCCTCGGAGTGTTCTGACCCTGCAACCTTTGCTTAGGGACCAGTAATTGATCACGGCTAATACTCATAGAGTTGTGAGATTGGGAAACAGCTATTTCTGCATAATGTCTGTACTTAAACTGTCATTTGGCATTCCGGGCACTAGAGGCCGCTGTTTTGCAGCTACAGCCAGCACACTCTGAGATTTGAATATGCAAAACAGATGATGACTCATGCTGCTGCCTGTGAGTGAACCAGGAAGTGTTGATCTGGCATGGTGGAAGGATTGTGCTGTGAGGGACTGAATCTGATTCCTGGCTTGCAGATGTCCGGCAGTTAATGGACACTCAGAAGAAGGAGAGTAGCTGTTATATCCTTTCTGTATCCAGCTCTTTTGAAAGAGAGGTTGCCCCAGGAAGACCAGTTCAGTGTGTGGACAGAAGGCCTCATCATCAAGCAAGGCCGCATGGTTGCTGAGAAGTTGGTGGTCATCTCTGGTAGGCTGCATCCTCGGGCCCAGAACGGACACAGGTCAGTACACCTGGTTACTGATTGTGATATATTGTGTGGCGCCTGAAGTTACAGAGACTAGCCTAGGCCTCGCATTAGTTAGCTAGTTAGGGTTACATCATTTTGCTAGGCTGTACTGTACTGGACTGCAGCGCAGTTATTGACTTGCAGGCTCTGCTGCGTTTGCCACCGGCTAGGGGTGTCCTCTGTAGCTGCACAGCACGACTTTCAGGCTCTGCTGTGTCCGCCATTGGCTAGGCCTGTCTAGTAGGCAGGGACATTGACTGTGGGTCCGGGATATAGCGTTTCTATGCATGTTTGTATTGCTTTGGTGATGTTTATGTTATTACTTGTTGTCTAAGTAAAGTTTTTCTGTTCTTGCATATTAAGCTGGTGTCAGTGTTGCTTTCCTTGTCTGTGACTTCGCTGTATTCTGGGGAGCCCGCCCCGGTACACGGCTTATAACTTGGCGTAGTCGGCAGGATACAGCGACCGTTATGGACGAGAACGCGGCGGGAGATCGTTCCCCGGCGCCAGTGGTGTCGGATCAGGACCCAGCCCATGGTGCACAGGCGCAAGTCCAGCTTGCCCCCAACAATATGGCTACCCCAGTAGGATACATCCCTGTAGGGGCACTGCTGTGTCTTCTGCCAAAGTATGATGGTAACAATATGACATTGCAGGACTGGACTGAAAGGGTGCGAAGTGCGGTTAAAATGTGTAACCTGACCTCCGAACTGCAGGCCGAGGTTGCATTGGGAGCCCTAGAGGGTGATGTCAGGCGGACAGTGATGGTAAGGCCTGACTCTGAGAGAGATACCCTAGAGAAGATATTCTCCCTGCTAGAGAGAGCCCAAGGGGGGACGGGCCAAAGTGGTACAGTTACGGAGTCACTTCTTTAACCGACCCCAGCGAGAGGGCAAGACCCTGATGCAATATTCCAATGCTCTACAGGAGACACTAAATGAGATACAACGACGAGACCCTGAGGCTATGGGTGCCTTCCGGGAGGTGGACCGGCTTCTACGAGATCAGTTTATAGTGGGGCTCTCCAATAAATTCCTACAAGATAAATTACAAGATATGACCCGAGCAATGTCCGATATGACATTCTACAGCGTTTATTTAGCCACCGTAGAGAGGGAGGAAGAGCCCATACCTACGGCAGCGAGAGTGGTGAATAGCGCGCATTTTACAAGGGACCGGCCGGGATCTGAAGAGTCGGAGTCCTTAAAGGATGTGGTCCAGGCCCTGCGGAGAGCTTCAGCTGGAAGTGTCCCAAATGAAGGTAGAACCGTCCCGGCCTCCGGAAACTGTCCCCGCTCCTCGTGTCACTCAACCCAGAACAACCCTGGTGAGGGGGGCGGTCAGAAGACGGCCCCTCTGTTGGGTTTGCCGAAAGTACGGCCATATGGCCAGAGGGTGCCCAGAACAGGTAGCGTCAGAGCCGACGTTAAACTTCCGACCGCTGCAGTAGCTGGGTGTCCTGCGGCGGTGCACCAGAAGTTAAGCCCTCTACGTGAAGAACGTGATCTGTATGCCAGCAGCCCCGTATTAGAAGCCAAGCTGGAAGGCCGAAAGGTTTGCTGCCTAGTTGATACAAGGTCAGAGTGCACTCTAATGCCTTTGGAGTTCTTCGAGAGGCACTTCGAGCATATGATGGAGCCCGAAGATGGGAGCGTCATCAGGCTGACGGCTGCCAATAATAGAGAGTTGGATGTTCAAGGGATAGTCTGGATGCGGGTCCGACTGTTTGGGCAAGATATCGGCAAGAAGGGGGTCGTGCTGGTGGACCATTTGTCCCAGAAAGGAATGGACGTGACCCTGGGCATAAATATACTGAGAGACCTAGATCATCAACTCTATGCCAAGGAAGGGCCGAAGTACTGGCAACGGGCCACCACACACCGGCCTACCCAGAAGGTCTTACAGCAAATGGTGAGGAGCTGTAGCCTGCAAAAGAGTAACCTGTCCGGACGGGCCATTGGAGATGTGAGGGTGCCACGGAGGAGTCCGTTGAAGATCCCACCTCGACAGGAGCGAATATTGATGCTGCCAGTGGGGGCTGGACGACGACTGAATGGACTGGAGGTCCTGATCGAGCCCTCTTATCAAGAAGAAACACAGATTCGCCCACTGGTAGCCCAGGCCCTTGCCGTTGTGAAAGACGGATGTGTGCCTATACGCTGCTGTAATGTTGAGGACTGCGAGTTAACCGTCCCCTCAAACACCCTGCTGGCCAAAGTTTATGTGTCCGAAGGGGGTATCGCTCGACGAAGGGGCTTTACGCTGCAGCCGGATAGGAGATCAGCCTGGACCTATGCTGTGGAGGTCCATTCAAGGGAAACCCTGACAGCAGAGTGGAACGGTCGAGTGATCATGGCCCGTATGGGGATGGACTGCAGAACCCTGACCCCGGGGGAACAAAAGCTGCTGGAAGACACCCTCTGGGAATTTCAGGAGGCCTTCTCAAGACATGATGAGGACTTTGGGTGTGCTACTGCCATCGAACATGAAATCCCAACCGGCGATGCTGCACCGATCAGGGAACGCTACCGGCAGATCCCACCTAAGATGTATCAGGAGGTGAAAGACATGGTGGCCAGCATGTTGGAGAACTGGGTGATCCAGGAGAGTCAAAGTCCGTGGGCTGCTCCGGTAATCTTGGTGCGGAAGAAAGACGGGAGTCTCCGGTTCTGCGTGGAGTATTGGAAGCTGAATGCTCATACCGTCCGGGATGCCTACCCCCTTCCGTGGATTGAAGAGTCATTATCAGCCCTAAGCCAAGCTAAGTTCTTCTCAACCCTTGACTTGGCTAGTGGGTACTGGCAGGTGCCGGTGGCCAAAAAGGACAAAGCCAAGACGGCCTTCATTCTACCTATGGGACTCTACGAGTTCAATCGGATGCCCTTCGGCCTCTCCAATGCTCCGGGGACATTCCAGCGATTGATGGAACACTGTCTGGGGGACCTCAACTTCGAATCATCGGGGCCTTATTTGAAGATCACCTCAAGAAGCTGCGACAAGTCTTGGGACGTCTACGAGACCATGGGCTCAAGATCAAGCCAAAGAAATGCCAGCTGTTCCGACAGCAGATAGAGTACTTAGGACATGTGGTCAGCCAGGAGGGGGTAAAACCGGCCCTCAGCAAGGTGGAAGCCGTTCAGAAGTGGCCCCGGCCAAGTACGCTATGGGAGGTACGGGCGTTCGTGGGACTGGCTGGCTACTACAGGAGGTTTATACCCAAATTCGCTCATCTGGTGGGCCCGTTAAACGAGTTGCTAAGAGGCACGGCTGGGGGCCCGAAGAAACACCCCGTCAACTGGGGGCCCCGGCAACAAGAGGCCTTTGAAGCGGTGAAAGAGGCGCTGACCAATGCCCCGATCCTGGCTTACGCGCGGTTTGATACCCCATTCCTGCTGTATACTGATGGAAGCCTACATGGTCTGGGGGCTGTCTTATCCCAAGTCCAGGATGGACGAGATAGAGTCATCGCCTATGGGAGACGGTCCCTAAGAGAGTCAGAACGCAACCCTGATAACTATAGCTCCTTTAAACTGGAACTACTGGGCCTGGTGTGGGCCATGACCAAAAGGTTTGCAGAATACCTGACTGGTGCAGAAGTGACCGTGATGACGGACAACAACCCGTTGGCACACCTGGAGAATGCCAAGCTCGGCGCACTCGAGCAAAGATGGTTGGTCCGCCTCTCTAAGTTTCAATACCGCATCAAGTTCCGGTCCGGTAGGGAAAACGGCAACGCCGATGCACTCTCTCGAGTTCCAGTAGGACAGTTGACTCAGAGAGCCGATGAGGAGTTAGAGGATACTGAAACTCATGACCTTGGTCGCTTACCTCTGTTTCCGGATGTGGCACATTCAAGTGGGGTGGCGTCTGGAATGACACTGGTGCTGGGGAAAATGTTGACTGATTGGGAGAGAGTCCAGGATAGCTGCCTGGATTTGTGGGTCAGAAGTTGTTAAGGCAGTGGGACAAGCTGACAATTACTCAGGGCCTCCTGTGCCGGATCATATACTTACAGTCAGAGCTGCAGTACCGGCAACAGATTGTCATTCCCATGTCATTGGGACCGGAGGCCGCCAGAGAAGCTCATGAAAAGGGAGCTCATTTCAGGAGCAGCAAAACGTTCAAGTGGCTCCAACAGCTGGTGTACTGTCCAGATCTGGCCGACATGGTGGCCGCGGCATGTCTTAAGTGTCGATCCTGTGGGTTGAGTAAAAGTACTGAACAGCGGGCTCCTGTGCAGACCATCTGCACCTCAGCGCCTCTAGAACTTCTGATGATCGATTATCTACAGATTGGATATTCTACCTCTGGACACTCGTACTGTCTAGTTATGACAGATCACTTTACCAAGTATGCGGTGGCTGTGCCCACCAGAGACCAAACCGCAGAGTCGGCCGCCGAAGCTATCTGTAAACACTTTATACAGGTGTTCGGGTGTCCACAGAGGATACATTCTGACCAGGGAGCATGCTTTCAGGGTACTCTAATGAATGAACTGTACCAACTGTATGGGATTGAACGCTCCCGAACCACTCCATATCACCCGCAAGGAAACGAAGCGTGTGAGCGCTTCAATTGCACCTTGCTTCAGATGCTACGGACTCTGGAAGAGAGTCAAAAAGCCCAGTGGCCCGCATACCTAGAGTTGATGTGGACCTATAATAACAGAATACACAGTACCACCGGATACTCTCCACATATGCTCATGTTTGGACGAGCCGGACGGGAGATTGAAGATCTCCACATGCCTAACCCGATGGAGCCCCCACCGAGAAGTACCACCGCATGGGTGCAGGAGCACCGCCGCCGGCTGAGAGCGGTACACAAGGTTGTGGGGGAGCGCCTGGGACAGGTAGTACAACCTAACCCAAGACCAGTGCAGAAAGATGGGTATGTCCCTGGTGATCGGGTGATGGTCAAAGCCAAACGGCCGTCAGGGAAGTTGGATGGACGATGGGAGGCAGTTTCATACACGGTGAAGAGAAGGGTAGACATCGCTATTCTGGTCTATGAGGTAGAGCCAGTAGGGACAGGGGGACCCTCACGGAACTCACACTGTAATATGTTGAGACGTTTTGATGAGCTGGTGTGTGTAGAGGGGGTGCCTCCTCACGCTCAGGGTATGGAGGAAAGTCCCTCAGACGAGGAAGAGGAGGAATGGTGGGCCGTCCCTGCTCAAGTGTCCACAGAGGTTCCAGCCGTGGCAGGTTTGCCACCCAGATGCAATGCTGAGCAATCAACAGCTCCCCTCTTGTCAAATATGCCTGATGTCCCCAGTATTTCTGAAACCCCCAATCTGAGAAGGTCAGCGAGGCCCAATGCTGGTGTGCCTCCACAGCGCTATGCTCAGGATGAGTTTGTATGGGGAGAGTTGCCGAGGGTGACAACTTCTAGTGGGGTGGCATGTGAGATTGAGAAACAGCTATTTCTGCATAATGTCTGTACTTAAACTGTCATTTGGCATTCCGGGCACTAGAGGCCACTGTTTTGCAGCTACAGCCAGCACACTCTGAGATTTGAATATGCAAAACAGATGATGACTCATGCTGCTGCCTGTGAGTGAACCAGGAAGTGTTGATCTGGCATGGTGGAAGGATTGTGCTGTGAGGGACTTAATCCGATTCCATCCTGGCTTGCAGATGTCCGGCAGTTAATGGACACTCAGATGAAGGAGAGTAGCTGTTATATCCTTTCTGTATCCAGCTCTTTTGAAAGAGAGGTTGCCCCAGGAAGACCAGTTCAGTGTGTGGACAGAAGGCCTCATCATCAAGCAAGGCCGCACGGTTGCTGAGAAGTTGGTGGTCATCTCTGGTAGGCTGCATCCTCGGGCCCAGAACGGACGCAGGTCAGTACACCTGGTTACTGATTGTGATATATTGTGTGGCGCCTGAAGTTACTCTTGAGAGTAGCATTCCTCTGCACTTTTGTCTTCCTATCTATTAGAGTGCCTTGATTAGGTGGTACATATAGGTGTGCTTGCTCCTCCTTCCATTGGTTGCTTGATGCACATGGAGGCGACTAGGAACAGCACACCCAATGTGCGGCGTCTGCGCTCCTAAACATAGAAGCCCAATGGCTTAGGTAGGTTTAGCGTAGGACCTGTCTGACCTGAGACCACCTTAGCTCTTGGTAGGCGGGCTCAGATGTGTTTTGATCAAAATATATTGGATAAGTGTCTCAAATTTTATCATATCAGAGTGAGGACTGATATGCATATATAATGCTTGCATCTACTTTACTAAGTGCATTATTATCTTATTTCTGTGATTTCCTTCGAAGTTACAGAGACTAGCCTAGGCCTCGCATTAGTTAGCTAGTTAGTGTTACATCGTTTTGCTAGGCTGTACTGGACTGCAGTGCAGTTATTGACTTGCAGGCTCTGCTGCGTTTGCCACCGGCTAGTGGTGTCCTCTGTAGCGGCACACCACGACTTTCAGGCTCTGCTGTGTCCGCCATTGGCTAGGCCTGTCTAGTAGGCAGGGACATTGACTGTGGGTCCGGGATATAGCGTTTCTATGCATGTTTGTATTGCTTTGGTGATGTTTATGTTATTACTTGTTGTCTAAGTAAAGTTTTTCTGTTCTTGCATATTAAGCTGGTGTCAGTGTCGCTTTCCTTGTCTGTGACTTCGCTGTATTCTGGGGAGCCCGCCCCGGTACACGGCTTACAGACTAATGGTACGCTCTTTTGAGTGTATGTTGAGAATAACCTCTATGCGCAAACCGGGTCCTCAAATCACTTGCGGCCACCTTTAAATCCCTCATTTCTGAGCAATACCTCCTAGCCCTCAGATAATGGCCCTTCGGGATGGCCACTGTCCCACCGCAGCAAGCTATTGGTAGCGGTCTGCTTGCGGAACAGATTTGTGGGGATCTTTTTATCTATCCCCACAGAAACAGTCAGATCCAAGAACGTGATTTCACGCTCATTGATGTCTGACGTGAAAAACAGACCTAGCTGATTGATGTTAAGCTCAGCTACGAATTTGGTGAAACAATCCTTGGTCCCTTTCCACAGTATAAACACGTCGTTGATATATCTAATCCAGATTAATATCGACGACGTGTACTGTTCCAGAGCTTCACTGAAGACAACCTCTCTTTCCCACCAGCCCAGGTAGAGATTTGCGTAGGTTGGGGCACACGGACTGCCCAACGCAACTCCCCGGAGCTGGTGGAAAACTTGGCGATCAAAAAGGAACACGTTGTGACTCAGGACAAAGTCCAATAATTCCATCACAAAAGCATTGTGTCGGTTAAGATGTTCACCCCTCTGCTGGAGGAAGGCCCGCACAGCTAGACAACCAGGGTCATGTGGAATAGAGCTATACAAGGCCTCCACATCTAGGCTAGCAAGCCAAGTATCCTCGTCACATTGAATGCCCTCAAGACCCTGTAGGACATCCACTGTGTCCCTGGCATAGGATGGCAAGCTTGCCATAAATGGCCTCAGTATCACATCAATGTATCTGCTGATGTTTGCCGTGAGACTGCCAATGCCGGACACAATCGGTCTGCCTTTCATCGGCGTGCTCTGTTTGTGAAGCTTGGGTAAGCTATAAAACACAGCACGTACTGGAAACTTCGGTAGTAGGAAGTCCAATTCAGTTTTGTTAATGAGCTTGTCCTTCAGGGCTTCATTGAGGAGTACAGACAATTGTTCCCTAAAGATGGGGGTCGGATCAGAGGGGAGACGTCTATATGTGGTGGTGTCTTGTAGTATTCTGAGGCACATATCACAGTATAGTTCCTGGTCCATGATGACAATGTTGCCCCCTTTATCTGAGGGTTTGATGACTATATTGCAGTCTTCCTCCAGATCTCACAATGATTTTCTTTCATTGGGGCTGAGGTTCTCAGAGCCAAAATACTGTCCCTTCAATTTGTGAAGGTCCTGGGTGACAACTGAAATAAATGTATCAATTGGCGTGTTGTCATTCATGGGGGGAAACAATTTCGAGGGGTTTCTCAAGTCTGTGAATGGACCATCACCAATATTTCTACCACCCTCTTCACATAAATCCGCCAGTAACCGAACATCCTGCAACTCCCCTACTCTAATCCCCAACTCATGACAAATACGTTTGTCATGAGTTTGGAAAAATTTTCTCCATTTAAGCTTGCGTGCATAAAGGTGAAGGTCCTTGACCCAATTGAATAGATTGAATTTCTGCAGAGGGACAAAAGAAAGGCCCTTTTTAAGGTCTTCCATTTCAGATGAAGATAGGGTGCAGTGCGACAAGTTGACCACTTGGAGGTCCTCTATTTGGGAGCCTCCAATGTCTTTTTGTGGCGCAAGAGGTATTCTGATACTGGGGGTGTATTGTCTAAAAAAAAAACTCTGGATCCTCTGCCTGATCTGCCTCGCTGTCTGCCTCCTCCGTGATCTAAAGGGATCTCTGTTAGATGCACCTTGCCCTCTGGAGAAATTCGATCCCTGTTCAATGTCTGTGTCACCCTCCGAGGATGATAATTCTGTGTCAACCTCCGAGGTAGTTTGATGTTTGGTACCGATATTATAGACCGCATATGATTGTTCCCCCATATGTTCGAGCGCACTTGCGCTCCTCCCCCAGAATGTATCACGTTCTATCTCGCGGTGGCCGCGTCAGGGAGCGTGTCAGAGGATGCGCCTTCCGCTCTGATTGGTGGCTCACGCTGGCACACACCTCCTGGGTGCGGGTGTTAGATTATTTATATCCGGCATGTGTTTGGCTACATACGGCCATCACAGCGCCGATGTATGCACGCTACAGTGCGGCAGCTTTATTCGCATCTGATATTATTATGAACTATGTATCGCTCCTGATGACACATGACACAGTATAGTCATGTAGAAACGCGTTGAGCGATCTGATGTGTTACTCATCGCTCAATAGGCAGGGCAGTCTTAACAAGAGAATTTGTACCTACACTGGCTGTCCAGACTTGAGCGATTTGAAGCGTCATATACCGCTCACCTAGCAGGGCAGCGCTAACAGGGTGCACCAGGACCCATTGTAGCTGCTTAAACTTTGCAGACCATCCACCCTATGGCTCAATACAAAGAGCATTAGGACAGATGTAAAGTGGATTAGATCTGCATTGTCAGCCCCTGATCTAAGTGCAGTGATATTATAACCTGGTTGCTATAGGCTACACTTACATCAGTGTGTCCCAACACTGAGTGATAGCTAGCAACAGGCTACTAGTCAGTAGAGATGTCGTGAACATAAAATTTTCCGTTCGGGAACGGCGAACACAAATTTTCGCAAATGTTTGCGAACGGGCGAAGCGGGCAAACCGCCATAGACTTCAATAGGCAGGCAAATTTTAAAACCCACAGGGACTCTTTCTGGCCACAATAGTGATGGAAAAGTTGTTTCAAGGGGACTAACATCTGGACTGTGGCATGCCGGAGGGGGATCCATGGCAAAACTCCCATGGAAAATTACGTAGTTGACGCAGAGTCGGATTTTAATCCATAAAGGGCATAAATCACCTAACATTCCTAAATTAATATGTATTGTTTACTGAGTATGCCTTATTATTCTTAAGTTAAGATTTAACTTTTATTTTTATCATTTAAAATAAAGTGAGACGATGGAGTAAAGTGAACTCCTGCGCTTTTTTTGGTAGAGAGGGAGAAAGGGTTTGGGTTCAGAGTAGTGGGCTTTAGCAGTGTTCCCGTATGGTAGGCGTGTTAAATGTATAGGGGAGGAGCCTAGTTGAGTTTACTAAATCTCCCTATACACTTGCCCTACTTGACCTAGTCTAGTCAGTGTAATTGCCTAAATGGCTGTAGTCGGGGCACTCGTCTTTAAAAGGACGACCCCCAGCCTCAGGAACCTCGGCCCTCTACTAAAGATCCCTATGCTCTTACCTCTCTAACATTGATGTCCTGTTTCATCCGACGCGTTTCGCCAGGTATGGCTCTTCAGGGAGAAAGGATGGAAAGGATGTCCAGGCGCTGAAGGCAGTGGCTCTGCGTCTGTATCTGCCACATGACCGATACAGACGCAGAGCTACTGCCTTCAGCGCCTGGACATCCTTTCTCCCTGAAGAGCCATACCTGGCAAAACGCGTCGGATGAAACAGGACATCAATGTTAGAGAGGTAAGAGCATAGGGATCTTTAGTAGAGGGCCGAGGTTCCTGAGGCTGGAGGTTGTCCTTTTAAAGACGAGTGCCCCGACTACAGCCATTTAGGCAATTACACTGACTAGACTAGGTCAAGTAGGGCAAGTGTATAGGGAGATTTAGTAAACTCAACTAGGCTCCTCCCCTATACATGTAACACGCCTACCATACGGGAACACTGCTAAAGCCCACTACTCTGAACCCAGACCCTTTCTCCCTCTCTACCAAAAAAAGCGCAGGAGTTCACTTTACTCCATCGTCTCACTTTATTTTAAATGATAAAAATAAAAGTTAAATCTTAACTTAAGAATAATAAGGCATACTCAGTAAACAATACATATTATTTTGAGACCACTGAGAGTAATTAATAGTGGGTCTATTGTATTTAGACACCGACTATAAATGTATGACACAACATTCCTAAATTGTTTGGAATAACGTGCTTTGAAACATCCAGTGTGTGTATACGATCAGGTATGATGTTGTATCGATCAGGTAGTGCAAGGGTTACACCCGCTTCACAGTGACAGACCAAACTCTGACAGACCAAACTCTGCGTTTAACGCACCGCAAACAACCGCAAACAGTCCATTTGCACAACCGCAAACTCCCCATTTGCACAAGGTTGGATACCAAGCTAGCCATGTCCAGTTCCTTGTCCTCACTGACGTCATTGAAGGTCTCTTCCTCCACCCAGCCACGTACAACACCAAGGGTCCCTGAAAGGTGACAACAAGCCCCCTGGGACGCCTGCTGTGATTGGTCTTCCTCCTCCTCAAAGCCACCTTCCTCCTCTGACTCCTCTTCTTCAGACTCCTCTCTCTGCGTTGCCCCAGGTCCAGCAATCGACGATGACAAGACTGCTTCTGGTGGTGATGGTGACCACAACTCTTCCTCTTCATGCTCATCTACGGCCTGATCCAGCACTCTTCGCAGGGCACGCTCCAGAAAAAATGCATATGGGATGAGGTCGATGATGCTGCCTTGGGTTTGACTGACCAGGTTTGTCACCTCTGCAAAAGGACGCATGAGCCTACAGCCATTGTGCATGATCTTTCAGTAACGCCCAGTAGTCAAGGGTTTCATCGCTCCTCAGAGTGTCGATATCTGCAGTTAAGGCGAGGTAGTCTGCTACCTGTCAGTCGAGTCATTCTCTGAGGGTGGACCCGAAGGGCTGTGGCGATGGGTAGGACTTAAAAAGCTCTGCATGTCCTCCATCAACAACACGTCTGTAAAGCGTCCTGTCCTTGCCGGCGTGGTCGTGGTAGGAGGAGGATTACTTTCACCTCTTCCCCTGTTAGATTCCCGTTGTGCTGTGACATCACCCTTATACGCTGTGTAAAGCATACTTTTTAATTTATTTTGGAACTGCTGCATCCTTTCCAACTTCCGGTAATTCGGTAACATTTCAGGCACTTTCTGCTTATACCGGGGGTCTAGTAGCGTGGCCACCCAGTACAGGTCGTTCTCCTTCAGACTTTTTATACGAGGGTCCCTCAACAGGCACGACAGCATAAAAGACCCCATTTGCACAAGGTTGGATGCCGAGCTACTCATGTCCCGTTCCTCGTCCTCACTGATCTCACTGAAGGTCTGTTCTTCCCCCCAGCCACGTACAACACCACGGGTACCAGATAGGTGACAACGAGCACCCTGGGATGCCTGCTGTGGTTGGTCTTCCTCCTCCTCCTCAAAGCCACATTCCTCCTCTGACTCCTCTTCCTCAGCTTCCTCTTCCAGCGTTGCCGAAGGTCCAGCAAGCGATGCTGATACGGCTGTTTCTGGTGGTGATGTTGACCACAACTCATCTATGGCCTGATCCAGCACTCTTCGCAGGGCACGCTCCAGGAAAAAAACAAATGGCATGATGTCGCTGATGGTGCCTTCAGTGCGACTGACTAGGTTTGTCACCTCCTCAAAATGATGCATGAGCCTACAGGCATTGCGCATGAGCGTCCAGTAACGTGGAAAAAAATTCCCAGCTCCGCAGAGGCTGTCCTAGCACCCCGGTCATACAAATACTCGTTGATGGCTTTTTCTTGTTGGACCAGGCGGTCGAACATTCGGAGTGTTGAATTCCAATGTGTCGGGCTGTCGCAAATTAAGCGCCTCACTGGCATGTTGTTTCACCGCTGGATATCTGAAAAGTGCGCCATGGCCGTGTAGGAACGCCTGAAATGGCCACACACCTTCCTGGCCTGCTTGAGGACGTCCTGTAAGCCTGGGTACTTATGCATAAAGCGTTGTACAATCAGATTCAACACATGTGCCATGCACGGCACATGTGTCAAATTGCCCAAATTCACTGCCGCCAACAAATTGCTTCCGTTGTCACACACCACTTTGCCGATCTCCAGTTGGTGCGGAGTCAGCCACTGATCCACCTGTGCGTTCAGGGCGGACAGGAGTGCTGGTCCGGTGTGACTCTCTGCTTTCAGGCAAGTCAACCCCAAGACGGAGTGACACTGTCGTATCTGGGATGTGGAATAGCCCCTGGGGAGCTGGGGGGGGTGCAGTTGATGTGGAGCAAGACGCAGCAGCAGAAGAGGACTCAGCCGAGGAAGTCAGCAGGTTTACCCAATGCGTAGTGTAGGTGATATACCTGCCCTGACCGTGCTTTGCAGACCAGGTATCAGTGGTCAGATGGACCCTTGCCCCAACACTGTGTGCCAGACATGCCATGACTTTGCACAATCGAGTACAGGTTGGGGATTGTCTTTTGTGCAAAGAAATTTCGGCCGGGTACCTTCCACTGCGGTGTCCCAAAAGCTACAAATTTTTTGAAGGCCTCAGACTCCACCAGCTTGTATGGTAAAAGCTGACGGGCTAAGGGTTCCGACAAGCCAGCTGTCAGACGCCGGGCAAGGGGGTGACTTTGTGACATTGGCTTCTTACGCTCAAACATGTCCTTGACAGACACCTGACTGTGGGCAGATGAGCAGGAACTGCTCAAGGCAAGAGACAGAGTGGCGGATGGTTGAGAGGGGGCAAGGAGGACAGCAGTGGTTGACGTGGCTGAAGATACTGGACCAGGAGGAGGATGGCAACTTTGAGTTTGTGTGCTGCTTGTACTCATGTGTTGATCCCATAGGCGTTTGTGATTTGAGATCATGTGCCTTCACAAAGCAGTTGTACCTAGGTGGGTGTTGGACTTCCCACGACTCAGTTTCTTTTGGCACAGGTTGCAAATGGCATCGCTGTTGTCAGAGGCAGACACACAAAAAAAATGCCACACTGCTGAGCTCTGCAATGACGGCATTCTGGTGGTGGCAACAGCATGCGTTGATTGGCGTGCTGTCTGGCTGACCCCGGGTGCCGATGCATGCTGTTTGACTGTGCCACTAGCTCCTTGCGACGACCTCCCCCTGCTTCCAACTAGTCTCCTCCTCCTCTCTGTCTCCCCATCTGAACTTTCCCCCTGTTCTTCTTCTCTTCGAGCGGGCACCCACGTGACATCCACGGACACATCGTCATCATCAACCGCTTCACTTGTATCTGACAACTCAGCAAAGGAAGCAGCAGGGGGTACAACATCATCATCATCACACTGTACGTCCATGTGTGTAATGCTGCCTGACTGAGACATATCCCTGTTATCTACATCCTCTGGCAATAATGGTTGCGCATCACTCATTTCTTCCAACTGATGTGTAAATAACTCCTCTGACAGATCAAGTGAAGCAGCTGTGGTGCTAGTGTTGGTGGTGGCGGCAGGCGGGCGAGTGGTAACTTGAGAGGTGCCCGAAGCTCAGCTGGAGGAGGATGGTGCGTCAAGGTTCAGAGCGGAAGCTGTAGAAGATTGGGTGTCCTGTGTTAGCCAGTCAACTATGTCCTCAGAACTTTTCGAGTTCAGGGTACGTGGCTTCTGAACACTGGGCATTATTCTAGGGCCAAAGGGAATCACAGCACCATGACCACGACGGCCCCTGCGGGGTGGCCTGCTTCTGCCTGTCATTTTTTTTAGATTAGTTTAGTTGTACTATGCGTGCAAGCTACTGTGACACCAGATATGACGACTGTGCACTGGCAGAAGTTGGCAGAGTAGACGCTGTAGGCCTGACACATATGCTTGCAGACAACTAACTGCTATTCAATCTATTACAGTCAAAAATCTTTATTTTTATTTTTATGTAATCTACTGTGACACCAGATAGGAGTTGCGCTGGTGACACTGTGCACTTGCAGGGCCTGAAACACACACGCGTGCAGGCAACTGACTGCTATTATTTTACAGTCAAAATTGTTGTTTTTTTTTAAATGAAATCTACTGTGACACCAGATAGGAGTTGCGCTGGTGACACTGTGCAATTGCAGGGCCTGAAACACACACGCGTGCAGGCAACTGACTGCTATTATTTTACAGTCAAAATTTATTTATTTATTTTTAAATGTAATCTACTGTGGCACCAGATAGGAGCTGCGCTGGTGACACTATACACTTGCAGGGACTGAAACACACACGCGTGCAGGCAACTGACTGCTATTATTTTACAGTCAAAATTGTTTGTTTATTTTAAATGTAATCTACTGTGACACCAGATAGGAGTTGCGCTGGTGACACTGTGCACTTGCAGGGCCTGAAACACACATGCGTGCAGGCAACTAACTGCTATTATATTACAGTCAAAAATGATATGAGTCGTGGCACTGGGCAAGTGGGCACAGTATACGCTGTGAGCCTGACACACGCTGGCAGGCAACTGCAATTAGATTACACAGGAAAAAAAAAAAAAAGCAGACTGATGTACTAGCCCCAAAAAGGGCTTTTTGGGGTGCTGTCCTTACAGCAGAGATCAGATGAGTCTTTCAGGACTGGAGTGGACACTGAATACACTAGCCTAGCTATCGATTTCCCTATTAAATCAGCAGCAGCTACACTGTCCCTCCTCTCACTAAGACTGCAGCTTTCGAATGAATCTAAAATGGATGCTGTCCAGGAGGTGGGAGGGTCTGGGAGGGAGGGTATGATGCTGATTGGCTGGAATGTGTCTGCTGACTGTGAGATACAGGGTCAAAGTTTACTCAATGATGACGAATAGGGGGCGGACCGAACATCGCATATGTTCGCCCGCCGAGGCGAACGCGAACAAGCGGTGTTCGCCGGGAACTGTTCATCGGTGAATAGTTCGGGACATCTCTACTAGTCAGGCCTTCAGAGTGTCGGACGGCTTATTACCTCATCCCTCTCCGCATCTCTGATTCCCTGTATGCCTGATTTTATATATTACCCCTTTTCACTGATTCTAATAAAATCTTTATTATTTTCATTTCTAACGTTACTTCAGGCTGAGCCTTAATATATATCCACTGAACGTGTACCGCTATATCTACTCTTTACTGTGAATTGATAGTTGAACCTTTAGTGTTGGGGAATGGCAGTTTTTTTGTCGAGTGATTTCAGTGCTAAGAGTTGGTTGGGGGACCCTAGGGAGGTCTTCTCGGAGAAGGAATTATCAGCACATACAGCCTATGTAAGCATTACAGCGTCCTTTAAAAATCTTACCCGTGTATACAAGGACTACATACGGTGCTGGTGGGAGGTCCAAACATTGGACACATATATAAAGAACAATATAGTCCCTAGGGGGCTGAGAAACCCCATCCTTCCTACAGCCCGTCTTCGTACCAGTGATTTCCTTGCCAAGTGGGAGCAGGAATCTATTGAGGGCTATAAATATAAACTGAAAAGAATGGCGTGGCATTAACCAAGCAGGAAATGCTCAAACCCACATGCGGTTGTGCATATATATCGGGGAGCAAATCCTGCACCTGTGGCCCGTTGCTAATGACGATCCCCAGCAAAAATGCATACAATGGAGGATGCCCGCAGCGAACCACAAGTACCACAATAGACATCCTACACAAGATAGCAATTATGTGGATGTAGTAATCAATATAGCAATATAACAAAATAGAAAAGACAGGTGCACTCTGCGGTCTTACTAAACCCTCAAACTGATGTTAAAATTGAGAGATTAGCCAACATATCCTACGGTGTAGGACATGTCTGAGCCCGAGCACCGCGCCAAGGTTTCTCAAGTAGCTCGGGAACCTAACACTCACCTACCTGCGCCGTATGGGCACTACCAGGAGCCAGTGGGCAAATTACAGGAGCATGAGGCCGACTCACAAACAACTCACCAGTTACCTCCAGCATGTAGCCATGCTTGCAATGGGAGGAGGGAGGAGGGAGGAGTCTGCGAGTCCCACTCAAGACTGGCTGGTATGGCCCAGGCCTCACAGGTGCACCTAAATGTAGCCTGTAGATGGAAAACAGGCACATTTAAATTGGAGTTTATACACCTCCAGGCATCTCTATAAATATAAACTGAAAAGAATGGCATGGCATTAACCAAGCAGGATATGTTGGCTAATCTCTCAATTTTAATCAGTTTTAGTTTTAACATCTGTCTTTGCTATTTTGTTATATTGCTATATTGATTACTACATCCACATAATTGCTATCTTGTGTCGGATGTCTATTGTGGTACTTGTGGTTCGCTGCGGGCATCCTCCATTGTATGCATTTTTGCTGGGGATCGTCATTAGCAACGGGCCACAGGTGCAGGATTTGCTCCTCTATATATATGCACAACCGCATGTGGGTTTGAGCATTTCCTGCTTGGTTAATGCCACGCCATTCTTTTCAGTTTATATTTATAGAGATGCCGCGGTGCTCGGGCTCAGACATGTCCTACACCGTAGGATATGTTGGCTAATCTCTCAATTTTAACATCAGTTTGAGGGTTTAGTAAGACCGCAGAGTGTACCTGTCTTTGCTATCTATTGAGGGCTCCCTCCGCCTCATGAGGCTGTTACTTGAGAAGGAGAAACGCATTCTAACTAAAAGTGAAAGTAATCTAAAAGAAAGCATCGCTCAAACAAAAAAGTTTAGCGAGCACACTGATTTTGCTAAAAAAGAAACTCTGCTACAGCAAAATATTGAACGTTTCAGTTGTTATATCAAGGAAAATAAACATCTCCTGTATAACAGGGACATTAAAGATTTTAAGGAAGGTAAGGTCTTTGACTTCGGTCCCAAACATCAAACTACCTCGGAGGTTGACACAGAATTGTCATCCTCGGAGGGTGACACAGACATTGAACAGGGATCGAATTTCTCCAGAGGGCGAGGTGCATATAACATAGGTCCCTTTAGATCACGGGGGGGCAGACAGCGAGGCAGATCAGGCAGAGGATCCAGAGTTTTTGACATATGCACTGTATTGTGACATATGCACTGTGTGATCTTATCTATGACATCATCCCATGTTTTATATATGGGTTGGTCCACTCCATGTTAGTTGCTTCCTCCATTGTGTATGGCAGTGTGATGGTTAACTTGACTACTACATTGCGCCGTTTCCTTTATATAGGCCTCCTTTATATATCCTGATTAGCCATTTACAGCGGTGTCACTCGATATTATAGACCGCTTATGATTGTTCCCCCATATGTTCGAGCGCACTTGCGCTCCTCTCCCAGAATGTATCACGCTCTATCTCGCGGCGGCCGCGTCAGGGAGCGTGTCAGAGGACGCGCCTTCCGCTCTGATTGGTGGCTTACGCTGGCACACACCTCCCTTGGGCGGGTGTTAGATTATTTATATCCGGCGTGTGTTTGGCCGCATACGGCCATCACAGCGCTGATGTATGCACGCTACAGAACGGCAGCTTCATTCGCATCTGATATTATTATGAACTATGTATCGCTCCTGATGACACATGACACAGTGTAGTCATGTAGAAACGCGTTGAGCGATCTGATGTGTTACTCATCGCTCAATAGGTAGGGCAGTCTTAACAAGTGAATTTGTACCTACACTGGCTGTCCAGACTTGAGCGATTTAAAGTGTCATATACCGCTCACCTAGCAGGGCAGCACTAACAGGGTGCACCAGGACCCATTGTAGCTGCTTAAACTTTGCAGACCATCCACCCTATGGCTGAATACAAAGAGCATTAGGACAGATGTAAAGTGGATTAGATATGCATTGTCAGCCCCTGATCTAAGTGCAGCGATATTATAACCTGATTGCTATAGGCTACACTTACATCAGTGTGCTCCAACACTGAGTGATAGCTAGCAACAGGCTACTAGTCAGGCCTTCAGAGTGTCGGACGGCTTATTACCTCACCCCGCTCTGCATCTCTGATTCCCTGTATGCCTGATTTTATCTATTACCCCATTTCACTGATTCTAATAAAATCTTTATTATTTTCATCCTGCAGGCTGAGACTCAATCTACAACATCTGTATTAGTCAGTGTGCAATTTAAGGTAGAAATACACCCATCATTTTCTGGGGTTTGAAAAACACACTTTTTTTCAAAAAACTGTATTTTCCATATCTGCAAGTGTTAAATTCAAGTTTAATATGTACAGCTTTAATATATACCCCTACATACAGGGGTTTGAATAAGGCATTAGAAATACAGCCATTTGAAATACAGCCATTTTGTGCAAAGACATATTTACTTCAGGCCTACACTGGTTCAGGCCGTGTGAGATACTCCCTCTACATACAGGGGTTTGAATGAGGCATTTGAAATACAGCCATTTAAAATACAGCCATTTTGGGCAAAGAAATATTGAATTCAGGCCTACAGTGGTTCAGACCGGGTGAGATACCCCCTCTACATACAGGGGTTTGAATCAGGCATTTGAAATACAGCCATTTAAAATACAGCCATTTTGGGCAAAGAAATATTTACTTCAGGCCTACAGTGGTTCAGACCGTGTGAGATACCCCCTCTACATACAGGGGATTGAATCAGGCATTGAAATACAGCCATTTGAAATATAGCCATTTTGGGCAAAGATATATTTACTTCAGGCCTACACTGGTTCAGGCCCTGTGAGATATCCCCTCTACATACAGTGGTTTGAATCAGGGATTTGAAATACAGCCTGTGGCGAAACCAACCCCGCCACTGGGTTTTGGAGAGGACTGGCTGCTGGCCTCTTGCCCCTGGATTATGGGCCATATACTAACTTTTAAACCCCTGAACCTATTCAAGTGAATTTTGGATAGGTTTGTCCCCAAGTTATACTGTTTAAATTGATGTAAGTTAAATGAATGGCCAATGTAAACTCACAAAGTTGTAACAATTAATAATAAGTGTAACTTGTCAGCTTGGGAGGAAAATGCTGGGTGTGTTTCTATTGTGCCATTGTCCCATTGTGTGTTTAAATGGTGATGTCTGTTCTGTTGTCTGCACATGTGTATTGGCGATCTTCCTTTGTCCTCAGAGATAATTGGATTGCTCCTCAGGTTGTCTCCGGGACAGAGAGGAGGAGACCATGATGCATTGTGGGGATATGTTGTCCTATGTCACAGTCTTCATTCTGGTCCTCTGGGGGCGTGAACGATTGGTTGCTGTAGTTACATTGTATGTGTTGTAAATTACTGATTGGTTGTATTTCAAACCCCTGTGGGCAGTACTATGTTTGTGGTTTATGAATAAAAGAGGCTGTACGTGAAGTACAGTCAGTCCACTGCTTGACCCTCAACACGGAGCCTTGTCTCGTTATTGGGGGGATTCGCTGTATGCTGTTAGAAGACCGATTGCCAGAAGTGTAAGCTGATCCCTGTTCGTCTGCTAGCAGCTATTCGTGAGGTTCCAGTTTGGAGTGCTACTTTGTATCCAGTTCGGGACTTTGGTGTATCCTGCAGTAGCTGTGCCTGTCTCTCAGAAAGGGGCTAATCGCCTAAACGGATTTTAACCCCTTGTCTGCTGAAACGGTCCGTTACATTGGTGGCAAGCAGCGGGATCGTTCCTACAGCCAGATGGACAGCTACAGGAGACACCATTTTTGTGGATTCTACAATTTAAGGACAACGCATGTCCCAGTACAGCGTCCCTGACAGCAGCAGGATGGAACCAGCAGTGTTATACGAGGAGGAGGACCTGGATGGCCGCGATGCATTAAGGAAAGGCATCTGGTACCAGGCCCTGGATAATCTACAATACCAGCGGGGTGAGAGTCTCCCCAGTGAAGAGCAGCGGTTGCAGAAGCAAGTGGCCCTGCGGATGCCCTTCCTGGGAGAGCAGCCCCTGGAGGAATGGGTGAAGGAACTAGAGCACCGGGTATGGCAGGAGCTATGGCTGGAGGATGCCTACCAGGCGCTTTGGTAGTATATGGCACAGTATATACCCTGGACAGCCGAACATGACAAGCCAGAGGGAGAGGAGTTTTATGGTCCTGGCTTGTTATGGGAGTCCTTTGCAGAGCCTGACTTCGGGAGCCCTGTACAGTCCAGACTTCAGGACATTTTCTATGAGAGGGAGGCTAGGCATGAGTGGGATGACCCCCATGAGGTAGAGCAAGACCTGGCTCACCTAGCAACCCTGGAGTGGGAACTGGAGCAGGACTACCGAGATCTCTTCCACTCCATTGAGAAGGCTCAGCAGGACGGTAAGGTGACAGACCCAGATCCAGACCCATTCAGCTGGGCAGATATTGTAGAGTGTTACTGGGAAGGACCCCGGGTGGCCGGTAGAGATGGGACCGAGGTCTCTCTACCGGTCCTGCAGGGAATTGGGAGCCCAGTCTCCATTCCCCAGCGGCAGTGTGAAGTGCAGGGAGAGGAGAGCAGCGTTCTCCCTCCCTAGCGGCAGGCTGACGTACAGGGGGCAGAGGTAGTTGTTCCTGCCCCCCAGCAGCAGAGTGATATGCCGGGAAGGCAGTGTGAAATGCAGGGAGAGGAGAGCAGCGTCCTCCCTCCCCAGCGGCAGGCTGAGTTACAGGGGGCAGAGGTAGTTGTTCCTGCCCCCCAGCAGCAGAGTGATATGCCGGGAAGGCAGTGTGAAATGCAGGGAGAGGAGAGCAGCGTCCTCCCTCCCCAGAGGCAGGCTGAGTTACAGGGGGCAGAGGTAGTTGTTCCTGCCCCCCAGCAGCAGAGTGATTTTTTGGAAATTGGGAGCCCAGTCTCCATTCCCCAGCGGCAGAGTGTCCAGCAGGGAATAGAGAGCCCAGTCTCCTTTCCCCAGCAGCAGGACACTGTATTGGGAGCGGAGACGTTCGGTCGCCCTCCCCAGCGGCTGGAAGTATGTATGGGAGAGGAGCTCGTTACCCCCTCTCCCCAGCGGCAGCTTAACGCACCAGGGGGAGACAGTAAGCCCCACAACAGTGCAGATGGGACCGTGGTCGCTGCACTTACAGCACAGGGGGTAGAGACAGTCGGTCTCTCCCTCCAACAACCAGGCTCCAACCAGGCTTCTTCCGTGGTAGCGTTGGCACCAGGGCAGAGTACCGCTGATACCTGCCCACAAAGCAACCTCCACTCCAAGCCAGGGAGCAACACAGAGAACGGGAGTACCAGCTTCCAACATAACCTTGGTGGACTCACTGGACAGAGACAGGCTACTAAAGTCAACAGGTCCAGTATTTGGTTGTGGGTGGGCTGCCAGACTAACTCAGGTACCGACCGGCGTGAGGTCAGGTATCTGGTTAGTCTTCCCTGGGGGGGGGGGGAGATGTGTGGCGAAACCAACCTCGCCACTGGGTTTTGGAGAGGACTGGCTGCTGGCCTCTTGCCCCTGGATTATGGGCCATATACTAACTTTTAAACCCCTGAACCTATTCAAGTGAATTTTGGATAGGTTTGGCCCCAAGTTATACTGTTTAAATTGATGTAAGTTAAATGAATGGCCAATGTAAACTCACAAAGTTGTAACAATTAATAATAAGTGTAACTTGTCAGCTTGGGAGGAAAATGCTGGGTGTGTTTCTATTGTGCCATTGTCCCATTGTGTGTTTAAATGGTGATGTCTGTTCTGTTGTCTGCACATGTGTATTGGCGATCTTCCTTTGTCCTCAGAGATAATTGGATTGCTCCTCAGGTTGTCTCCGGGACAGAGAGGAGGAGACCATGATGCATTGTGGGGATATGTTGTCCTATGTCACAGTCTTCATTCTGGTCCTCTGGGGGCGTGAACGATTGGTTGCTGTAGTTACATTGTATGTGTTGTAAATTACTGATTGGTTGTATTTCAAACCCCTGTGGGCAGTACTATGTTTGTGGTTTATGAATAAAAGAGGCTGTACGTGAAGTACAGTCAGTCCACTGCTTGACCCTCAACACGGAGCCTTGTCTCGTTATTGGGGGGATTCGCTGTATGCTGTTAGAAGACCGATTGCCAGAAGTGTAAGCTGATCCCTGTTCGTCTGCTAGCAGCTATTCGTGAGGTTCCAGTTTGGAGTGCTACTTTGTATCCAGTTCGGGACTTTGGTGTATCCTGCAGTAGCTGTGCCTGTCTCTCAGAAAGGGGCTAATCGCCTAAACGGATTTTAACCCCTTGTCTGCTGAAACGGTCCGTTACATTGGTGGCAAGCAGCGGGATCGTTCCTACAGCCAGATGGACAGCTACAGGAGACACCATTTTTGTGGATTCTACAATTTAAGGACAACGCATGTCCCAGTACAGCGTCCCTGACAGCAGCAGGATGGAACCAGCAGTGTTATACGAGGAGGAGGACCTGGATGGCCGCGATGCATTAAGGAAAGGCATCTGGTACCAGGCCCTGGATAATCTACAATACCAGCGGGGTGAGAGTCTCCCCAGTGAAGAGCAGCAGTTGCAGAAGCAAGTGGCCCTGCGGATGCCCTTCCTGGGAGAGCAGCCCCTGGAGGAATGGGTGAAGGAACTAGAGCACCGGGTATGGCAGGAGCTATGGCTGGAGGATGCCTACCAGGCGCTTTGGTAGTATATGGCACAGTATATACCCTGGACAGCCGAACATGACAAGCCAGAGGGAGAGGAGTTTTATGGTCCTGGCTTGTTATGGGAGTCCTTTGCAGAGCCTGACTTCGGGAGCCCTGTACAGTCCAGACTTCAGGACATTTTCTATGAGAGGGAGGCTAGGCATGAGTGGGATGACCCCCATGAGGTAGAGCAAGACCTGGCTCACCTAGCAACCCTGGAGTGGGAACTGGAGCAGGACTACCGAGATCTCTTCCACTCCATTGAGAAGGCTCAGCAGGACGGTAAGGTGACAGACCCAGATCCAGACCCATTCAGCTGGGCAGATATTGTAGAGTGTTACTGGGAAGGACCCCGGGTGGCCGGTAGAGATGGGACCGAGGTCTCTCTACCGGTCCTGCAGGGAATTGGGAGCCCAGTCTCCATTCCCCAGCGGCAGTGTGAAGTGCAGGGAGAGTAGAGCAGCGTTCTCCCTCCCTAGCGGCAGGCTGACGTACAGGGGGCAGAGGTAGTTGTTCCTGCCCCCCAGCAGCAGAGTGATATGCCGGGAAGGCAGTGTGAAATGCAGGGAGAGGAGAGCAGCGTCCTCCCTCCCCAGCGGCAGGCTGAGTTACAGGGGGCAGAGGTAGTTGTTCCTGCCCCCCAGCAGCAGAGTGATATGCCGGGAAGGCAGTGTGAAATGCAGGGAGAGGAGAGCAGCGTCCTCCCTCCCCAGAGGCAGGCTGAGTTACAGGGGGCAGAGGTAGTTGTTCCTGCCCCCCAGCAGCAGAGTGATTTTTTGGAAATTGGGAGCCCAGTCTCCATTCCCCAGCGGCAGAGTGTCCAGCAGGGAATAGAGAGCCCAGTCTCCTTTCCCCAGCAGCAGGACACTGTATTGGGAGCGGAGACGTTCGGTCGCCCTCCCCAGCGGCTGGAAGTATGTATGGGAGAGGAGCTCGTTACCCCCTCTCCCCAGCGGCAGCTTAACGCACCAGGGGGAGACAGTAAGCCCCACAACAGTGCAGATGGGACCGTGGTCGCTGCACTTACAGCACAGGGGGTAGAGACAGTCGGTCTCTCCCTCCAACAACCAGGCTCCAACCAGGCTTCTTCCGTGGTAGCGTTGGCACCAGGGCAGAGTACCGCTGATACCTGCCCACAAAGCAACCTCCACTCCAAGCCAGGGAGCAACACAGAGAACGGGAGTACCAGCTTCCAACATAACCTTGGTGGACTCACTGGACAGAGACAGGCTACTAAAGTCAACAGGTCCAGTATTTGGTTGTGGGTGGGCTGCCAGACTAACTCAGGTACCGACCGGCGTGAGGTCAGGTATCTGGTTAGTCTTCCCTGGGGGGGGGGGAGATGTGTGGCGAAACCAACCTCGCCACTGGGTTTTGGAGAGGACTGGCTGCTGGCCTCTTGCCCCTGGATTATGGGCCATATACTAACTTTTAAACCCCTGAACCTATTCAAGTGAATTTTGGATAGGTTTGGCCCCAAGTTATACTGTTTAAATTGATGTAAGTTATATGTATGGCCAATGTAAACTCACAAAGTTGTAACAATTTATAATAAGTGTAACTTGTCAGCTTGGGAGGAAAATGCTGGGTGTGTTTCTATTGTGCCATTGTCCCATTGTGTGTTTAAATGGTGATGTCTGTTCTGTTGTCTGCACATGTGTATTGGCGATCTCCCTTTGTCCTCAGGGATAATTGGATTGCTCCTCAGGTTGTCTCCGGGACAGAGAGGAGGAGACCATGATGCATTGTGGGGATATGTTGTCCTATGTCACAGTCTTCATTCTGGTCCTCTGGGGGCGTGAACGATTGGTTGCTGTAGTTACATTGTATGTGTTGTAAATTACTGATTGGTTGTATTTCAAACCCCTGTGGGCAGTACTATGTTTGTGGTTTATGAATAAAAGAGGCTGTACGTGAAGTACAGTCAGTCCACTGCTTGACCCTCAACACGGAGCCTTGTCTCGTTATTGGGGGGATTCGCTGTATGCTGTTAGAAGACCGATTGCCAGAAGTGTAAGCTGATCCCTGTTCGTCTGCTAGCAGCTATTCGTGAGGTTCCAGTTTGGAGTGCTACTTTGTATCCAGTTCGGGACTTTGGTGTATCCTGCAGTAGCTGTGCCTGTCTCTCAGAAAGGGGCTAATCGCCTAAACGGATTTTAACCCCTTGTCTGCTGAAACGGTCCGTTACACGGCCATTTTGTGCAAAGAAATATTGAATTCAGGCCTACAGTGGTTCAGACCGTGTGAGATACCCCCTCTACATACAGGGGTTTGAATCAGGCATTTGAAATACAGCCATTTGAAATACAGCCATTTTGGGCAAAGATATATTTACTTCAGGCCTACACTGGTTCAGGCCCTGTGAGATACCCCCTCTACATACAGGAGTTTGAATCAGGGATTTGAAATACAGCCATTTGAAATACAGCCATTTTGTGCAAAGATATATTTACTTCAGGCCTACACTGGTTCAGACCGTGTGAGATACCCCCCTACATACAGGGGTTTGAATCAGGGATTTGAAATACAGCCGTTTAAAATATAGACATTTTGGGCAAAGAAATATTGAATTTAGGCCTACAGTGGTTCAGACCGTGTGAGATACCCCCTCTACAAACAGGGGTTTTAATCAGGGATTTGAAATACAGCCATTTGAAATACAGCCATTTTGGGCAAAGATATATTTACTTCAGGTCTACAGTGGTTCAGACCGTGTGAGATACCCCCTCTACATACAGGGGTTTGAATCAGGGATTTGAAATACAGCCATTTGAAATACAGCCATTTTGGGCAAAGATATATTTACTTCAGGCCTACACTGGTTCAGGCCCTGTGAGATACCCCCTCTACATACAGGGGTTTGAATCAGGGATTTGAAATACAGCCATTTGAAATACAGCCATTTGAAATACAGCCATTTGAAATACAGCCATTTTGTGCAAAGATATATTTACTTCAGGCCTACAGTGGTTCAGACCGTGTGAGATACTTCCTCTACATATAGGGGTTTGAATCAGGCATTTGAAATACAGCCATTTGAAATACAGCAATTTTGTGCAAAGAAATATTTACTTCAGGCCTACAGTGGTTCAGGCCGTGTGAGATACCCCCTCTACATACAGGGGTTTCAATCAGGCATTTGAAATACAGCCATTTGAAATACAGCCATTTTGGGCAAAGATATATTTACTTCAGGCCTACACTGGTTCAGGCCCTGTGAGATACTCCCTTTACATACTGTCGTTCTATTCTACTATTAATTAAACACCCATTTAGGGCAAGATCCTAAATTCTAAAAATATGAGGAGAGCGTCAAATAAGGGACGTGGCCCAGGTCGTGGTGCTGCTGGTGGAGCTCCTGTTGCAGGGAGAGTACGTGGTCGATCTGTGCCAGCTACACGCACAAGTGAATCCCCTTCGTCAGGTGCGAGTAGGCGACAAAACCTGCAGCGGTATTTGGTCGGGCCTAATGCTGCTCTACGAATGGTGAGGCCTGAACAAATACAGGCGATAGTAGATTGGGTTGCTGACAGTGGATCCAGTTCCTTCACATTGTCTCCCACCCAGTCTCCTGCTGAAAGACCACATTTTGCACCTGCAGCCGATGTCCATCAGTCTTTCACCTCACCCCCTTGCATATCAGCCAAGCAGTCTGAGCCCCAAGTCATGCAGCAGTCTCTTCTGCTTTTTGATGACTCTGTTAGCAGGGTTTTCCAGGGCCATCCACCTTGCCCTGCCCCAGAAGTGGAAGAGATTGAGTGCACCGATGCCCAACCACTTATCTTTCAAGATGAGTACATGTGAGGACCATCACAGCACGTCTCGGATGATGACGAAACACAGGTGCCAACTGCTGGGGCTTTCGAAAGTGTGCAGACCGACAAGGAAGACAGCCGTGAAGACTGGGTGGAAGATGATGTGGAGGACGATGAGGTCCTCGACCCCACATGGAATCAAGGTCATGCGAGTGACCTATGTAGTTCGGAGGAAGAGGCAGTGGTCGCACAGAGCCACCAGCACAGCAGAAGAGGGAGCAGGGTGCAAAAGCGGAGCGGCCGTCCTCTAGACAGTACACCTCCTACTGCCCATGCCCACCTCAGCAAGGGACCGAGCATACCAATGCCAGCTCCAAGGAGTTCCCTGGAGTGGCAGTTCTTCAGACAATGTGCTGACGACAAGACACGAGTGGTTTGCACGCTGTGCAATCAGAGCCTGAAGCGAGGCATAAACGTTCTCAACCTGAGCACAACCTGCATGACCAGGCATTTAAGTGCAAAGCACGAGCTGCAGTGGAGTAGGCACCTCAAAAACCAAGAAAGGTCTCTGGCTCCTCCTGCTTCCTCTTCTGCTGCAGTCGCGGCCTCTTCATCCACCTCTGGAGTGACAGTGCCACCTGGCACCCCGCAAACAGAGGATCTGCCAGCAACACCAACACCTGGGTCACCAAGAATCTCCACAATGTCCCACGGAAGCATTCAGCTCTCCATATCCCAAACGCTGGAGAGGAGGAGGAAGTACCCCCCTACCCACCCACGATCCCTAGCCCTGAATGCCAGCATTTCTAAATTACTTGCCTTTGAAATGCTGTCATTACGTCTGGTGGAGACGGATAGTTTTAAAGGCCTTATGGCGGTGGCTGTCCCACAGTACGTCGTGCCCAGCTGCCACTACTTTTCAAGGCGAGCCATCCCTTCCCTTCACAACCAAGTAGGGGACAAAATCAGGTGTGCACTGCGCAACGCCATCTGTGGCAAGGTGCACCTGACTACGGATACGTGGATCAGTAAGCATGGTCAGGGCCGTTATATCTTCAGAACCCCACACTGCGCAGGAGCTGTCGACGGGCCTTGAACAACAGACCGATGAGTGGTTTGTGCCAGTCAGCCTCAAGCCCGGCCTGGTGGTGTGCGATAATAGGCGAAATCTCGTAGCAGCTCTGGGACTAGCCGGTTTGACGCACATCCCTTGCCTGGCGCATGTGCTGAATTTGGTGGTGCAGAGATTCCTTAAAAATTACCCCGATATGTCAGAGCTGCTGCATAAAGTGCGGGCCGTCTGTGCGCACTTTCGGCGTTCTGTCAGCGCTGCAGCGTAACTTCGGCCTTCCCGCTCACCGCCTCATATGCAACGTGCCCACAAGGTGGAACTCCACCTTGCACATGCTGGCCAGACTGTGCGAGCAGCAGCAGGCGATAGTGGAGTTTCAGCTGGAGCACACATGGGTGAGTCGCTCGGTGGAACAGCACCACTTCACCACCAATGACTGGGCCTCCATGCGAGACCTGTGTTCCTTGTTGCGCTGTTTCGAGAACTCCACCAACATGGCCAGTGCCGATAACACCGTTCTCAGTGTTACTATCCCACTTCTATGCCTTCTTGAAAAAACGCTCCTGGCGATGATGGAAGAGGATGTGGCACAGGAGGAGGAGGAGGAGGAGGAGGAAAAAAATAGTCATTTACATTTTCGGGTGAAATTCACCAATTTTGGTGTGTATAGTACCACTGCTATACCTAGTGGAACAGTAAATAAAAAAATAAAAATTGTCAGTTACATTTTATGGTGAAATTAACAAATTGTTGGGTGTATAGTACCACTGCTATACCTAGTAGACAGGTTAAACAAAAAAAAAAATGGTCATTTACTTTTTCGGCTGAAATTAACCAATTTTTGGTGTGTATAGTACCACTGCTATACCTAGTGGAACGGTAAAAAAATAAAAATAAACTGTCAGTTACATTTTCTGGCGAAATAAAAAGAAATTTGGGTGTATAGTACCACTGCTATACCTAGTAGGCAGGTTAAAAAAATAATAATAATAATAATTGTCAGTTATATATTCTGGTGAAATTCACCAATTTTTGGGTGTGATGTACCACTCCTATACCTAGTAGACCGAAAAAATATAATAATTGTCAGTTAAATTTTTGGGTGAAATTCACCAATTTTTGGGTGTAATATACCCCTCCTCTACCTAGTTGACAGCTTAATAAATTTCAATAATTTTTCTGTTACATTCTTGGGTTGATTTTATACAATTTTAGATGTGAATAAACACCTGCTATGCATAGGTGACAGGGAATACAATTTAATAAATTATATTATTCAGTAATTAATGCGCACCACATCCTTACATTCAATGCTTAAACTTTGAAAAGTTGTCACACTTTTATGCTTTAATAATTTCTCCCATATTTCAACTCTAATTTTAAATTTGAAAAAATGAATCCTCCCTTGGATGTGGTCTCTCTTTTTCACGCTCCCTCTCTGGCCTGTAACCTTGATTCCCCGCCACCCGTGATCACCATGCTAGGCGCATAAAAGAACATCGAAAGTTGATAGAGCAGATATCAAATTGGATCGTGAACATCACGGGGACGAGCGACATGGTGGGGCAGTAAGTGTGCACACGCCTACACGAACTGACTGACAGGGGTCAGCCCCTGCAACTTCTGGGTCTCCAAATTGGGCACATGGCCTGAGCTTGCCCTTTACCCATTGGAGGTGCTGGCCTGCCCTGCAGTCAATGTATTGTCCGAACATGTATTTAGTTTGACTGGAGGGGATTATCACAGGTTATATTTGTACCCTAATTTTAAAAATAAAATTTAAAACCAAAAAGCAGTGTAGGCTACCTCATCCTCCACCGCCGCTTCCACCTACACCGCCACATCCACCTCCTCCTCAACCTCCTACTCCATATGGACCTGGTCCTTCTAGATCAAGATTATTATTTTTGTGCTTGTAGGAGCTCCCAGATATAGGGATCCAAAGCCAGGATCTTGTCTCGGCTGAGACAATTGATCATCGTCCCCAGCCAGAGCCTTGCAGCCTCAGCTGGTAGAAGCAAGCAGCCACCTCCAGTATTCCAGGACGAAGCATACCCTGTGAAGTTAACTGTGAGTACCGTCCAGAGACACCAGGAGAAGCCAAATTCCTCCTCAGCAAGTCAGTTCCCAAGACAGCAGAAGATAGTTAGTGCAAGAGATAAATTCCTGCCACTTTACATAGCTACTAAGCAGACGTCCTTTTCCTGCAAAAGCTCCAGGCACATGATAGAGCAGAAGATATATATTCCTGCCACACATTGCCAAAACCTGCTGGGACCCAAGACCAATGCTGTATCTCGCATGGATGAAAGCTGCATCTAGTAAAGACAAGTTTGAACTTTATTCCAAGTCTGGATCTCAATTATTGCTGCAAATTCCTCAATTACTCCTACTAGCAACACACTCATTTTATTGCAAGTGAGCCAGGATCCAGGAGTCCAGCCGTACCCAAGTAGGAGACACCGTTGACACTATTACCACTACCATACAGAGACATTACACCACTCTGGCATTCCTAACCTGGTACGTGAGTTACAACACCTTAAAGGGCCCTGTGTTAGTACCCTGCGCATGCTGCAATTGGCGTCACGAACAAAACTATAAACTATCACTTACACGTGACTCAGCCATTACATATTATTGGCGTCAGAGTGGACCCCCCAATCTGGCTCTATTGCATTTTCAAAAATTCAATTTGGACGCTTTGCCAAATTGTTTAAAAAATATATGCCTCCATTTCCACTGCATACTGACACGTTCACCTTGGCCATCTGCCTGTTCTTCCTCATCACCCTCCAGCTTCTCCTGCTGCTCTCCTGTTGCTTGTGCAGATAAACCACCCATTTATGTATACATTTACTGTCCTCCTCTTCCTTCTCTTCTGCCTGTTCACCCCCCACAAGACTGAGGTGGTGGTGAGATGTAGGTGCCAAGTCTCCTGTCCTGTGGCCAGCCAGATTTATCAGCATCTGCTCCAGGACGTGAAGGAGTGGAATTACATCATTCATCCTGTAGTCCTGGCGATTGACAAATAAAGTGGCCTCCTCAAAGGGCCTGAGCTAATGGCAGATGTCATGCATGAGTTGCCACAGGCAGGTGTCATGCATGAGTGCCACAGGCTAACGTCGAAGTTACACATGGAAGTAACCCTGTCCGCCTGCATCATCAAGAAATCATTCACAGACTTCCTCTGCTCATATAGTCAGTCCAACATGTGGAGGGTGGAGTTCCAACATGTGGAAACTTTGCATATCAGGCGATGTTGGGGAACACTATTCTGTCTTTGCAGCTCAAGGAGGGTGTGTTTTGCACAGTAAGAGCGACTGAAGTGCATGCACAGTTTTCTGGCCATTTTCAAGACTTCTTGCAGTTGGGTGGAAGACTGCAGGAACTGGGTTACAAACAGATTAAAGATGTCTTTTATGCAGGGTGCATGGGTCAGCCCTCTTTGATGCAGCTGACCGTTATCGGTGACCATGGTTCCAATCTTCAGTTGGCGAAAAGACATCCAGAATTCGATTTCTTAGTTGATGACGTGGAGCAGTTCCTCCCAGTTTTGACTCCATTTACCAAGGCTGGCCAGGTGCAGAACAGCGTGACACCACCATGCTCTGCATGTGTGGTATGCTGGAGGATCATTCCGAACTGTGCCTACAGTGGAGGCGGATGACAAGGTTGAGGATTAGGAGGACATTGGCGCAGAAATCACAGCATGAGAACGCAGAGGCGGCATTGCCGTCACCTGGCCAAGATGCTGGTGTGCCTGGGAAGAAACCACATTTACCCAGTGGACCATAAAGGAGATATATTGTCCGTGACCATAGCTACAGTTCCACATGTCAGCGCTGCCGTGAACTGTACCAGACACCGACAGGCTCAAGGACTGCTCAATATACGTGTGCAGGGCTGGTACATCTTTTTTAGAGAAGTAATGACAGCTTGGGACTCTCCACCTTGACTTGGCACAAGCCATCAGTTCTCTGAAATGGGCAGAGTCAACCACATGTAAAGGGAGAGACTGTAGTACCAGCAACTTGGCCAGGAGCACATTTAGCTTCTGCGCAGTTGGATGAGTGCATGCATATTGCTGTCTTTTTGCAATCGCCTCGGTGATTGATTGCTGACAAAATGCGTGACAAGGAGTAGGAGGAGTATCAGGATGGAAGGAAGCACAGCTCCTTTCTGCTGAGGTGGTGAAGCTTTGACTGCTGAAGAAGGGGTGCGGGCCACTGGGAAATGCAGAAGTTGCTGCATCAGGCTGTACCACTACATTAGTGCTACAGTTTTACCAGGCCACTTTATGGTGACGCTCCATGTGTTGAGGCAGGGCCATGGTGTCAACATTGGCACCCTAGCTGTGCATCATCTTCTGCCCACATATCCTACATACGCCACACTGACATCCTCCAGAGACTTGATGAAAAATTCCCACACCAGTAAATATGGCATTTTACCCCTACCACTGCGTGTGGACTGCCTGTCGCTGCATCTATGAACCCGTGCACTGCTAGTTGTTTCCAAACAGGTAGGCTCCTGAGTAGTAAACTGTCTACCTTGTGCACGTTTGGCTCCAGATCTCACACTGCTGCCTCACGGCCACGCTTGCGACCTGCTGGCTCAGCTGCACACTGCCACCCTGCCGCTGTCTCATGCACAAGCTGCCACCCTTACCCCCTGATAATGATGATGAAGCCCCCTCTTCACCCGGCTCCCACATGCGATCGGTTACATCATCATCCACTACTATCTGCTCCTCACTTATGTCACCCTCACCAGTCTCATGACCGTGTGCCTGACCACTCGCAACATCTGCACCCATGAGACTTTCATCATCGCTACTTGCACACCTACAGGAGGAAGCAGCGGACCTCTCCTCCAAATCTGGGTAGTAGCTGCTGACTGTCCTCAATACGCCTGTCCTCAATGAAAAGTGGAGCAGAGCGGCAGCATACAATACTTCCTGAGCAGAAAAAGCTGAAAAAGAAAGAGGCAGGTTCATGACAAGCGAAGGCACAGAGCTTGTTCCTGAGCCATGCCAACTAAGTGAGGTGTCAGAGGAACCCACCAACTCCTGGCTGTGGGTGTCTGATGTCAGTTGAGATGATGTTGAAGACCGAGTAAACCATTCAAGGAAAGCTAGATTGCTGACATGACATGACAAAACATGACTGCTGGATGACAGTGGCAGCTGTGGCCTGTTGCTGCGGCTGCTGCTACCACCCCCTTCTTCTGCTGCTACTTCTGTGTGCTCCAGCAACATGTTTGCCACTGCCCGTTCCCTCAGATTGCCCTTGCACCTGTCTGTTGGATATACTGTAGATTACCAGTAAATGTATATGTAAAATAAGTTAGTCAATGTGGACACCCCCATAACAGTAGTATTAGACATTATTATTTATCTCAACTTGAGAATCAAGGCCTAATGGAATTACTTATCTATAAAACAAAAGGGACACCCAATAACTGTTAAATTATACTACTTATTCACCCCAATTTGAGAATCAAGGCTTAAAAGATCTGCTGATCTATTAAACAAGGTGGGTACCCTAATAACAGTAAAACTAGACAGTTTATTCCCGCTAATTTGAGAATCAAGGCCTAATGGAATTGCTTATCCATTAAACAAAGTGGTTATCACAATAATAGTTTAATTACACTATTTATTCACCACAATTTGACAATCAAGGCATAATTGAATTGTGCATCTATTAAACAAGATGGACACTGTTCAGTTAGATAGCTGTGTGCAGGGATTGATAGAAACTGAGCTATCTCTTATGGATCCTGTAAGCTTCTGATTACACAGCCTGCAGTCTCACTATCCTCTCGCTACAGTGTGTAAAAACTCTCCCTATGATCTCCCTACTCTGTCCCTGCAGTCTCCCTATCCAAGATTCTACAATTAAAGCTTTTTTAAACACTGTCCCTAGCACTTGCCATGTCTCTCCCTAGGCTCAGTTCACTGTAAATTGATTAAATTCAGTACAGTGCAGTTTCATTCTAGTGCTGGGAACTTACAAACCTGCATTAGCAGAAGTTGGCACGAGACCTGCTGAAGCTATGCACACTGTAATGTGGGGAGGATGGTGACACCAGTCGAATAGGAACTGTCCCCAACAGACTGAATGGTGGTGTGGTGAGCAGCTCAAGTGCGCCGACATATTAATTTAAACATTTTTCATTGCAACTAGATAAAATGGCACTTGTGCATGATCAAATGTCAGGTATCACTGAATACAGTGACAAGTTGACTTCTTTTTACCTTACGAGGCAGTATAACATCCTAAAAAGCATTATCTAGATGATTATATTATAGCTTGAACAATGGCATTAAATATCACGAGGGCCAAGCAGGATATTTCATAAAAGAAGTTGAATTACATATTCCTAATATTTTTGTATACTTGGCATATAATGTGGTATTTTAGTATTTTAATTATTTGATGCATTACCATTTATATAATAAATTAGATCAATATTACATTTAACTATTTGATTGGAGAACCATAGCTATTTAACAGTATTTATTTTATTTTATTTTTTTGCTATTCTGGTTTGGTTCTTGGGTGCCCTCAGCTTTATGCCCTCATATTCATTTAGAATTTTAGGGTGCACAAATCAACACTTTAACCCTTTAAGAAGTGGAACACTGTGTAGGAGTTATACACTCATTATTCCACTGGGAACCACATTTCACCTAATGGATCTTACAGTGCTTAAAGCAATACATCATTGTAAAAAATTAATAAAATAATAATAATAAATAAAAAAAATGAAACCATTACCAGTATGTGCCACTCGGCTTAATTTTGGATCAAATCCAACACCTAGAACTCGGTCAGTGTGGGCCAGAAAAAAGTTGACCACCCCACCAGTCAGAACGCAGTTAGGGAAGCCTGGAATAGTATGGTAGCCTCCTGCTCTCCAATGTAAGCAATCACCATCCTCTCCACCTTCTTCCAGAATGAGTTTGAAACTAAAATGGTTTCCTGCAACATTTCCTCCTACCTGCATAAAAGATAAACCAGCAAAGACATTAGTGAATGAAACATAAAATATATAAAGTTCTAACAGTTGCTTAGATCAGGACAATCATGCTGAGAATGGGAATGTATTGGGGAATGATAATATGAGGGGGGGGGGGGGGGGATATAAGTCCACTAAAAGAAGAGGGGTCCTAAGGGGATTGCCAGGGATATAATATTGATGACCCTTAGAACTGGCCATTAATATCTGATCATTGAGGTTCTGTCTTCCAACACCCCCAGGTATAAACAATTCACCAGTTCACCAGTGTAGACCACCCAAATGAGGAGTTACAATTAACCCTTACATCTCTGTACATTACCAGGGTTCTTACCATTAGCTGTGCAAGTTCAGTGACGTAGATTACCAGGGATATAATCATTAATCCCTTTACTGCCGTAGTCCACCAGGAATATTACCTTTAACCCTTAAATCATCAAAGACCACCATAAATATAACTTTTAACTTCTAAATCACAAGGGTAATTAGACCCTAAACATGACTGACAGGACATAGAAAATGTACTGTATATGTTTAGTTTAGGTCAAGTCTGGTGGCATACTGATGGCCAAACATTGCATACTATGTACTCCATACAACTATGTACAGGGGCAGGCTGGGAACTTAAAGTTGCCCTGGAAAAAAACTTAAAAGTGGCCTCATGTTGTAGATGGGTCCAATTTAAAAGAAGGTGGGACAACATAAGTAGGCCATGCCAACACAAGCAGTCGGGACAACAGAAGTAGGTGGGGACAGCAACTAAGGTACAGCATAAAATACTGCCTCAGCAGAAACAAATATCACATTACAGCATAAAATACTGCCACCTCTGCTGCAGTATTCAACTTTATCACTGTCCCGAGGACAAAAATTGTAAAAAAAAAATTTGGGATGCCAGCTAACTTTTCTCACTGCTTAGGAGGGCTGCATAAAAGTTTTTAGTTTTCTAATTGTCCTAACATTTATATTCAATAAGCTTTCTATACTGTTTTGTCATGTAAACTCATTTGCATAAACATGGGCATATGGGAAAGACATGCAAATAGTGTTTCAGCTGAAAAACAAGGCAGATTCTGCTAATTTGCATGTCTTTCCCATATGCCCATGTTTATGTAAATGAGTTTACATGACAAAACAGTATAGAAAGGATATTGAATATAAATGTTAGGACAATTAGAAAACTGAAAATGTGTATGCAGCCCCCCCCCCCTCCCTAAGCAGTGAGAGAAGAGTTAGCTGGCATCCCAATTTTTTTTTTTACATTTTTGTCACCCTAATGATAATGATCTAGGTGCGCAGGTCCCCCAAGCCATCCAACAAAAGTCAAGCAATTTTGAGGCTCACTGGCTCGCAAGTCTGTGTGGATAGAGAGCTGGTCTTGAATTTCTCATAGTGCACAAGGTTGCCATTGTAAGGTATGCTGACTGTACCTGATTCATAGATAGGTTGTTGGCTTGTATATACCTGGCTTTTAGCATATAGCCTTTGTGTGATTGTTTGTTATAGGTAATGAAATTGCGCACGCAATACATGCATATTACATTGGTGATTTTTGCAATCGCGAATATTCAGGTAAAAATTTGCAAAATATCACAAATTTTTATATTGCCTATGCCGCTCATCACTAGCCAAGAGTAGAGCTCAGAAGGCCCCTTGTACTTCGGCCCACTGAGAAATTTCCCTTTAGGGTCTATGGCTAGTCCACCCCTGATCATATACAAAAATCAATGAGAGAATAGATTAAATAAATTTCCTCGGCTTCTTACTAAATCCAGGTCAGTTGCTTCCAGCACATCCAGTAGATTTTCAATTTTAGTGTCACTGGTGAAGAGAAAATCGTCATCCACCCAGAGGAAATATTTGGTTGTCACCTGCGACACAGCAAGATTCCTCCCTGCAAACCATCCCTACATAAGATGACAGGCATCACAACTGTTATTACATCTTGTACTCTAGATAGAACCAAGCAGTTGTCCCATTACATAATAACACATTTCCAGTATATAGCAAATCATAGTATCTGGGAGGATATACAGGAGACTTGCGGAAAGCATGCAGCAGGGACAGAGAGAAGGGTGGAAGACCAAACTGTAGGGAGAATACAAGCCTAAAGGGGCATTACTGCTTCACATCATTGATGACCTATCCTCAGAATGGGCCCTATTAGATCAGATCAGATCAGTGGATCTGTAATCATTGCATGCTAGTGCTGCATTGATGGTTCTCAGCAATGGGCCAAGAACGTATAGAGCCAGGGACATAGCTAAAGGTTCATGAGCCCTGGTGCAAGAGTTCAGCTTGGGCCCCCTTCCCTCAGTGATTTGTGGTCAGGGGCGGGGGAGCACATAACCTTCATTTGAAGGAGCACCCCCCCCTTCCCTCTAGCCATAGGACTAACTTGAACATTCTTGGTGTCTTCTTATGTGGCGCAAGGATCTTTGAGCATCCCCATGCTCCTGTGCCCGGTAGCGACTGCTACCTCTGCACCCCCTATAGCTATGCCCCTGTATGGAGGGGCAGCAGCTGATAAGTATGAGGACAAGTTGTGCTGGAGGGCTGAAACTGAACTTTTGCACCATGGCCTGTGAGCCCATAGTAATGGCCTTAACATGAAGTGCCTGTGGGCTCCTAAAATATGTATGTCCCCAATAGCTACACTACTGCATATATAACTGCTTTCCTGTGTACAAACCTTTGCGAATGGCATTATATATTGCTCTACATTGGGGTCATCAATCTTCTCAGGCTTTTCATTGTCATCAGCCACAATGACCTTTATGTCAGGATAATATTGGCGTATGCTCTTGAGCATCGTTCGCAGCTGTTCATAGCGCAAAAAGGTCTTGGTGGTGATGGTGACCAGATCACTAATATTTCTTCCTGTAAACGGAACCCTTTTGTTATATACAGTAACTTTTTCTACAGTTTGTTTTCTACATAGAAACGTTAACTAGATTGTATAAGGATGAGCTGCAATACCAGACTCAACCAGTAGACGAGTAGTGCTATTTCTGGATAAAAAGCAGACCTATTAATGTATTTATCTTTAAATAGGTTAAGCCATTAGGACAGGGATGTCAAACTAGTGGCTCTCTAGCTGTTGCAGAACTACAAATTCTAGCATGCCCTGATACCTGTAGGTTGTCCAGGCATAATGGAAGTTGTAGTTTTGCAACAGCTGGTGGGCCACGAGTTTGACATCCCTGCATTAGGACAATTCCTGTCCATATGGCTTATTATTAGAACATATTGACATCATAGAGGGGGATCCTGAGCAGTTAGGTCATTCAGCCAGTGGAGTCACTGAAAATAGTGGTCTAAAATTTGGGGTACAGAGCAGTAATGTATTACGTGGTCACCCAGTCATTTTATTGCAGGTCATTTAATACTACATTTCTCTTGCACCATAATGTGCAGCTTTGTGATAGCAGTGGCCAATAGTTGAGTTTTTTTTTGCTAGATTCACTGAGATCAGCTGATTACCTTAAGGAGTTCTCCTGATGGCATAGCCAGCTTAATGCATCATGCACACGGCTGTATCCGTTTTGCTGTCCACAAATTGTAGATCCTCAAAACACGGATACCGGTCATGTGCATCCCCCATTTTCCTCTTCTGCACATCCCGCCCTATGTTAGAAATGCCTATTCTTGTATGCATAATGGAAAATGCGGACCAAAGATACAGTCGTTAGTATGGGGTCTAAGAGGTAGCATACGATATCTGTACTTGTCAGTACCGCATTTGGTGCCTTATGGAAAGTATTGCTTTCAATGGCATTTCTCAGTTTAAGGGAACCTGTCATTAGTACCAGGCTATCCTCAACCCCTGTCTGCTGATTTAGATATTTTTTTCATATTGCAATTGGAGTCCCCCAGACCTGGTGGTTTCTACAATTGTTTAATGTTTTATATGCCATGTTATGTAATATAATGTGATGCCATGCCATTTATTCAAACAGGGGAGGTAATGGTTGGCAGGAACAGTGGTAACCACCCTGTCCCCCTCCCCCTAATGGTAGGAGTGAGCTGGCCCTGCTTTCTGCCAGGAGGGGGAGTTCCAGTCTAGTGAGAGAGAGAAAGGAAAGCAGGAGTTTATTTTGGATAGTGGTGGAGTGCGAAATCAGTGCTCCTACTCCTATGAGATCAATAGTGGGAAACGCAAGAAACCAGATATTCTTTTCCTGTGAGAACAACTTAATCCTGCCTCAAGAAAACATTTAAGAGACAAGACAGCTGAGTGATCAGTGAAATACAGCTTTACATAATCTGCTGCAAGGTAAGGGACTACAGCTCAGACACCACCACCTACCCAAACGATTGTTATGCCAGACTAACATTAAGCCTGCATTACAGTGGACACCTATATCCACAAGGGCTTGTTAGTGCCAAACTATTGCCATCCAACTATCCACCTCGCATGATGCCAGAATCTTCACTTTGTAGTAAAGAGACTTTTATACGTTTACTTCTGGCCTGCACCAATCCCCAGGAAGTACACTGTGACATAACACCTCATCCAGGACAGGGCCGTCTTTACCAAGGGGCAAAAGGGGCAGCTGCCCCGGGCCCAGTTGCTCCTAGAGGGCCCAAGGCAGCTGCCTCTTGAGCCCTGCTAGCTACTTCCCCGGGTGTCAAGCTGTCAGCTACACAGGCATCGTACTGTGAAAGCTGGGATCTAGGACCTTAATGACATCATCACCATGTGACCAGTAACCTAGCAATTACTGGTCACATGGCTATGAGGTCATCACAGGTCCTAGCAGGAATTAACTGTGGAGCTTTTTTGTGTGAAGATTACATCAGAAAAAGGTGACAGGGGCTGTTATGTTAATATACTGTAAACTACTGTATAGTGGGGTGCTGTATACTGTGTGGGGGCCTGTATATGGTGTGGGACTGTATACTGTGTGGGGCTGCATACTGTGGGGGGCTGTATACTGTGGGGGGCTGTATACTGTGTGGGACTGTATACTGTGTGGGACTGTATACTGTGGGGGGGGGGGCTGTATACTGTGTGGTGGGCTGTATACTGTGTGGGTCCTGTATACTGTGGGGGGCTGTATATTGTGTGGGACTGTATACTGTGTGGTGGGCTGTATACTGTGGGGGCCTGTATACTGTGGGGGGCTGCATACTGTGTGGGGGCCTGTATACTGTGTGGGGGCCTTATACTGTGTGGTGGGCTGTATACTGTGTGGTGGGATGTATACTGTGTGGGAGGCCTGTATACTGTGTGGGGGGCTGTATACTGTGTGGGGGCCTGTATACTGTGTGCTGGGCTGTATACTGTGTGGTGGGATGTATACTGTGTGGGAGGCCTGTATACTGTGTGGGGGGCTGTATACTGTGTGGGGGCCTTATACTGTGTGGTGGGCTGTATACTGTGTGGTGGGATGTATACTGTGTGGGAGGCCTGTATACTGTGTGGGGGGCTGTATACTGTGTGGGGGCCTGTATACTGTGTGCTGGGCTGTATACTGTGTGGGGGGCTGTATACTGTGTGGGGGCCTGTATACTGTGGGGGGGGGGCTTATACTGAGTGGTGGGCTGTATACTGTGTGGGGGCCTTATACTGTGTGGGGGCCTTATACTGTGTAGGGGCTGTATACTGTGTGGTGGGCTGTATACTGTGTGGTGGGCTGTATACTGTATGGGGGGGCTGTATACTGTGTGGTGGGCTGTATACTGTGTGGGGGCTGTATACTGTGTGGGGGCTGTATACTGTGTGGGGGGCTGTATAGTGTGTGGGGGCCTGTATACTGTGTGGGGGCTTATACTATGTGGTGGGCTGTATACTGTGTATGGGCTGTATACTGTGTGGGGGGCTGTTTACTGTGGGGGGCCTGTATAGTGTGGGGGGCCTGTATAGTGTGGGGGGCTGTATACTGTGTGGGGGGCTGTATACTGTGTGGGGGGCTGTATACTGTGTGGGGGCCTGTATACTGTGTGGGGGCCTGTATACTGTGTGGGGGGCTGTATACTGTGGGGGCCTGTATACTGTGGGGGTCTGTATAGTGTGGAGTGCTATACTGCTGTACTGTATAGTGTGGGGGGCTGTATCGTGTATATTTTGGGGTGCTGTATACTGTGAGGTGTTGTATACTGTGGGGTGCTGTATACTGTGGGCTGCTATACTGCTCTACTGTATACTGTGAGGTGTTGTATACTGTGGGGTGCTGTATACTGTGGGCTGCTATACTGCTCTACTATATACTGTGGGGTACTGTATAGTGTGGGGTGCTATACTGTATACTGTGTGGTGCTGTATACTATAGGGTGCTATACTGCATACTGTGGGGTGCTGGGGTGCACTGTAACACTAGAGTGAGCCGAGCCCTGGTCTCCTTCCTGCAGAGAGGTGCCCACTTCCAGCCTGAGCCCAGCTGCCCAGAGCACTGATCCTGAGCCGCTGGAGTCTTCA
This sequence comes from Bufo bufo, assembly GCF_905171765.1. Classification (NCBI taxonomy): domain Eukaryota; kingdom Metazoa; phylum Chordata; class Amphibia; order Anura; family Bufonidae; genus Bufo; species Bufo bufo. The sequence continues at coordinate 291,836,473 of NC_053394.1, forward strand.
GAACTGGAAGTATTTACAGTCATTCACTGGACTCTACCAGGTGTGTGGATTTTTTGTGTGTGTGTTGTGGTGGAGGCCGTGATTGCCTGCTAAGGTGTGTGAAGGCAGGATCCAGGGGGCCCAAGTAAATTTTACCCAGGGTCCAATCAATATTAAAGACGGCTCTGATCCAGGCCACTACCACTACCATCCTCTGCACTGGCTCCTCAAAGGGTCGCTGTACAATCAGCGGCCAGGTGACGGAGAAAGCCAAGTACTCATAAATATCAGGTCTCGGCTCACACTGTGTATTGAACAGCTACTGTGCTGGAACTGTTCAATATAAGATTTTAGTAAAACTGCAATTAAAGGGGTTTAGTAGTTCTAGTTTATATCCTGAGGATAGGTAATCAATATTAGATTGGCAGGGTAGTCGTGTGAGTACTGCAGCCTCTCCACTTCTTAACTACATGCCGTCTAACTTGTATCTGCGGTGCACTGTAACTACAACTGCTTGCCCCGTTCTCTCGAAAGAGATGAAAAGTTGTAGTTACACTGAACCGTGGGTACAGGTTAGATGGTGTGCAGTTAAACAATGAAAAGAACGGAACACTCGCAAGATCTACGGGGCTGCTGGGATTCGGATTCTTGCTGATTTGATATTGTGGATAGGTCATCAGTATACTATCGCTGCACAACCCCTTTAAAGAAAGTGACCTAGACTTTTGCTAAGGGGATCTGTCACTAGTTTATGCTACCCTTAGGGCAGTAAAAATTTGTAAAATATTTCCTTTAATGGTAAAGGGGGTATAACCATGTAAGCTCTTCCCTTAGTTCATGTTACTACAGGTACTAGAGATGAGTGAATTCCTTGAAATTAGTTTTGTGTCTGATTTCTTCAAATTTTTTAAAAAATTTGATTTGTGTCAATTTTTTTTAGGTTTTACACAAATCTACACAAATTGCCCTGCAACTTGGTATATAACACCCTCTAGTCTTCTAGGACTTAGATTTGTTATGAAAAGATTTTTGTTAATTTTTTGCAAATTTTTGCTTTCTGCTCTTGAATGCAATGACAGCAATAGCAAATGTCTGAGTAACACTGACATATATAGCTATGGGTAAACGCATATTAAAAAATACACTGCATGGTCACAAGTGTTATGCTTTTTCATATTAGTAAGCTTCCACAAATTGTCCCTTATCAGGGGCAGATGGTGTTATGGGAAAATGACAGTGGCTTGTTTGGACCAATCATCTAAAAATTATGACTTCCCAGCTCCGTTTATACATACATATGTTCATGTTAGGAGAAAGAGTGGCTTGTTTTGCACAAGCATCCAATAATTATGACTTAACAGAGCCAAATGCCCTTCTGTATTTTTACATCCACAATTCTTAATCTTCAGAAGAAGGAGTGGCTTGTTTTGAACAAGCCTGGAAAAATTCATTTAATTAATTGGGAGCAGCAGCAGTATAGTTAGGGTGTGGAAAGGGTATGGTAATAGTGGCACATGACCGCAATAGTAGCAGCAGCACAGCATTGAACAGACAAGGCAGTAGATCTGTGTGTGGCTGTTTAGGGGTAGTAGTATTAGTAGTGACTGTGTAGTGGCAATGGAAGTGGTAGTATGGGTAATTGAAATAGAAATAGGGGATTAGCAGCGGGAAATAGCAGCTGTGGCGGTGGTGGTAGCAGTAGCCATACTGTACTGAAACATGATGGTAAGCAGGCAGCGGTAGTGGTATTATGGCAGCAGCAGCCGCCATACCATATGGAACATCATAGTAGGCAGGCAGACAGTGGCATGATGAGGCACCATCAACAATGGCAGATCTATTTATCACCCTTAGGCTTCATTCAGACGTCCGTGTGTGTTTTGCGGATCCGCAAAACATGGACACCGGCAATGTGCGTTCCGCATTTTGCGGACCGCACATCGCCGGCACTTAATAGGACATTTTCTATTTTTTTCAGGATCGGAATTGCAGATCCGGAAGTGCGGGTCCATATTTCCGGATCCGGGGCGCACATCGTGCGACCCTATAGAAATGAATGGGTCCACAATTCCATTCCGCAAAATGCTGAACGGAATTGCGGACGTGTGAATGGAGTCTTACCCGGAGGACTGTGAAAATCCTCATGGATCTATGCCTTGTTCATTTTGACAAAAGTGCTACTTTGTACACTGGTGGAGGAAAACTTCGTCCATTTGGGTATTAGTGTTGATCACGAATATTCGAATTTCGAATTTTTATCGCGAATATAGGTACTTCGAAAATTCGCGAATATTTCGAATATAGTTATATATATATTCGTAATTTAGAATATTCGAATTTATTTTTTCGATTTTTTTTTTTATTTCTTTTTTTTTTTATCAGTACACATGATCCCTCACTGCTTCTAGCTTGTGGGCCAATAAGAAGGCTGCAATATACTTGACTTTAGAAGTAGTAGTGTTTGCGAATTTTGCTCTACATTTGTTTTTTTTTGAATATTCGCTATATTGCTATATATTCTTGTTTTAGAATATTACGAATATTTGAAAAAACTAAGTTGTAGAGAATATTCGAAAAAAATCGAATAGAGCAATTTAGCTAATATAGTGCTATAATCTTCTCTGTCTAATAGTTGTAAGTTGAAAAATTTGCAATAAAAAATTCGAATCCGAAAATTCGCATATAACACAATCATTACCTTTCCGATTTTTCGAGTAAAAAAAACGTGAATTTTCGAATTTGCGAATATTCGTCGAATATTCTACAAAATATTAGCAAAATATCGCGAATTCGAATATGACCCCTGCTGCTCATCACTATTGGGTATCACAATACACCCCGCTGCACTGAAAATCCTCTCCGAGATGACATTGGAGACTGGGCAAGAGAGAACAAAGAGAGCATACTGAGCCATTGTTTCACTCTGCCTGCCCAGAAGTCCATGGGATCAGTGAAAGGCCAGAGTCCAGTTAAGACTGACCTTGAGTGTTGAGATGATAGGTCTCTGTGCCGATTTGACTCAGCCTGGCACAGCACATGAAAGAATTGCTCAAACCATATTGATGATATTGAACTGGCTGCTATTTTTAGGGCTTCTGCTGCTTGTGGCAGCACAGACAGCAGGAGGTGGGTGACTCTAGGGAACAGAAAGGTGCCTCAGACACGTGGATGGCAGGCGTCTGCTCGCTGAAAGCTTGCGGCAAGCTGCATACACTATGCTTCCTGGTAATATAGTAATTTAGACTCCCTTTTGGGAGGAGGAAAACATTCTCCAATTCTGTTTCAATAGCGAGGGTCTACCATCATGGGTATCACTATCCAGTAATCATTAGACTTCTTCACGTGAATGATGTGGCTGTCATTGAATAAGCAAGCAGGTATACAGCTTGATATTCTGGCCAATGTGCCCGAGGACCCAGTTCTTTCTTGTTTCACCACCCAATGACATGATTGGGTTGTGATCGTCATCATCATCAGCCTCTTGCCCTTCCTTCACCACTGACTCCCTCTCCTCCTCTTCCTCCAGTGGTAGATCATCATCATTTTCCTCCTCCTCCTTCATGAGAGTTTTTCCTTTTGGAAACAGCTAGAGGGCTGTTTTTGCAAGAATTTGTAATGTAGAACTAAATGCCAGAAGCTGAGCTGACAATAGGCTGCCAGCAAATACTCCTGACCAGTTCTCACTCCCTCTCTCTTTCCCCGATTACACCCCTTAATATATCCCAAATTTCCAGATATAACTCCTATTTTCTCCCTATATTCTTCTTATACTGTCCCTATCACAATATATCGGTGGTTTATCTTGTAGATTTTTAGCAGACAGAGCCACAGCCCATCATCTTTTGGAATTGCAAGTACAATGCAGAATGGCGTACTACTCATTCTGCCCAGGCACCTTCCTGCTTGCTGCCTCCCTGATTGCTTATCCAGGCTCTCAGTCTCTGAGCCAGTTAGGGCAAGCCCTCCCCCACTTCCTCCCAATGTCATATGAACATCTTGCTTCCACCCCCCAACATGGACGCTGCATGTCATTTTATGCAATCTGTCCGAATTGAATAAAAATCTTTGGATTCACTTATGGGCGAAGTCTTGTGAAATTCGGAACAAATATGGCTTATTATGAATCTATGTGCTCATCCTTAACAGCTACAATATGTATTTCATTAATTTGTATATGTTACCTTGTCCTGGGTCCTGTAAACGTGGAATTGGTGGCTGCCGGATCAAAACTGGTATCTGTGCTATATGTTCGCCTAAAGTAAATTTCACTACATCGGTGATAGAAAACAAAAACATAAAGACAAATTTATAAAAAGCAGTACAAACTCTTTCTTACCCCTTATTTTACATGTTGTTCATTCATCCCTACTTTAGCATTCTCCACATCTAAACAAGAATGACAGAAGAGAGTCTTATTCTGGAATGAAGATCAACTCCTTCCAATCATGTCTTCACATCATTAAAATGTTTCATGTATTTCCATAATTGTGTCAATAATAGCGACATGGAGGTCTCCATCTCGTGTCCCACAACTACCTGACCGTTTGGCCCACTAGCAGGAGGAGACTGAGGACTTAAAGTGGCCGGGGGGAAAAAAAACTCTAAAGTGGCACTATGTTGTAGGCGAATCCAAATTGACAGAAGGGGGGACAACACAAGTAGGAATGGACAACAGAAGTAGGCAAGGCCAGCAATACCATAGTGCAGCATGACTGGCCAGGTGCATGAGTACCTGATCCTCCTAGCATTAATGCTAATCAATTCTGATTGTTATGTACCTGGACAGTGTCTGTTTAGAGGAGGCCTTGGTGGCCACCTGGGCATCGGCGAAATTTTCCTGTATGGTCTATGGCCAGTCTTTTCCTGTCCACTAGTGCCAAGATGATCTGGCTGCATATCACCATCTGTCCACCACTAATATTCCATGTGGTCAGCCTCCATGCCCTACACCACCTCACAAAGTAGCCAAGTAGATAAATATCAGCTGTCAGGATATTAATTATGATGGAATAAAATATTGATTTACATATAATTTATATATACAGTACAGACTAAAAGTTTGGACACACCTTCTCATTCAAAGAGTTTTCTTTATTTTCATGACTATGAAAATTGTAGATTCACACTGAAGGCATCAAAACTATGAATTAACACATGTGGAATTATATACATAACAAACAAGTGTGAAACAACTGAAAATATGTCATATTCTAGGTTCTTCAAAGTAGCCACCTTTTGCTTTGATTACTGCTTTGCACACTCTTGGCATTCTCTTGATGAGCTTCAAGAGGTAGTCCCCTGAAATGGTTTTCACTCCATAGGTGTGCCCTGTCAGGTTTAATAAGTGGGATTTCTTGCCTTATAAATGGGGTTGGGACCATCAGTTGCGTTGAGGAGAAGTCAGGTGGATACACAGCTGATAGTCCTACTGAATAGACTGTTAGAATTTGTATTAAGGCAAGAAAAAAGCAGCTAAGTAAAGAAAAAACGAGTGGCCATCATTACTTTAAGAAATGAAGGTCAGTCAGTCAGCCGAAAAATTGGGAAAACTTTGAAAGTAAGGGCTATTTGACCATGAAGGAGAGTGATGGGGTGCTGTGCCAGATGACCTAGCCTCCACAGTCACCGGACCTGAACCCAATCGAGATGGTTTGGGGTGAGCTGGACCGCAGAGTGAAGGCAAAAGGGCCAACAAGTGCTAAGCATCTCTGGGAACTCCTTCAAGACTGTTGGAAGACCATTTCAGGGGACTACCTCTTGAAGCTCATCAAGAGAATGCCAAGAGTGTGCAAAGCAGTAATCAAAGCAAAAGGTGGCTACTTTGAAGAACCTAGAATATGACATATTTTCAGTTGTTTCACACTTGTTTGTTATGTATATAATTCCACATGTGTTAATTCATAGTTTTGATGCCTTCATAGTCATGAAAATAAAGAAAACTCTTTGAATGAGAAGGTGTGTCCAAACTTTTGGTCTGTACTGTGTGTATATATATATATATATATATATATATATATATATAGTGGTAATGTGAATAGTGCTGGAAGGTGTGTTGCCCCACTTCAGGTACCTCAGATGGGTGAGACAGATAAAATCCAGAGAGTGGCAGTAGACATTTTTGTATACATTTTCTGGGCTGGATTTTACTTGGACTGGTGGCTAGGCTTGGTAGAGGGAGTTGCCAGTCCACACCCTTCCAGTACGGATTTTCCTTTCTACCTGAGGTGATCGCAGGTGAGGCCTGCTGTAATCAGGCTGGCATAAAGCGCCTCAGAGTAGGTCAGTCTGGAAAGAGTCTGTGTGCAGCAGAGGCCTGGGAAGGCTCTGTACAAGTGGGCTCAGCCGAGCTGGCTGAGGGACCACGGGGCTAGGTGTTAGCCTGAACTTTGGGGGACTCCGCGAGGTCTTGGGATCGACGGTCGCTAGGCCAGAGTCAGGAGGACCTCTGGGCCACAATCCCCCAAAAGGTACTGGACTTTATTACAGCCTGGAAGTGCTGGATTGTTAGGCTGGGAAAAGCCGCATGTTCTTTCCGTGTGTGAACGGGGCTTTCAGTGAGGTAGGGAGTCCTCATGTTTAGTTAGAGCCCAGCCGGGCAGGTGTTTTATTTGTACAGGGAGTGCAGAATTATTAGTCAAGTTGTATTTTTGAGGATTAATTTTATTATTGAACAACAACAATGTTCTCAATGAACCCAAAAAAATTCATTAATATCAAAGCTGAATATTTTTGGAAGTAGTTTTTAGTTTGTTTTTAGTTTTAGCTATTTTAGGGGGATATCTGTGTGTGCAGGTGACTATTACTGTGCATAATTATTAGGCAACTTAACAAAAAACAAATATATACCCATTTCAATTATTTATTTTTACCGGTGAAACCAATATAACATCTCAACATTCACAAATATACATTTCTGACATTCAAAAACAAAACAAAAACAAATCAGTGACCAATATAGCCACCTTTCTTTGCAAGGACACTCAAAAGCCTGCCATCCATGGATTCTGTCAGTGTTTTGATCTGTTCACCATCAACATTGCGTGCAGCAGCAACCACAGCCTCTCAGACACTGTTCAGAGAGGTGTACTGTTTTCCCTCCTTGTAAATCTCACATTTGATGATGGACCACAGGTTCTCAATGGGGTTCAGATCAGGTGAACAAGGAGGCCATGTCATTAGATTTTCTTCTTTTATACCCTTTCTTGCCAGCCACGCTGTAGAGTACTTGGACGCGTGTGATGGAGCATTGTCCTGCATGAAAATCATGTTTTTCTTGAAGGATGCAGACTTCTTCCTGTACCACTGCTTGAAGAAGGTGTCTTCCAGAAACTGGCAGTAGGACTGGGAGTTGAGCTTGACTCCATCCTCAACCCGAAAAGGCCCCACAAGCTCATCTTTGATGATACCAGCCCAAACCAGTACTCCACCTCCACCTTGCTGGCGTCTGAGTCGGAGTGGAGCTCTCTGCCCTTTACCAATCCAGCCACGGGCCCATCCATCTGGCCCATCAAGACTCACTCTCATTTCATCAGTCCATAAAACCTTAGAAAAATCAGTCTTGAGATATTTCTTGGCCCAGTCTTGACGTTTCAGCTTGTGTGTCTTGTTCAGTGGTGGTCGTCTTTCAGCCTTTCTTACCTTGGCCATGTCTCTGAGTATTGCACACCTTGTGCTTTTGGGCACTCCAGTGATGTTGCAGCTCTGAAATATGGCCAAACTGGTGGCAAGTGGCATCTTGGCAGCTGCACGCTTGACTTTTCTCAGTTCATGGGCAGTTATTTTGCGCCTTGGTTTTTCCACACGTTTCTTGCGACCCTGTTGACTATTTTGAATGAAACGCTTGATTGTTCGATGATCACGCTTCAGAAGCTTTGCAATTTTAAGAGTGCTGCATCCCTCTGCAAGATATCTCACTATTTTTGACTTTTCTGAGCCTGTCAAGTCCTTCTTTTGACCCATTTTGCCAAAGGAAAGGAAGTTGCCTAATAATTATGCACACCTAATATAGGGTGTTGATGTCATTAGACCACACCCCTTCTCATTACAGAGATGCACATCACCTAATATGCTTAATTGGTAGTAGGCTTTCGAGCCTATACAGCTTGGAGTAAGACAACATGCATAAAGAGGATGATGTGGTCAAAATACTCATTTGCCAAATAATTCTGCACGCAGTGTATTGTTTGTTTTGGTTTTGCTGAGATGCCAAATAAAAGCAATGTTTGGCCCCTAACCCTGTGGTCGATGAAGATCATTGTGAGAATGACCCCCGAATAAGAGGCGATCCCTTACAATATATATACAGTAGCTATTTCATTTAATGTTTGTGTGTCGTTAAAAGATATAGACAGTATCCATTATAACAGTGACATCTACAGTACTCCGCCCCTTTAACAGTGACCACCACAGCGGCCTGCCCCCTTAACAGTAACATCCACAGCGCCCTCCCTTTTAACAGTGACCTCCACAGCAGCCGCCTCTTTATTAGTGACCTCCACAGTACCCCATCTCATTAACAGTGACCTCCACAACACCCCGCCCTCTTAACAGTGACCTCCACAGTGCCCACCCCTTTAACAGTGACCTCGACAGCATCCCGCCCCCTTATCAGTGACCTCCACAGCAGCCTGCCCCTTTAACAGTGACCTCTACACCGGGCACCACTTTATTAGTGACCTCCACAGTACCCCATATCCTTAACAGTGATTTCCACAACACCCTGTGTCCTTAACAGTGACCTCTACAGCAATCTGCCCCTTAACACTGACCTCCCATAGAGGACCGTCCCCTTAACTGTGACCTCCACTTTGCTGTCTGAGCGTGAGCTGCAGGGAGTAAGTCACCCTCTCTCCCACCCCTGCAGCTGACAGAAGTTGATTTTTACCTTCATTTTTTTAATCTCTCTCAGCTGTGGAGTGGGAGTGGGAGTGGGAGTGGGTGTGGCTTATCGGGACCTGGGGGTGGGGATTTTAAGTCCGTCTTTTGAGGGTGGCTTGAATGGCCACCCTACCTGTCCCTGAACTGTGACCTCCACAACACTCCGCTCCCTTAACAGCGTTATCCACAGTGCCCTGCTCCTTTAAAGCTGACCTACAGCAGTGAAGAAAAATGGCTGGGTTGTTATGGAAACCTGGTGTAAAACTGGGTGTATGTGGAGACTAAGGGCCTGCAAGCTTTTATTGGCTGATAAGGGTCATGTGACCAGGCTTCTATTGGCTAATGCATTTTTTGGGAATATATCACGCAGGGATGTCCTTTTGAACAGCTCACTCTAAGACAGCAGCACTGTGCTGTCTGAGTGTATAGTGTGTATAGTATTTAGTATATTGGGCAGACTAGATGGGCCAAATGGTTCTTATCTGCCGACACATTCTGTTTCTATGTGTAAGCTACAGGGAGAAAGTCACCCTCCCTCCCACCCCTGCAGCTGACAGAAGTTGATATGTTGGGCTCAGCATGGATGTTGGTACTTGCATCCCTGGATCCGATGAAAGCTGTAATGGCACCGGACGGGGTTAAAAGCATATTGTGCTTGGCTTGCATGCTGACCTGCATTCCCTGGACTTTGTGTGGCTGTCATGGCCCATAAACAGGTAGGAAAAAGCGTTAGGGACCACTCAAATGAGACGACCTTGACGCGGTGAGTGGCTTATTACGCTTTGGCCAAAATGTACACCAATGTCTCATCCAGCATGGAGGCAGGGCATAATGCTGGATGTAGTGTGCGATCACATTTGCATTTTCCGTTTGTATATGTATTTCGCCATAGTGATCTGCACCTACAGACAGGTTGTGCGGACTCAACCCCCCACATTTTTTTCTTAGAAGTTGATTTTTACCTTCATTTTTTCAATCCCCGTCGGTTCAGGAGTGGAATGGGGCGTGGCGTAACTGGATCAGGGGCGTGGCTTAGCAGGACCTGGGGGCAGGGTTTTAAGTCTTTTGAGGGTGGACACATTGTGTCAGGGGGCGTGTCTGGGCTTCTTCTTGCAAGAGTGACACCGCTCTGGGCACCTTACTGGCTCATTTGCATACCAAATAAGCTGGATTTTCAGAGGCTAAAAACATCTATTGCTGGAACAAAGGCTTTACTTCAATAGTGATTATCCTGGTGACAGATTTCCTTTAAAGCTCTCCTACAGCAGTGAAGATAAATGGCTGGGTTGTTATGGAAACCTGGAGTAAAACTGTATGTGGAGGCTGGAGGATCTGCTAGCTTCTATTGGCTAATAAGGGTCATGTGACCAAGCTTCTATTGGCTAATACAATTTTTGGGAATATCTTGGGAACGGTAAGTCCTAGAGAGCTGAGACCTGGTCTAAAACCTTCCCGGACACCTGATGTACCCGTGTGCCAAATTTCGTGATTGTAAATGAGACGGTGCAGATTCCTTTAGCGGACATACACACACACACTCAGCTTTATATATTAGATATATAAATAAATTCACTATACACTTTATATATAAAGATTAACTATACACTTTATTGACTACATCCTTATTACTACACAAGGGAGGTGGAAGTTCTGTATGGATACGTCATGGCATATATTTGAAGTTTGCCATATATAAAACGGCAGAAGAACATACATGTGTAAGAAACAATTATATCAATGCTATATATGATTAACAGGGACAAACATAAGAGGGCTCTGTGTGGAATTGCTGCTGGAGGAAGACTTACAAGACAACAAGGCAGTCACACAGAGGCCTGAGATACCTACAATATGATACCTTCAGGACATTCACATTGACATGGATAATATATTGATGAACTTTACTATATTATTCCTATAATCAAACAACTTTGATGAAGGCTGAAAATAAATCCTATTGTTGTTGTTTTTTAATAAAAAGTCCTCCTATTAAATTTTGTATATTTTTCCAAATATTTTACACTGTAAAGTGTCAAGTCAAGTGAATAGCACATTGTTGAGTAATTTCTTACCAATATCCAGACTATCGATATCATACATCATGCTTGTGTAAGTGATAGATTTCAAAATCAGATTTAATACATGGATGTTGCTGGTAGATATTGTAAAATGTTTTTCTCCTCTGCCGTGAACCTGAACCTCATCAGTACCAGATATCTTTACTAGAAAGTCAATGGTTCCCAAAGATGCCTCAAGGGTTACCTGCAACAGAAGAAGGCATAGAAGATTCATAGATACAGTATGTGTGCAGGGAGCCCCTGAGGAGTATGTACAGAGGATGGGAGTGGTAGTGGCCCTGATGAGATATTGTGTCACAGTGTACACCCTCATGCTATTACTCCCTGGGGTTCGGTGCAGTGAAAGTGTAGATTGAAGAATCAGACCAGAAGTAAGCATATAATAGTCTTGCTTTACTTAGTGCAACTTGTGGCACATCCAGCAGCAATAAATACAAAGTGCAGTTTCTCTGGCACCAGATGAGAAGGTATAGTGGCTGGTTGGATGGCAATATGTTGGCACTAGCAAGCACTTGTGGATTTAGGTGTCCATTGTAGTACAGGTTTAATGTTAGTCTGGCCTAGCAATGGTTTGGGTAGTTGGTGGTATCTGAGCTGTAGACCCTCACCTTGCAGCAGTGTCTATAAAGCTCTATTTCACTCCATACTCTACTTGTCTTGTCTCTCAAGTGTTTTCTTGAGGCAGGATAAAGTTGTTCTCACAGGAGAAGAATATCTGTTTCCCGAGTTTCCCTCTGGAGTGTTGGTCTCACAGGGGAATTGGATACGGTTCCTGGGAGTAGGAGCTCTGACATGTGCTTCTGTACTCCCCCACAATCTAAACAGGAATTCTTCTTTCTCTCTCTTACTAGACTGGAACTGCCCCTCTTGGCAGGAAGTAGGACCAGCCCACTCCTACCAAGAGGGGAGCAACAGGGTGGTTAGCCCTGATCCTGACAAACACTTTTAACTCACTGCTCAGTCCCTGGGTCCTCTCTCCTACATGTCAACTGAAGACTTTGACTCATATTTCAAACACAAAATTGAGAAAATCTGAGAAAGCTTTAACCAACAATGACTGCAACCCTTCTACACAACTATTCAGTGCTCTTCCCACATAATCCAATTTACCACCATCACTGAGGAAAAGCTCACCTATGCCCTTGACCCAATCCAATTCCACCTCATCCCTAGCATTACCACTATAGTTATCCCTGGCCTAAGCCACCTCTTCAAGCTATCACTAACTACTGGTGTCTTCCCTTCCTATTTTAAACATGCCACTATGACACCCATTTTCAAGAAGCCTTCCCTGGACCCATTATCTCTATTCAGATATCACCTCATCTTGCCACTCCCATTCGCATCAAAACTCATAGAAAAACATGCTCATCTCAAACTTTTCTCCCACCTCTCATCCCACTCACTTTTTGATCCGCTTCAATCCAGCTTTCGACCCAATCTCTCCACTGAAACCGTCCTAACAAAATTTGACACAGATTTGCTAGCTGCAAAAGCTAGACGTCATCACTCTACTCCTTCTTTTTGACCTGTCTTCTTTCTGTCTTTGATACAGTCGACCACTCTCTCCTGTTGCAAACCCTCTTATTCTGTGGCATCAGAGACCGGGCCTTCCCCTGGATCTCCTCATATCCTGAACAACAGAACTTTCAATGTCTCCCATTCATAGACCAGCTGCTCCTCACTCCCTCACTCTCTTAGTGTCTCTCAAGGCTCTATCCTGGGTCTTCTACTTTTCTCCATTTATACATTCAGCCTGCGACAGCTGATAGAGTCCCATGACTTCTAGTACCGCCTCTATGACACTCAAATCTTTCTCCCTGGCCCAAATGTCACTCTGCATGTCTATATCTTTATTCTTTACCCACTTCTTACAACTCAACATGGAGAAAACAAAATTAATTATCTTTCCTCCAAAGTTAAGGGCATCATGCTTTCTCCAGTCTCACAGGCCAATGTTTAAACAACATTTACCCGGAACTGGGCTTTACCATACAGACCGACATGAATACCATTAGTTTTCTGGACACTCTCGTACTCAAAGACCAAGATGGAAGGATCGAGTTTGATCTGTACAGTAAACCCACAGACAGGAATAGTCTTTTACACTTCACTAGCAATCATCCCAAAGCGACTAAACAATCGTTACCCCATTCCCAATTAACTCGCGTAGAACGAATTGTCTCCAACCCCTCCACAAAGAAAAAAAGAATGGACGAGATGGCTTTGAAGTTTATACAGAGGGGATACCCAGAACATTCAGTTCAATGTGGAAATACACAAATACAGGTCAGGAAGACACAGATACAGACACAGAAAAGAATACCATGCATTCTGACCTACCACCCTCTTGCACCTAAGATACAACACACCATCAGAAAACAATGGCACATACTCTCTAGAGCATTTCCTGACATAGAAGAATTCCAGACCCCACCATTAACCTGCTATAAACGGTCAAAAAACATTAGAGATCAACTAGTTTGGGCTGACATAGGCCCCCTTTCCAAGATACCTCGTCAAAGGTTTTTAGGTTCCCCCAGGTTTGGAACATTTCCCTGTCTCCATTGTGCTCAGTGCTCGAGTGTAATAAGGGGTGATACTATTACACATCCACATTTAGGTACAAAGTACTCTATTAAAGGATATTTTACATGCGATTCCACCCATGTTGTTTATCTTATCAAATGCCCCTGCGGACTGATCTACATTGACGAGACTACTCAACACATCAGGGATAGAATCTCTAAACATAAATCCACCATTAGAACAGACCAATTATTGCTACCAATTCCCGCCCACTTTAAGGGACACAATCACCAGATTTCTTCTTTGCGCTTCCAAGTTCTGGAACAGGTTCCGATCCCACGGAGGGGAGGCAACCGGACATTATTACTTAAGTAACGGGAGTCCTATTGGATACATCGCTTGGACACGTTATCACCCAAAGGACTTAACAGGGAATGCGACTTTTTTTGCAATCTCTGATGGATGTACTATACTATGAGACTTATTCTATAACAAGATTTTTTCTATAATACTGTTTAATGTTATGGTGTGTTCACAATATATCTGATATATTACCCTTTTTATTTCAGATTCGTTAGTCTTGATCTCAGTCCTTAGTGATCTAGCCATGGGTGAGAACCATACCCCTTCCCCCACCCACCCCTTCTTCCCCTTCCTTTCCCCTCCTCCCCTTCCCCCACCCACCCCTTCCTTCCCCTTCCTTTTCCCTCCTCCCCTTCCCCCACCCACCCCTTCCTTCCCCATACTTTACCTTCCCTTTCCCCCTTCCCCCCTCTTTCTCCCCCTTCATATTCTATGCTTTAACTTATATTCTATGCTTTTTCCTACCTTTCCATCTTCCATATAACATATAATACATAACATTATCTCTATCCTCAATCTTTAACCTTACATATTCCCTGTGCTCTAATATTGGTTCCCATTATCTCCTTGATCACCTTCCACCTACTACTCATTCTTATTTTTCGCCTCTACTACTCCCTTATATTACCCTTTACATCCAGTCACATTACAATATAATGTATTGTTCATTAGCAGCATTCCCATATAAGGAGGGCATAGCTTCTGCCCTCTTCCGTCTTCAATACACGTTACGCGCATGCCCGCGTTCCATACAACACTGATGCATGACGTCGGGAGTCTCGGCCCGCTTTAGTTTTCAATAATCGCAACACGCATGCGCACGTTGTACGGATCATCGACGTCAGACGCTACAGGCCTCACCTCAGAGGAGACGCCACACTTTAAGCCTCTATAAAACGGCAATATCCCCGTACAGGCGCCCACTTCCAGAGCGCAACTTGAAATTACTTAGGCCACAGGTAAGACCCTCCTGGCGCCCTCTTATTTAGTCCTATGACACCACAGGGACACCATCCATACTTACTTATATTTCCTTCAGATTCCTCTGATGATTCCATTTTTTTACTTCCCCACACAGCATTTTCCTTCTATACTAGCAACTTTATGCTGTCTCAGTTATCTTTACCCCTCTCCTACCATCAAGTGCTTCCAACTCTCAATATTACTCTGGACTATATATATTTCTTCTATACCTAGTAGCAACATATGTCATCCAAATAAATTGATCACATGTACCTATTGATTCATGTACCGAGGTGCTATATGCATGTTATATATTTAGTCATCTTATACATTATATAATTTTTGGTTTTGTTAGATTTCTTTTTTCCTTCCCTTATTTTTCACCATTCTGTTTGGACTGCTGAGCGGATGTGATTTGTCGTCTCAGATATAGACTCCTATACTCTTTCAAGATGACATCATCCAGCGGCCATTAGTATTTTTTACCTAGATTATAGTATTAAGCTTTACATCATCGTTTGGTCCATGATATTTACTATAACATTGCTGTATATTCTTTTCTGATCCCTTGATAAAGGTCGACAGCCAACCGAAATGTTGGGGTTGTACCTTTTGGCCAATTGTATTGCATTATTACTTGCTTTAGATGGAACAAAAAAATCATGTAAAAACCACTATGTATTAAAAACACTATCTGATGAAGAACAAATGGTGTGCCGTGGATTTCTCCTAGGAAGCTGCCTGGGGATGACATTTGATCTTGACCTGTCCTTCAAACCCACATCCAAGCCTTTACCACCACCTGCCACATCTATCTAGCACTCGCACACTCCTTCAATCTATCCTCAACTCTGCTCCACGGTTAAGCCACCTCTCCCTTTGTACTCCCCTTTGTACTAGTCTGTTACTGTGTTCATGCTCATAGGACTTATGTTGTTTTATATTATGTATTTATACCCCCATTTAGATGTACAGTGCCATGGAATTAATGACACCTTCAAATAAATAATAACAATAAATGTTTTTTCCCACCTCCTTAGTGGATACCGTACCGTGTATTTTGGGAGATCTGTATTAATCTTTAGTCCTGGAACAAGTAAAGAAAAAGAAAATGACAAAAATGGTTAAAATTATTTCTACATTATATAATACTATATATGAACACAAAATGACTGCTCAAAATGACAAAGAACAGTGGTCTTCTACAGGAATGGACTTCCCAAAGAAGAAGGACAGTATGCGTTATGGTGGACTGTAAAATCTGTCATAACAGATCTGGTTTGGATAAGGGGGTGGCCTTTTTAATCGCTGGCTTTTAGAGAGATTTCACTGTATATATTTTTTATTATAGCTCAATCTTCATCTGAATATATTCAGATGTGGCTATAGCTTGATGGAAAAAAACTCAGGATTTCAGCTCACCACACTCACAGCAATGTGACTATACACAAAAGTAACTGGGCCTATACAGTAAACGCCCAGGGCAGTGGTGGCGAACCTTTGGCACGTGTCCCAGAGGGGGCACTCAGAACAGTCTCTGTGGGCACGTGGCTCTGTGCGGGCTGTGCGTAGGGTTGCCACCTGTGCACTATTACTAATCACCGCTACCATGGCAGAACACTCATTAGTACAGCCTTTGCCCCCTCTTCTGGGGGGGCAAATAAAACTCACCTTATCCATTGCGCTAGGGGGAACACTCGCTGCTCAGTGGATGCGCATGACAGGACCTGCACTCCAGCGTGATAACATTTTGCAGCTTTGACTGGAAGCAGCAGGACCTACGAAACGTCATCACACTGGAGAGCAGGTGTTGTCCTGAGCTTCCAGTCAACAGCGAGTTATTACTGTGGTGTGAACAAATGGATGAGGTGAGTTGTTATTATTTTTTTTTTGCACAAGAAGAGTAGGGAAGGGGCATTAATAATACTGTGGCCGCTAATGGGACATTATTAATACTGGGAGCCACTACTGGAGGGAAAATAATACTAGGGGGCACTAATGGAGGCATTAATTTTAATGGGGGCCTTATTAATACTGGGGGCCAATAATGGGGCATTAATAATACCGGGGACCACTAATGGGAGTCTTATTTAAACTGGGGGTCACTAATTTGACATTTTTAATACTAGAGAGCATCAACGGGGGCATTCATTTTACTGGGTCTGTGTTAAGCCATGCCCCCACAGCTTTAGGCTCCATTCAGACGTCCACACTTTGGGTCTGTGAGGAATGAGAATTCATTTTGTATGAACATGTTCTCCATCTTGTACATATGTGGAAAAATGAATGAACCAGCTGGCAGGACGTAGGGAGTCTCTGTGTATAAAAATCAAATGCTCCTAGCTGCAAGGCCAAGGTAAGCAGCCCCCTTGCTTCCTTATCAGAGTCTGACATACAAGAGAGAGTTAACTCCTTGTTAGTTTAGAATGCGCTGCTAACGAGTACTAACCTTGAGATAAGATTCAGCAGAATCTTTTTTAATTAGTAGAATTTTATTAGTATGATGTGGAAGTATTACCTTTTATGAATAACCAATCAAATCGTTAGTTTCGCTTTCCAACCCCTTTGGTGATGTGCCAGATTTGTCGGTTATCTATACTGTTATAAAATGTATGCTTTTTATGGAATAAAGGAGAGTAGTTGATTTTGGGCCGCGGCTCCACGAAGAAATAGAACATGTCCTATTCTTGTCCGCAGCTGCGGACAAGAATAGGCATTTCTATTGGGGTGCCAGCCCGGTGTTTTGCGGATCCGCAAAACATTCCGGACGTGTGAATGGACCCTAACTTGGCTGGTATTTTTCAGTATTCAGGTTAAATGGCTGTGTTGGCACTTTGCCATAAATGAGTGAGTTTTGGGTAGCAGTTTGGGCACTCAGTCTCTAAAAGGTTCACCCTAGGGAAAGATTAATCATAGGTGGAATACGCCTCATCACAAATTAGGCATAGCATCTGGCAGTCCATGCGCCTATACTGATATCTATGCTAGACCCTGGATAGTGTAGATTTCAGTGTTGTTTTACGCCAGAAAACTGGCATAGAAGATGATAAATGTGGCAAGGCGCTGGACCCGCCTACTCCCCACCCTCGTCACATTCCCTTTTCAGGAAAGTGTCAAGGTCGGTGGAGAAATACCACTTTCGCATTCGTTTTTATGCAAGTGGTGATGAAATAGTGGCAAACACACAGTTTGTGACTTTTTCACGCCAGTTTTCTGGCATAACTTAAAGGGGTTGTCCCACAAAAAAGTTCTACAGTACCTGGATCTGAATACTCTTGTAATTGCATGAAATTAAAAAATGTATTATAGTTACTGAGTTATTCAATTAAATCTGTCTTTTCTTTTTAAATCAAATCGTTTTTATTAATCAAATAAAAGCATCTTATTTCAAAACAATACATTGTCTTTTTTTCCTTTTCTTTTCAAAATGCAGAGTCAGTATACAGCAGTAACATATGATAACATCATACAAGGTCGTCATACAGCAGTACATAATGTATAGAACATAGGACCAAAATTTAGACAATAGATGCATTTATCCTAGCAACCACCCTCTCCCTCCCTCCCTCCCTCCCCCCCCCCCCAGCCCAAATCCCCCCCCCCCCCCCTCCATGAACAAATCGTGAACCCTACAGGAAAGCCTAGATAACAACAAATCTGTCTTTTCAATCCTTCAACTGCCACCGGCTGCAGCAGAAAGGACACATCTCTGAGAAAGGACACTCCCCTCTAAGCTGCCAGTTTGAAATAAATCAAGGAGAACAATTGGAGCAATTAAATGGGGAGATCTCTGGATCCATGTGAGGCATGGAGCTGGTTCTAGCTTTGATAGAAAGAGGTTGTCATGTGCTATATGATGTCTGATGACATTTTTAGATCAATAATACAATACACTTAAAAGGACTTAAGAAGGACATATCTAAGATAACACGGTAACACAAAGGTACTACATAATACTATAGTACATATGGTACCCTGCCGGTTATTATCACAGCCATACCAAAAATAAGGTACCCTTTATGGGGGTACAAAGCAATTTGAGTCAACTGAAAATTCAACACTTGTGCAAAAAACATTATTAAGGAATATAACAGGTAAAAACCATCTCTAGCAATGTATGCTTAAAGGGATTCTGTCACCTCTTTTTACCCTATAGAGTTGCGGACATGCACGGCTAGATCGCCGCTAGCATGTCCGCAATATACCTGTCCCATAGCTCTGTGTGGTTTTATTGAGTGTAAAAAATAATTTTATATATATGTAAATCAGCCTGGTAAGGAGCCCAAGGGGCTGCACTAATTGTTGTGGAGCCCAGCCACGTCCCCCTGTGCATCATGAGATTATGGCGATCTGACTTTCTGAGCAATGAGGAGATTCGTGGATACAGGCGGTGCTGAGCTCCTTCACAGGGGGTCGTGGCTGGGCTCCAGAACGGTTAGTACAGCCCCTCCTTACCAGTCTGATTTACATATATATATAAAATCATTTTTTACACTCAATAAAACCACAGAGCTATGGGACAGGTATATGGCTGACATGCTAGCGGCGATCTAGCTGTGTATGTCCGCAACTCTATAGGGTAAAAAGAGGTGACAGAATCCCTTTAAGCATTTCGATAAAGGATGAGTGAAAGAGTGAACCAGTTCGGACCAAATCGAGTTCAGTCAGACGAATCCACTAAAACGGCGCGTAGAGCCATTTTAGTGCATATGTGAGATTGTGAAACAGCTATTTCTGCATAATGTATGTACTTAAACTGTCATTTGGCATTCCAGGCACTAGAGGCCACTGTTTTGCAGCTACAGCCAGCACACTCTGAGATTTGAATATGCAAAACAGATGATGACTCATGCTGCTTCCTGTGAGTGAACCAGGAAGTGTGTTGATCTGGCATGGTGGTGGAAGGATTGTGCTGTGAGGGACTGAATCCGATTCCATCCTGGCTTGCAGATGTCTGGCAGTTAATGGACACTCAGAAGAAGGAGAGTGGCTGTTATACCCTGACTGAATCCAGCTCTTCTGAAAGAGAGGTTGTCCCAGGAAGACCAGTTCAGTGTGTGGACAGAAGGCCTCATCATCAAGCAAGGCCGCACGGTTGCTAAGAGGTTGGTGGCCATCCCTGGTAGGCTACATCCTCGGGCCCAGAACGGACGCAGGTCAGTACACCAGGTTACTGAATGTTACATTTTGTGGCGCCTGAAGATACAGAGACTAGCCTAGGCCTAGCATTAGATAGTTAGTTAGGATTAGATTGTTTTGCTAGGCTGTACTGTACTGGACTGCAGCGCAGTCATTGACTTGCAGGCTCTGCTGCGTTCGCCATCGGCTAGGGGTGTCCTCTGTAGCTGCACAGCACGACTTGCAGGCCATCGGCTAGGCCTGTCCAGTGGGCAGGGACATTGACTGTGGGTCCGGGGATATAGCGTTTTCTATGCATGTTTGTATTGTTCTTATGTTTTTGAATCCAGAGGGGAAACAAACCAGGCTGGTGTAGTGAGCTGCATTTATATTTATATAAGGAGATATATAACGCGAGTTTGACCGCGACGCGTGGTTGATTAAGTGTGGTTGCGTAAGTGTGTGACTTAAGATTAAGTGAGGGAGTATCTGAGAGCTAAATTATTTGTGGACATTGATGAGTGGCTGTGTTTGACTGTATTGTGTGCTGTGATAACACTTTTTTTTTTCCTTCTCCAGGTGTTGCACAGGTGAGCAATTAGGGTGTGGCTGTTTAATTAGTATGTGGCTGTCTAATTAGGAGACTATAAAAACTCAGCAGTAAGAGCAGCACAGCCTTTTTGAATCCAGAGGGGAAGCAAACCAGGCTGGTGTAGTGAGCTGCATTTATATTTATATAAGGAGATATATAACACGAGTTTGACCGCGACGCGTGGTTGATTAAGTGTGTGACTTAAGATTAAGTGACTTTAGATTCAGGGACTTCAGTGGGGGACTGCAATTAGCCTGTATCTTATTACTACATTGTATTGTATTTTTTGCTTTTGTGGTGTAATCCCCATTTAGTATGTGTTGCACAATTGACAACGCAGTCCAGTGTACATCTTGCATGATGTATGCAGTGCTGGAACAGCCGTTCAAGTGTGTATATCTTTGTTCAAGATGTGAGCAAATTACCCGTTTGGAATCGCTAATCGAGTCTCTAAACGGGCAAGTTGCAACACTGAGAGGCATTGACAATTTGCAAAAAAGTTTGCTTCTCACCGAGCAAGCACTCTTTGGGGTAGATGAGGGGGAGGGTGACAGAGAGGAGGCTGAGGAAAGTGAGGTAGCTAGCTGAGTAACAGTTAGAAAGTTGGGTAGAGGGAAGAGTGCCAGGGAGGCTAGCCCTGATCTGACACACCCCAACAAGTTGGCACGTTTGGCAGATGAGGGGGATATCAGTCCAGGGACGGCACTGCCGCAGCCGGACACTTCCTCTGCCAGTCAGGGGAATGTCAGCTCCGGTAAGCAGGGGACCAGGAGAGCAGGGCAGGCCAGACAGGTGCTGGTAGTGGGAGACTCAATTATTAGGGGAACAGATAGGGAAATCTGTCACAAAGACCGTGATCGCCGAACAGTGTCCTGTCTTCCTGGCGCTAGAGTTCGACACATCGCGGATCGGGTTGACAGATTACTGGGAGGGGCTGGAGAAGATCCAGCGGTCATGGTCCATATCGGAACCAATGACCAAGTTAGGGGTAGGTGGAGAGTCCTTAAAAATGATTTCAGGGATTTAGGTCAAAAGCTTAGGGCAAGGACCTCAAAGGTAGTATTTTCCGAAATACTACCTGTACCACGGGCCACACAAGAAAGGCAGCGGGAGATTAGGGAAATTAACAAGTGGCTCAAGAACTGGTGTAGGATGGAGGGGTTTGGGTTCTTGGAGAACTGGGCCGACTACAGGCTCTATCGTAGGGACGGGCTGCACCTCATTGGGGAAGGGGCAGCTGTGTTGGGGAAGAAGAGGACTAGAAGGTTGGAGGAGTGTTTAAACTAGGGACTGGGGGGGAGGGTAATTACACTATAGAAGGGGAAGATAGTGCAGATAGAGACCGGGGGCAAGGTAGTGGGACTGGGGGAGGAATGGAAGGAGTGACTAGAAAAGTTCAGAAGGAAAGGTGTAGGGTAAAAAATATACATAAACCTCTCAAATGTATGTATACTAATGCCAGAAGCCTGACTAATAAAACTGGTGAACTGGAATTAGTGATGTGTGAGGAGGACTTTGACATAGTGGGAATAACTGAGACATGGCTGGATGATAGCTATGACTGGGCGGTTAATGTACAAGGTTACAGTCTGTTTAGAAAGGATCGTCAAAACCGGAGAGGGGGAGGGGTTTGCCTTTATGTAAAGTCCTGTCTAAAGCCCACACTCCGTGAAGATATAAGTGAGGGACATGAACATGTGGAGTCACTGTGGGTAGAGATACATGGAGCTAAAACAACAACAAATTACTAATAGGAGTTTACTATAAACCACCTAATATACCAGAGTCCACAGAAAATCTACTACTAAACGAGATAGACAAGGCGGCAAATCATAACGAGGTGGTTATTATGGGGGACTTCAACTACCCAGATATAGACTGGGAAACTGAAACTTGTATATCTCATGAAGGAAACAGATTCTTGGCAATAACCAAAGACAATTATCTCTCCCAACTGGTTCAGGACCCTACTAGAGGGACGGCCATACTGAACTTAGTATTAACCAATAGACCTGACAGAACAACAGACGTGCAGGTTGGGGGACACCTGGGAAATAGTGACCATAAAATAATAACCTTCCAATTATCATTCAAAAGAGCGTTTCTACAGGGAGGAACAAAAATACCAAACTTCAAAAAAGCTAAATTTAGCCAACTAAGAGAGGCCATAGGCCTAACTAACTGGGACAAAGTCCTCAAAAATAAAAATACAGCCACAAAATGGGATATCTTTAAAAACATCCTAAAATCTCATTGTGAGAGGTACATACCGTATGGGAATAAAAGGTTAAGGAACAAAAATAAACCAATGTGGATAAACAGAACTGTAAAGAAAGCAATAAATGACAAAAAGAAAGCATATGAAACACTAAAACAGGAGGGTAGCACGGAAGCACTGAAAAACTATAAGGAAAAAAACAGAACATGTAAAAAACAAATAAACTAGAGACCGAGAGATTAATTGCCAAAGAGATTAAAACTAACCCTAAAATGTTCTTCAATTATATAAATGTTAAAAAGTATAAATCTGAAGGTGTCGGCCCTTTAAAGAGTAATGAGGGGGGATTCGCAGAGAGCGACGAGGAGAAAGCAAAGCTGTTAAATATTTTTTTCTCCAGTGTATTCACTGAGGAATATAAACTGTCAGATGAAATGCTGAATGTTGAAATAAATTCCCCATTAAAAGTGTCCTGTCTGACCCAGGAAGAAGTACAACAGCGACTTAAAAAGATCAAAATAGACAAATCGCCAGGACCGGATGGCATACACCCCCGTATCCTAAGGGAATTAAGTAATGTCATAGCCAGACCCTTATTTCTGATATTTGCGGACTCTATACTGACAGGGAATGTCCCACAGGATTGGCGCATGGCAAATGTGGTGCCAATATTCAAAAAGGGTCCAAAAACAGAGCCTGGAAACTATAGGCCGGTAAGTTTAACATCTGTTGTGGGTAAACTGTTTGAAGGTTTTCTGAGAGATGCTATGTTAGAGCATCTTAACGGAAATAAGCAAATAACGCCATATCAGCATGGCTTCGTGAGGGATCGGTCATGTCAAACTAATTTAATCAGTTTCTATGAGGAGGTAAGTTCTAGACTTAACAGCGGCGAATCAATGGATGTCGTATATCTGGACTTCTCCAAAGCATTTGACACTGTACCACATAAAAGGTTAGTATATAAAATGAGAATGCTTGGACTGGGAGAAAACGTCTGTAAGTGGGTAAGTAACTGGCTCAATGATAGAAAACAGAGGGTGGTTATTAACGGTACATACTCAGATTGGGTCACTGTCACTAGTGGAGTACCTCAGGGGTCAGTATTGGGCCCTATTCTCTTTAATATATTTATTAATGATCTTGTAGAAGGCTTGCATAGTAAAATATCAATTTTCGCAGATGACACTAAACTGTGTAAAGTAATTAACACCGAAGAGGACAGTATACTACTACAGAGGGATCTGGATAGATTGGAGGCTTGGGCAGATAAGTGGCAGATGAGGTTTAACACTGACAAATGTAAAGTTATGCACATGGGAAGGAATAATGCAAGTCACCCGTACATACTAAATGATAAAACACTCGGTAACACTGACATGGAAAAGGATCTAGGAATTTTAATAAACAGCAAACTAAGCTGCAAAAAACAGTGTCAGGCAGCTGCTGCCAAGGCCAATAAGATAATGGGTTGCATCAAAAGGGGCATAGATGCCCGTGATGAGAACATATTCCTACTACTTTACAAATCATTAGTCAGACCACACATGGAGTACTGTGTACAGTTCTGGGCTCCAGTAAACAAGGCAGACATAGCAGAGCTGGAGAGGGTCCAGAGGAGGGCAACTAAAGTAATAACTGGAATGGGGCAACTACAGTACCCTGAAAGATTATCAAAATTAGGGTTATTCACGTTAAAAAAAAGACGACTGAGGGGAGATCTAATTACTATGTATAAATATATCAGGGGGCAGTACAGAGATCTATCCCATCATCTATTTATCCCCAGGACTGTGACTGTGACGAGGGGACATCCTCTGCGTTTGGAGGAAAGAAGGTTTGTACACAAACATAGAAGAGGATTCTTTACGGTAAGAGCAGTGAGACTATGGAACTCTCTGCCTGAGGAGGTGGTGATGGTGAGTACAATAAAGGTATTCAAGAGGGGCCTGGATGTATTTCTGGAGTGTAATAATATTACAGGCTATAGCTACTAGAGAGGGGTCGTTGATCCAGGGAGTTATTCTGATTGCCTGATTGGAGTCGGGAAGGAATTTTTTATTCCCCTAAAGTGAGGAAAATTGGCTTCTACCTCACAGTTTTTTTTTGCCTTCCTCTGGATCAACTTGCAGGATAACAGGCCGAACTGGATGGACAAATGTCTTTTTTTCGGCCTTATGTACTATGTTACTCGTCTAAGTAAAGTTTCTGTTCTTGCATAGTAAGCTGGTGTCAGTGTCGCTTTCCTTGTCTGTATTCTGGGGAGCCCACCCCGGTTCACGGCTTACACATATGTCAGTGGGAAAAAAGCACTAGGGAGGAAGAAGGATTCTCGACCCTGAGAGGAAGTGGGGGGAGGGCTTGCCCAGATTGGCTCCCAGGCTGACAGACAGCATTGATGAGTCAGTTGATCAGTGCTGCAGCAGGCAGGGAGGTGCCCTAGCAGAACAAGCAGAATACCATCCTGTGCTGGGCTGTGAGAGGGGGTGGTGGGGTGTTACAGTGTCTGTCATGAAAACAATCTTAGGGAGTTAGGGACAGTAAAAAATCAATCCGGGACAGTCAGAAATCAATCAAGCCTATTGCCAGGGACAGTGAAGGGAAAAGTTAGAATTCCAAAGAAGAACTGTGTTTTGTTTTGTACAATAGGGAGAAGCAGGGCAGCTGATAGCCATGGAAAAAGGAAACAGGACCTGTGGCTGGCTGTGCCTGGGGATCAATATAATTACCCAGTGTGTGTATATGTGTACAATTACTACAGCAATACCCACGGTGTGGCCGCAATCTACTTGTGTGTATTAAGTAGAAATTGAGCATCAAGCCTCAATTTTCCGCTTATATATACTGACCAAAAATATAAATGCAGCAGTTTTGGTTTTGCTCCCATTTTGCATGAGCTGAACTCAAAGATCTGAAACATTTTCTACATACACAAAAGACCTATTACTCTCAAATATTGTTCACAAATCTGTCTAAATCTGTGTTAGTGAGCACTTCTCCTTTGCCAATATAATCCATCCCACCTCAGAGATGTGGCATATCAAGGTGCTGATTAGACAGCATGAATATTGTACAGGTGTGCCTTAGACTGCCCACAATAAAAGCCCACTCTGAAATGTGCACAGTTTTGCCTTAATGAGGGGGGGGGGGGGGGTCAGAAAACTACTCAGTATCTGGTGTGGCCACCCTTTGGTGGTTGATTGATTGTGGCCTGTGGAATGTTGGTCCACTCGTCTTCTAAAGCTGTGCAAAGTTGCAGAATATTGGCAGGAACTGGAACATGCTGTCGTATACGCAGAGTAGAAAATGTTTTAGATCTTTAAGTTCAGCTCATGCAAAATGGTAGCAAAACCCGAAAGTGTTGCGTTTATATTTTTGGTCTGTGTATATTCAGTTTCCACATGGTTGTAATAAAAAATATTTTTTGGATTGTTAAATGTAATTAAACCAGCATATATATGTAATTACTACAAGGTAGGGCAAAAATCTACCTGTGAGTGATAACAAGAAATTGAGTGTTAGGCCTCAATTGTCAGTTTCCGTGAATTCTATTTCCACACAGTTAAAAAAATATATATATTTTGGGACACCATGTTAATGCTGATCAGCCTGGGAGAGAGTAGCCACACCGGCGAGCAGTTGCTCAAGTACATCAAGCATGTCATCAACCTAGTGGTGCAGCATTTTCTAAAGAAGTACACTGGCTTGCACAAGATTCTGGCAAAGTTCAGGAGGAAGTCCAAGCACTTCAGCCACACTTACATGGTGAGGAAAACTCTCCTGGACCTGCAGCGACAGAATGGCATGCTGCTACACAGCTTAATCTGCAATGTGCCAACTCACTGGAATTCGACATTGCACATGATTGAGTGTCTGTCCGAGCACCGGAAAGCTGTGAACGATTTTGTCATGCAGTGGCAGGTCATCCGAGACGCCTGTCGTGTGCTTAAGCCCTTTCAAAGAGGCCACAAATTTTTTCAGCAGGAACAACTGCATCATGAACAATGTTTTCCCTCTCATATTTATCTTAGAACAGACGCTGATGCTCATGCAGCCAGCCAGTCGCAGGGGGTACACATGAGGTTCACGGTGGACCGATGAGGGGTCAAATGGTATAACACACAGTTCATCAGTTTACTCACGTTAGCAGATAGCTTCCCTGGTCTGGCAGCACAGTGTTGAGGTGGACAGCACGAAATCCTCCGGGCACGCTCTGTGGTAGGAAGCATCAGCCATGGTGTCACAATCGACAACTAACAAAACCCTATAAATAATACCTATAATAATAATAAAAGACTGACAACCAATTGTGGATAAATAAGGCCGCGGTCTTTATTAAATCTGGGGGTTAACCAATAAATATTACCACAATAAATTAATCATACAGATTTTAAATGAAATAAATACCAAAAAATCCCTTAAGTTAATATCCGTCCACCCAAAAGACTGGGCGACTAACCCCCCCCCAAATTTATCAAGACCGCGACAAAGAACAGGGAGGGCGGGCGGGGGATGCTTCCTTCTTGATTGAAGATTCCGACAGCCAAGACCCAGGTGAGTGACCGACCTTAAATACAGGTCCAGTTCCCGCCACAGAACCTCCAGGCCAATCCTTGATTCTGGCTAAAAATAGCCTAAGCCCAGCAACCGGACAGCAACCGTTCTGGACCAATCACCTAAGCCCAGCAACCGGACAGCAACCGTCCCGGACCAATCACCTGCCGTCCAGTTGCCGGCTTAACCTGAGGAGAAAAACCAGGGAGAAAAGAGAACAGGGGGGGGGGGAAGAAAACATGGCAAAAAACATATAATGTGTCTCAATGACACCATGAGGGGCAAGCGCCAATTTCGGCCTTGCCCCTATCAAGATGGTGGTTGAGGTGCCCTTGACGTTAAGGGTGCTTAGGGTGCATGTTGTGGCTGTCCCTTGATGGTTTTTGTCGTGACGCCAGTACCGTTAATGGTGGTACAACCATAGGTAGTAATAAGGAGGTAGACAGTGGTAAGATGCAACTCACAACTTTTACTTTGGATGTCTTTTAGTTGCAGTAGTACAAATATGCAGTCTCTAGATGGTACAGAGGTAATTCTGCAAATCCACTGTTTAGGGCTTGTCAGGTTTCTTGGACTTTGGAGCAGTGGGTTAGGTGTACCTGGTTCCTTTAGATGCTTTGGATCCTATTCATTGTCTTTCCCTACAAGCTAAATATTTCTTTCCCTACAAGCTGCAAAACTCAACTGTCCCTTAAAAGGTTGGTGTGGCTGCCTGAAGCTAATAAACCTCCACCATGCAAAGGTGTCTGTGGCCCTCAATAATGGCTCTTATCACCGATGAATTCCTAGGAATGCTTGTTTCTTTTCCAGGGAGGCAAACTCTTCTCCTACTGGTCAGGGATGCAAGTCTATAGTCCAGCTACAGAAGGAAAACGCTCTTCTGCGCCTAACATCTGAGTAAACACATACTAGCGAAGTTGGCTCCACTCACTAATCTGTGTTGCGAAGTCTTCACTCTATCTTTCCTCCCACTAAGTTGATCTGACTACCTCAGATCTGCTCTCTTCTGACTACATTTTCTCCAACTGCCTAATCTTCTCTCCCTCCTGGTCTCAACTGACTAACTAGGCCTGACCTAGATATATATAGTACCTGAACTTTATCCCCATCTAGTGGCGGGATGTATAAATTACACCTAATAGGCCTGTTAACAGGGATTTTGCAGATGCACAAATGCAAAGTTATACATGACAACCTAGTGCTGGTAAAAATATAAAAAGTGCTTTTAAGCAGTGCCCACACACACGTAGTGGGACGCTGCATACCCCCATGGTAAAATGTAAGTCGCCCTCGACGTTGGTATTGTCTGAAGCTGTGGATCTCTAAGCCGTGTCCTGAAATACACCAAATACACACCACCAAATATACACATGTGAATACAGACATTGCAATGTATTATCATGACTCTTCAATAACCTCCTCTAAATAAAGGGTTATGCACAAAAATACATTCTAGGCAAATATATAAAATATATCACATACATTTTTCTCTTTACGGTAGGTGTGTTACGGCAAAAATGGTTATAAGAGAATGATCTCACATAAGGGCAGTAAAGTCCATGATATGGGTTTAGAAAATAAAGTCCATTCCTGAAATGGGATATAAAACATGTATAAAAACATTTATTTTCTTTTAAAGTGCAAAGACTTTGTTGTAAAACAATTGAGCACAGAAAAGTCCTTCTGGGTATTTCACTTTAAACGTTGCATTAATAAAGTCCCTTGATAAGCTGAAAATGGGGTAAAAAGGGGTTAAACATGGTAAAACACACATTAGTGCAACATTCTTGAGGTAGGTGGAGTCTTGGATGGAGTCCTTGCAAAAGAACTTAGAGAGGGGCTCAATACAAAACAGGAAGAGAAGTCCTCTCAAACAATAGCAGCTCCTGCTCCATATTACGGATAAGACGGCCTACTTAATTGTAGGGATCCGAGCAGGAAGACACATCCGTCGGGATAGGGCTCCCAGAATCCCAGGAATCGGGGGATGATCCTTCTGGACGTCTCTCCATCACCTGCTGTTTAGGTGTAGATGGCAAGTTGAGGTCTTGCTTGACTTTTTCAAAGACAGGGGGCGGTTCCTTTTTCTCTTTGCAAACCAGCCCAGCAGTAGGGTCACTCCTGGTCACAGGATTTGGACTCTCAGACGATTTCTTTGGTATTGAGGGACCAGCCGGTTCCCCTTCACAAAGTGAGACTACGATCATTTGTAATGGCTGTACAGCTAGCTGCTGGAACAACATTTCACAGTCTTCTGTAGAGGTATTGAGGGTCTGTGGCTCAGGCCTCTTTCTTCTGACCCTTTCCCTTTGAGGTTTGGGTTTTGTGTCTGGATCTTTGGTAACAATGGCGGGTTGCCAAAGGATGTTGGTTTCTGCAAACCCAGTAGCATATTGATTTTGGGTTGTACTGGGTGGTATGTATTTTGCATCAGGCGGCCACACAGGGGCGGTAGGAAGTCTCTCCTCTAATTCCTCCTTAGAATCAGAGTCCTGAGTAAGTTCCTGGGGCTCTGTAGGTTGGCCTGGCCTACGAACTGCAGTGGCGTAGGGCCCACGTGTACCCTCTGCAGGAGTGAACTCAACCACCTCTCCAATTTATAGGCTATGGAGCCAAGGGGGAAGTTCTTTTCTTTTTACAGACCGGCGATTCACGTAGTACTCACGATCTGTTGATAGGTCGCGGATGAACCCAAACCCTCTCTGCTTACAGAAGTCCAACACTCGGCCCAGTTTATGTACCGGTAACGGGAAATCCTCTAACGGTGCCTCCAGCAGTTTACGGGTAAGTTCTTCATTATAGTGCTTACAAGCATGATTACGCTGCAGCCGGGCAGCTTTTATCTCTGCTGACAACTTTGCCCAGAGCGCGGTGTGCTCCATGGTGGGCCACGCTATAGTGGGTACCTTTTCAGGGTGACCTGACCTTTTGGCTGATGTATGCGACTGGGGTCGCGGCGTCGCGGCTGCATTCTGACCTGCACTATCTTTTGCAGACTCAGGGCCACGGTCTTCACTGCGCTCCCTCCAGTGACGATCCCACAACTCCTGCACTTGAGCTTGTCGCTCCGGAGTCATCTCTGTGGGGGTCCAAGGCAGAGCGGTGACCTGTTTCCGTCCGGAATCATGTTCAGCTACGGAGCGCTCTGATTTCTCAGCCATGCTGCTCCTGCACTTTCTCTCTCTCTCTCTGCAGCGATCGGCACTTTTGCTTCTTACGTGCGCACGCACATCACGCTCTTCCAAAGTTCTAGGTCCGCCTCCCAGGTCTGTTTGAATGACGGGAGCGGCGCAACCATTATCCACCACACGGGGGGCGGTCTCAGCAAGTCGGACCTTCGGCACAATATCGGTCAGTACCCCTATTGGATCTGGTTGTTTGGTGACACACAAGGCTGGGGCAATCCTTTGTGCATAAAGAGGTTCATAGGGGACTATATCTGTGTCTGCACATTCGTCCCAACTGTTAATAGGTAGGCACATTGTTAATCCACACATAGTTCCACCCATTTTATTTCGATGATTGGACTCTTCCTAGGGCAAGGAGAGCGGTGCGGTGTTGCATACAGGGTCCACCTCTCGGAACCCACACAGTACAGGTAGGATGGGCATTAACCGGACAACTTTGCATAAAAGGGCGGCACACTGGTTTCCCGCTCTGCACGGGGTGTCGCCAATTTGCATACAGTGATGGCGCAGTATTATTTTTCAAATTGGAGCTCCGGCGGCCATATTAGTTGAACAGTAACAGTCTATTCACTGACAGCAAGCAGTTATAGTGACACACAAATGTTGAATTTTCTCACTTTTGACACTGCGGTTTTGATGCTGGGGACTATTATAGCACCTCCATATACTTTGCAATCAATTTGAACAATTCTGTAGCCCAAAATAGCGCACAATAAGCAAAAGGCTTTCAATCAAATAAAGGGGCTTATTCACATGCGACTGTCTCTCAAATATGGCGCAGGGGTTAATTATCCTGTTCGTGACGCCAATAAAAAGATTATGCAGCCAGCCAGTCGCAGGGGGTACACGTAAGGTTCACGGTAGACCGATGAGGGGTCAAATGGTATAACACACAGTTCATCAGTTTTCTCACGGTTAGCAGATAGCCTCCCTGGGCCGGCAGCACAGTGTTGAGGTGGACAGCACGAAATCCTCCGGGGCACGCTCTGTGGTAGGAAGCATCAGCCAAGATGGTGGTTGAGGTGCCCTTGATGTTAAGGGTGCTTAGGGCGCTTGTTGCGGCTGAGTCCCTTGATGGTTTTTGTCGTGACGCCAGTACCGTTAATGGTGGTACAATCATAGGTAGTAATAAGGAGGTAGACAGTGGTAAGATGCAACTCACAACTTTTACTTTGGATGTCTTTTAGTTGCAGTAGTACAAATATGCAGTCTCTAGATGGTACAGAGGTAATTCTGCAAATCCACTGTTTAGGGCTTGTCAGGTTTCTTGGACTTTGGAGCAGTGGGTTAGGTGTACCTGGTTCCTTTAGATGATTTGGATCCTATTCCTTGTCTTTCCCTACAAGCTAAATATTTCTAGACAGGAAAACTCAACTGTCCCTTAAAAGGTTGGTGTGGCTGCCTGAAGCTAATAAACCTCCACCATTCAAAGGTGTCTGTGGCCCTCAATAATGGCTCTTATCACCAATGAATTCCTAGGAATGCTTGTTTCTTTTCCAGGGAGGCAAACTCTTCTCCTACTGGTCAGGGATGCAAGTCTATAGTCCAGCTACAGAAGGAAAACGCTCTTCTGCGCCTAACATCTTAGTAAACACCTACTAGCGAAGTTGGCTCCACTCACTAATCTGTGTTGCGAAGTCTTCACTCTATCTTTCCTCCCACTAAGTTGATCTGACTACCTCAGATCTGCTCTCTTCTGACTACATTTTCTCCAACAGCCTAATCTCCTCTGCCTCCTGGTCTCAACTGACTAACTAGGCCTGACCTAGATATATATAGTACCTGAACTTTATCCCCATCTAGTGGTGGGATGTATAAATTACACCTAATAGGCCTGTTAACAGGGATTTTGCAGATACACAAATGCAAAGTTATACATGACAACCTAGTGCTGGTAAAAATATAAAAAGTGCTTTTAAGCAGTGCCCACACACACGTAGTGGGACGCTGCACTCATGCAGCAGGAACCATGGCGGAAGAAGAGCAGCTGATGTATTTTGCTGTCCACCTTACAGATGTTGGGGACACACAAAAGGAATCTGCCGTGGAGGAGGAGGATGACAAAGATGAGGAAGAGGAGCTGCCACTGCAGAAGGAGTCGGAGGGATCGTATCAGTGGTGGGTGGAGCCAGAAATAACTGGCTCCTCAGGCATGCTGGCCAGAATGGCCACATGTATGCTTCATGCTTACGCAGTGACAGGTGTATCGTTGACATGAAGCAGTCTGATGATTACTGGATAGCCATGCTTTCAGACTCTCGCTACCAAGGCAAAATCGGGGAATGTTTTCCTCTGGCAGAAAGGGAGGACAAATTACGTTACTACCAGGAAGTACGTTGTAAGCAACTTGCCGCAGCTTATGGCAAGCAGGCGGCTGCCGCCAGCGTGTCTGAAAGGGAGGCTCTCCTCCGCCCCATAAAATCATCCCCCTCCCGCTGCTATGGTGGCCCAAGTCACATAGTCATTAACCAACCTTAATAAATAAATACACAGACACCTTCTAAGTGGAAATATATGGCTGCGATGTTTATTAAAGGGGTTGTCCGAGGGAGCCCAATGCACGTCCAGGAAATCCCTGGATGACAGTGTGTGATGAGACCACCCAGCATTCGCTCCGAATTTGGATCGCTGCTTGTGGGGGTAGATCCTCCCTGCCATTATGTTTTTACTTTACTGTACTGGGGGATGGGTGGGCACGGCCAGATCCTGTACTTGGGGACAAGTGCAATGTGGCCGGTGCTACCCACGGACACAACTGGTGGCATTTAGCGATCTCAGCAGTTGTTGATGACCCCATAGGTATATCAATTAAGTCTGCACCTTACGTTTGTCAATTAATGATAAATCGAATTGAGATTTTTTCCCCACTATCCGGAACTGCAGATGTAATATTTATTTTGGGAAGATGGAAGCCATCACAGAGAAAATAGAGAGATACAGAAACAAAAGTTCGGTCTATATAATGCAGGACCTGAGTCACGTGATGGTTGCGGTAGCAACGTGTACTAACAGGTCGCATGTGACTTCAAGACTCCGATCACCTGACCTCTGATTCTCCGATCAGCTGACCTGCGGGTCAGGTGATGCATTTGGTTATAGAAGACGGCCGTTACTAGGAGAAGTGCGGAAGTAGAAGCTGCGCAGGCGCAGTTGTTCCTGCACCACGCCAGACCCTCGTGTGTCGCTTGGATCCTGATCAGGTCAGGAACGTTCAGCTATTGTTTTTAATTATATTAGTTATGAAGATCACCTGGGTGTTGATGATTGCTTTAATTATATGAAATATGACTTATAGTCATTTAGATAAACACATGCTTTTGGATAAACATATCCAAGTCACTTACGGTATATATCTATCATGGATTTCACTTGTTTTTTTTATTTATGTATACTTGGATTTTGACACATATTTTTATGAATTGTATTACTTTTTGTACTTAATTATGCTATTAATTGATTGATATGAAACATGCTATATATATGCTATGTGCACTCCCTTTTCACATCACTGCTTGAAAAAGGTTCCAGTGTGCGAACCGAAACATTGTATGTCTGGTAAATAAAAATATATAGATATATATAGCCGTCATATAGCTTAGATACATATAGCAGTCATATAGCTTAGATAGATATAGCCGTCATATAGCTTAGATACATATAGCAGTCATATAGCTTCGATACATATAGCTGTCATATGACTTCAATACATATAGCTGTCATATAGCTTCGATACATATAGCTGTCATATTGCTTAGATACATATAGCTGTCATATTGCTTAGATACATATAGCTGTCATATTGCTTAGATACATATAGCTGTCATATAGCTTAGATACATATAGCGGTCATATAGCAATGTGACAGTAAGATCTTCTGCCTGTGTGAGCTAGGAGATGATCATGTGTTTTTTTAAATGTAAAGTTAGGATGTGCAGAGCAGGGTGAGGGGAAGGTCAGATTATTCACGCCTACAAATATTCATGAGGGAGAGCTCAGTCATTGTTGTTACAGGCCCCCACAGCTTTGCTGCAGCATGTAAATAAAGCAATAATAACAGAACCATGCAAAGGTGTAAGTATGGGTGCAGGCACGGTGAGGAAGCTGGCAGCCTGCGAGTGTCTTTCCCTCACCGCGCCTGCGCCGAATGCTGAACGGCGCGAGATTTCACCAGAGCACAGGGTGGCAGACGGATGCGAGAGCTGCCTGGCCCTGTCAATCAGGACTTGGAGGGAGGCGACAAAGGTGGGAGAATGGAGCCTCTAGGAGCAGGAACAACCCCCCCCCCGCTCCCAGAGGCTAATTAGCATATTATAAAAGTTAGATTTCTGGCGTAACGAGGGCATAGATAAAAGTAGAAATAGGCTAGTTAGGTTTAGCTCACATTAGCACATCGCTAATGTCAGCTAGCTTAATAGGGTTAAATCTGGTGACAGAAACCCTTTAGTATATGTATGTCCTGATGAGTTTTATAAGGCTTTTTGCTTTTTCCATAACTCGGATAACTTCTTTAAGGATAACCTTAAAATAAATAAAGACATTTGCATAATAAATTACCATAATAAATTATCATTAGCGTAAATTAATTAAAATTCATTCCAAATAAATCAACCATTAACCCTTTCAGGGCCGTTTTTTTTTTTTTTTTTTGTGTTTTCGTTTTGCCCTCCCTGCCTTCCCAGAGCCATAATTTTTTTTTTTTTCTGTTCACATAGCCATATGAGGGCTTGATTTCTGCGGGACAAGTTGTACTTTCCAACGCCACCATTTAATATTGCATATGATGTAGTGGGAAGTGGGGAAAAAATTCCAAATGGGGTGAAATTGCAAAAAAAAAAGTAATTCCACCACAGTTTTACGGGTTTTTTATTTACGACATTCGATGTACAATAAAACTGACTGATTACTTTTATTCTACAGGTCATTACAAATTCGGCGATACCTTATATGTACAGTCGTGGCCAAAAGTTTTGAGAATGACACAAATATTCGTTTTCACAAAGTTTGCTGCTAAACTGCTTTTAGATCTTTGTTTAAGTTGTTTCTGTGATGTAGTGAAATATAATTACATGCACTTCATACGTTTCAAAGGATTTTATCGACAATTACATGACATTTATGCAAAGAGTCAGTATTTGCAGTGTTGGCCCTTTTTCAGGACCTCTGCAATTCTACTGGGCATGCTCTCAATCCACTTCTGGGCCAATTCCTGACTGATAAAACCCATTCTTTCATAATCACTTCTTGGAGTTTGTCAGAATTAGTGGGTTTTTGTTTGTCTACCCGCCTCTTGAGGATTGACCACAAGTTCTCAATGGGATTAAGATCTGGGGAGTTTCCAGGCCATGGACCCAAAATGTCAACGTTTTGGTCCCCGAGCCACTTAGTTATCACTTTTGCCTTATGGCACGGTGCTCCATCGTGCTGGAAAATGCATTGTTCACCAAACTGTTGTTGGATTGTTGGAAGAAGTTGCTGTTGGAGGGTGTTTTGGTACCATTCTTTATTCATGGCTGTGTTTTTGGGCAAAATTGTGAGTGAGCCCACTCCCTTGGATGAGAAGCAACCCCACACATGAATGGTCTCAGGATGCTTTACTGTTGGCATGACACAGGACTGATGGTAGCGCTCACCTTTTCTTCTCTGGACAAGCCTTTTTCCAGATGCCCCATAAAATCGGAAAGAGGATTCATTGGAGAATATGACTTTGCCCCAGTCCTCAGCAGTCCATTCACCAAACTTTCTGCAGAAGATCAATCTGTCCCTGATGTTTTTTTTTGGAGAGAAGTGGCTTCTTTGCTGCCCTTCTTGACACCAGGCCATCTTCCAAAAGTCTTCGCCTCACTGTGCGTGCAGATGCGCTCACACCTGCCTGCTGCCATTCCTGAGCAAGCTCTGCACTGGTGGCACTCCGATCCCGCAGCTGAATCCTCTTTAGGAGAAGATCCTGGCGCTTGCTGGACTTTCTTGGATGCCCTGAAGCCTTCTTAACAAGAATTGAACCTCTTTCCTTGAAGTTCTTGATGATCCTATAAATTGTTGATTGAGGTGCAATCTTAGTAGCCACAATATCCTTGCCTGTGAGTGAGCCCACTCCCTTGGATGAGAAGCAACCCCACACATGAATGGTCTCAGGATGCTTTACTGTTGGCATGACACAGGACTGATGGTAGCGCTCACCTTTTCTTCTCTGGACAAGCCTTTTTCCAGATGCCCCATAAAATCGGAAAGAGGATTCATCGGAGAATATGACTTTGCCCCAGTCCTCAGCAGTCCATTCACCAAACTTTCTGCAGAAGATCAATCTGTCCCTGATGTTTTTTTTGGAGAGAAGTGGCTTCTTTGCTGCCCTTCTTGACACCAGGCCATCTTCCAAAAGTCTTCGCCTCACTGTGCGTGCAGATGCGCTCACACCTGCCTGCTGCCATTCCTGAGCAAGCTCTGCACTGGTGGCACTCCGATCCCGCAGCTGAATCCTCTTTAGGAGAAGATCCTGGCGCTTGCTGGACTTTCTTGGATGCCCTGAAGCCTTCTTAACAAGAATTGAACCTCTTTCCTTGAAGTTCTTGATGATCCTATAAATTGTTGATTGAGGTGCAATCTTAGTAGCCACAATATCCTTGCCTGTGAAGCCATTTTTATGCAACTCAATGATGGCTGCACGCGTTTCTTTGCAGGTCACCATGGTTAACAATGGAAGAACAATGATTTCAAGCATCACCCTCCTTTTAACATGTCAAGTCTGCCATTTGAACCCAATCAGCCTGACATAATGATCTCTAGCCTTGGGCTCATCAACATTCTCACCTGAGTTAACAAGACGATTACTGAAATGATCTCAGCAGGACCTTTAATGACAGCAATGAAATGCAGTGGAAAGGTTTTTTTGGGATTAAGTTAATTTTCATGGCAAAGAAGGACAATGCAATTCATCTGATCACTCTTCATAACATTCTGGAGTATATACAAATTGCTATTATAAAACCTTAAGCAGCAACTTTTCCAATTTCCAATATTTATGTAATTCTCAAAACTTTTGGCCACGACAGTATAGTTTTTCTTGCGTTTTGATATAGATAAAAAAAATTTAAAGTGGAAAAAAATCTGTTTTATTTTTTGGTCGCCATATTTTGACCCCTATAACTGTTGTACGGAGCTGTATGGGGGCTCATTTATTTGCGGGGCGATCTGACCTTTTCATTGATATCATTCTGGAGTGTGTATGACTTTTTGATCACTTTTTATTAAATTTTCTTGTAGAAAATGAAGCGACCAAAAAAGGCGAATCGGCCATTTGGATGCTTTTTTTCCGATTTGCTGTTTGCCGTATGGGGAATATATATTTATATTTTTATACTACTGGCGTTTTCACACATCGCGACACCCATGATGTGTATTTTTCAAATTTGCATAGTTCTTTTATTTTTATTTTGGGGGTGATTTGATT
The DNA here is from genome assembly GCF_905171765.1 of Bufo bufo. NCBI lineage: Eukaryota > Metazoa > Chordata > Amphibia > Anura > Bufonidae > Bufo > Bufo bufo. The sequence continues at coordinate 291,874,376 of NC_053394.1, forward strand.
TTTTTTTATTTTTTTTTATTTTTAAAAACTTTATTTAAAAAAAAAATTCCCATACGGAACTATAACATGCAATCATTAGATTGCTATTATCATAGACTCCTATGCACTTGCATTGGAATCTATGATTATTTTACTACTTTCCTATGGAGCCCTATTACAGGCAAGGGCGCCATACGAAATACTATGCAGCAGCCTCCTGTCATTCACAAAGACAGGGGCTGCTGCACACATGCTCCGACTCCTCCGATCATTGCACGGGGGAGCCAGAGCATAACTGGAAGTCACACAGCAACATAACAATGCTATCTACACTTACCTGCCGCAGCAGAGATGGACGGAGGCTCCAGGCTGGGAAACCCACAGTCTTGCCTTTGCTTAACCCCTTCGGGAAAGCACGCCCCTTCCGGAGCCGTCACACACCACAATCAAACCTCCAAGCAAAACTCACACCATAACTACATACACCAGGTGGGGGAGGAATGACAGAAACACACCGGAGGGGACAACAGACACAGCAAAGGAAACAGAATAATAAATAAGGGTGACTCACACAGACATAATCACAAACAGCCCAGGAGCAGAGCTCCACACCAAGCTGACAACCAAAATCAAACTGACCTTCAGGCTCCACCACACCAACATATAAGGAGGCCTGAGGTCACACCCACCACGCCTACCAGACACACCTTAACCCCGTGCATACCAAAATGGGGAAACACCACATCCAAGGAAAAGTGCCTCACATGCAAACCATGTTGCCAAAGGCAACCGCATGTGAAGACAGAGTCACGACTTAACCACGGGTCAGTACATTCCCACCCCTCAAAGCCCCCTCCAACCGAAAAGGGGAAGCTGGTGGGGCCAAACAACAGGGAGGGGGGGAGGGGCAATGCCTGATAACCGCCAGTGTCTCCCTCCAGAACTACCACCAACAAACCTGGACCGTAACAAAGGTCCCAGGTCGCCAGCCACCAAAGCAGACTGGAGGAAAGAACAACTGGAGGCACTGCCAGACATGTGACCGTATCTCCCTCCAGAACTGCCGCCAACCTCCCTGAACCGACACCTAGGTCCCAGGCAGTTAGCCACCAAAGCAGTCTGGAGGAGGAACACTGGACACCGCGTCCGACTCAGGAAAACGTTCCTACTCCAGGTCGCTGCCAGAAAACATTCCCAAACCAGCACAAAGCAGGTATACAAAGGAATACTGCCAGCAGACGACCAGAGCAAGGAACCCTGAGAGGGACGAGGAGTCACCAACACGGACACGGTTAGCAAGGTGGCGGGGAATAAGCCACTAACCGCGCCATTTACGGTGAACCCCATAACGCTCTCCCTCTGGAGAATGCGCATGTATGCCGAAAACGGCTGGCAATACATGCTGCACCCTCTTTCGAAGGCACCGCGACTGCGGAGCCGTTATTTATTATTATGTCACGGCGGGGAGTGGGGAAAACCCAACTGCAATGCCAGATAGCAAGGAACAGGGAGCAGGTCACCTCCTAATGTAACCCTGAGCTCTCCCTAGACTCCTAGCGCATGAGCCACCTCAGAAGGGGGCTCATGCTCACCAACCTAGGACCCTGCTATCCCTGCTACGCCCTAGGCCTGATGACAGGGCAGAGAATACCTGTGCATCCACGACACGGATGACAGGCGTCTCCAGAGGCCCAGTAGCTGACAGGATGCAAGGCTATGGGTGAAGCAGTACGGCAGGTAAGTCACACAACAACATAACAATGCTATCTACACTTACCTGCCGCAGCCGAGATGGACGGAGGCTCCAGGCTGGGAAACCCACAGTCTTGCCTTCGCTTAACCCCTCCGGGAAAGCACGCCCCTTCCGTAGCCGTCACACATCACAATTAAACCTCCAAGCAAAACCCACACCATAACTACATATGGGGGGGGGGGAGGAATGACAGAAACACCGGAACAGACATAATCACAAACAGCCCAGGAGCAGAGCTCCACACCAAGCTGACGACCAAAATCAAACTGACCTTCAGGCTCCACCACACCAACATATAAGGAGGCCTGAGGTCACACTCACCACACCTACCAGACACACCTTAACCCCGTGCATACCAAAATGGGGAAACACCACATCCAAGGAAAAGTGACTCACATGCAAACCACGTTGCCAAAGGCAACCGCATGTGAAGACACAGAGTCACGACCTAACCACGGGTCGTGACACAGTGGTCAGGATTGACCACGGCATCTGAGGGGTTAAATGTCCGTGATCGGCATTACTGCCGGTTGTGGACATGAGCCACGGGTGTCTGCTATAGGAAGAAGGCGGCCACCCAGGAGCGGGCGCTATCTTTAAAGACCCGGCCAGCACCGTACATGTACGGTGCTGGGTGTTAAACTCCAGAAAACCATAACCACTGTTTGTTTAATTAAAATGACAGTGACTAGGCCACCGTGTGTCCCCCAAGAAATTCGCTATGGGGGTCCCTTGGCATGAGCAGCAGAATCTCATGCAGCAGTAAAAGAAGCAACCATTTCAGTCTCCTCAACATGATGGAGCTGTTTTTCAATGTGCTGCATGCTGCTGAGGCCAGTTATCAAGCCGACAGCTCCTGCCTAAACACATACCGTAGGTTCAGGCCTACGTAAACTATGGCCAGTCTCTGTCACATACCCAGTTCTCTGGCCCCATGGATTTCTGGGCAGGCAGACTGGAACAGTGGCCCGAACTGGCACAGCACACTCTCTATAATTTTTCTTGCCCTGACTCCAGTGTCATCTTGAAGAGGGTTTTCAGCAATGCGGGGGGCGTGGTGACAAGTTGTCCTCTGCCAGTTTTGACTTTTGTCAAAATTAACTAAGCTTGGATTCAGGAGGATTTTCACACTCCTCTGGCTGATTCCGATGTATAGATCTTACTCACCTTGCCTTGCTGATTGTGCCCCATCTTGCAACTGTTGCTGTCTGCCTGCCTATTATCACATTCTCATCAGCTTCTGCTGCGGCCTGCAAAAATGCTACTAATGCCTCTAAATCCTCAGTTTATGGATATTCACCTTCCACACGATTGAAATGTAAAAATTCTGTATGTTATTGCTTACAGATAAAAAAAATATATAAAAATTGGGGGGTGGGGGGTGGTTACCCCAGAGCTTGAGAAAGGGGGATGTTGGAGGGAGAAAAAAAAAAATCATAAAAACCCAAAGAGAGTAAGTTTTCCTCCAAATTATGAGTCCTAGGATGCTAGAGGGGGTTAGATACCAACTCAACTTTCAGGACAATTGGAGCAACTTCAGTTTGGCCCGAATCAATTCGGATCCGAACCAAACTTTTTAAAAAATTTGGCGAACCGGACCCAAAACGAATCTCGACTGCTTCGCTCATCTCTAGGTTCGATCAATGAATTAGTGGGCAGCATATACCTTCCAGGTCTACACTGTTTCAGTATAATAAGTATATAAGATCCATTGATCGAAATGCGTAAACAGATATTGCTAAAGATGGCATTTAACATCCATCCTCTTTAATAAAGTTTAAAACTTTGCCTGATTTTCATCAATATAGCTTGATGCGCCTAAGGCCTCTTTCACACTTGCGTTGTTGGGATACGGCATGCACTTCCGTTGCCGGAGGTGCCCGCCGGATCCGGAAAAACGCAAGTGTACTGAAAGCATTTGAAGACGGAACCGTCTTCCAAATGCTTTCAGTGTTACTATGGCACCCAGGACGCTATTAAAGTCCTGGTTGCCATAGTAGGAGCGGGGAGCAGGGGAGCGGTATACTTACAGTCCGTGCGGCTCCCGGGGCGCTCCAGAATGACGTCAGAGCGCCCCATGCGCATGGATGACGTGATCCATGCGATCACGTGATCCATGCGCTCGGGGCGCCCTGACGTCACTCTGGAGCGCCCGGGGAGCCGCACGGACGGTAAGTATGCTGCTCCCCCGCTCCCCGCTACACTTTACCATGGCTGTCAGGACTTTAGCGTCCCGGCAGCCATGGTAACCACTCTGAAAAAGCTAAATGTCGGCTCCGGCAATGCGCCGAAACGACGTTTAGCTTAAGGCCGGATCCGGATCAATGCCTTCCAATGGGCATTAATTCCGGATCCGGCCTTGCGGCAAGTGTTCCGGATTTTTGGCCGGAGCAAAAAGCGCAGTATGCTGCGGTATTTTCTCCGGCCAACAAACGTTCCGTTCCGGAACTGAAGACATCCTGATGCATCCTGAACGGATTTCTCTCCATTCAGAATGCATTAGGATAAAACTGATCAGGATTATTCCGGCATAGAGCCCCGACGACGGAACTCTATGCCGGAAGACAATAACGCAAGTGTGAAAGAGCCCTTAGCTTGATGTCATTTATCCTGATTTGTCATAGCTCAACGTATCGTATGATGTATTCGATTCCAGTGTGCTGAGCCCAAGGTAATGTAATCAACTTTGAATTGTCTTCAGTGTACTCCCCTCTGGTACAATTTTCAACTACAAGCTTTAGATAAAATAGCCGATGACCAGTATTGGCAAAAATATAATGTTTTATATATAGCACATATGGTGAAGAATGGAGAGATCCTTCCGTTCTCAGTGTTAGCACAAACTGAGGCTATGGTTTGTTTGTCTTGGTTTAGATATTTTCAATTACGTTCGGCACTCTCTAATGTAAAGAATAAATCACTGTTGGAGATAGATATCTCTACCTCCTTAAATGAATTTCTAGGGAATTTACACCATAAGGTTAGGATTGCACACTTGTATAAATTCCTACTTAAAGAGGACCTTTCACCAGTTTTTACTTTATAAAAGCAATATCTCACACTGTAGCCCATGTTACCTAAATATCAGATCGCAAAAAAAATTTTATGATATGCTTCTCCGATGCTCCGCTGTGCCCCTCGTTCTGTTTAGGCGCCCTGTATGCTAATTAATAGCATCGGTACAGGGAGGAAGAGACATCAGCTTTTCTCAGTTGGCGTCGTTTCTCCCTGGCTGTGGCACTTTCCAATCACAGCAGACCGCATCACAGCCATTGAGAAAAAACAACTACCTTCTCCCTGACTGTGATGCGGTCTGCTGTGATTGGACAGCGCCACAGCCAGGGAGAAGAGACGCCCACTGAGAAAATCTGATGTCTCCTCCCTGTACAGATGCTATTAATTAGCATACAAGGCGCCTAAACAGAACGAGGGGCACAGCGGCGCAACAGAGAAGCATATCATGAAAAAAAATGGCAATGTGACATCTACTGAACATGGGCTACAGTGTGAGGTATTGCTTTTATAAAGTAAAAACTGGTGAAGAGCCCTCTTTAAGGCACTATTTAATAAAACACAATCACCAGGACAAAGGGCCTAAGGAGTTGATTGTCCAAGGATTCAATTAGAGGGATGGGGAAAATTTATTACTGAATTTGAGTTCAATATCACTTAACTTTTTTCATGTAGTGATACAATTTAATATTTTACATAGATTATATGTCACGCCTTTGTGGCTCAATTAATGTGGGTTAAGAGATAGCTCTAAGTGCTCTGGTCTTGTCCAGAATTAAAAGAATACTCGTTAGCCATTAGTAATTTTATTAATCAGAAATTGAGACTCCTGATTTCATTTTTGGTTGAATGTTGTATATTTGTCACGGGGTTCCGAAGGTGCACTCGGTCCCCCATTGCCCGCAGAACTGTTGCTTAGCTTTTGGAATGAGGTTCTGTGTTTGACCTCATTACCAGGGCGGCTTTACTAGCTGGGTGGCTCCCTGCTCCTAGTCTGCCTTGAGCGCCGAGCTGATCACTCGGTGCTCGACTGGTTGGTCTGTCGGTCATGTGACACTGGCCACGTCACATGACCCTCACTCCCCACTATAAATACAGGCAGCCTGCTGGCTACAGGTTGCCTGTTAATTTCTAGGTTCCTGGCTATTTGTTGGACTGCTGAATACTTACCTGATCCTGTTCCCTGACCATCCTTTTGCCTGCTCCTCCTGTACTGCGCTTCCGTCCTGGTATTGTGACCTCGGCTCCCACCTGACTACTCTCTTAGGACTCCTCTTGAACTTCTTTGCTCTCCTGGTATTTATGACCCCGGCTTCTCCTGACAATTCTCTGCTTGCTCCATTTGTACTATGCAGCTTTCCTGGTATTGACTCGGTCCGTTCACGTCCTGTTGTTTGTCTGTCTGTCATCCCTGCACTTACTCCAAGTTAGGGATTGCCGTCCAGTAGTCCCCTGTCATTAGGACTCGCGAGGCAAGTAGGCAGGGCCAGGGGTAAGGGTGGAGCGCAGTGGTCACTTCCCTCCCCCCTGTATGTGTGTGTACGCGACCGTTACAATATTGACTGATCTCTCTAAGGTAAATTGCCAGAAGTATAGGAAGATTCTTTTGAATAGAATATTGTTTTTGGTGAGATTTCTGATTACTCGAGTTTGGTTCTCACGAGATGTTCCAAATTTGAATACTTGGAAAAATGTGGTTAATAAGGTTAAAAACTATGAGAAGATCCTATATAGGCAAAGAAACAGTCAGGAGAAGTAGACTAAGAGATGGGAAGCTTGGAAGCCTTGATCCTTGATTTTGCATTGATCCTTTTTTCACCCCCAAATTTATGTTTCCATTATTGCCTATTTGAGTAGGATTATGGTGGACCTAGAGATGCATCGCAAGGGTAGGGAGGGGTGGCAAATGGGGAATTATGGGGAATTGAAAATAATACATTTATATTGTAACATGGAATGAAAAATATAATGGTTTGTATATGTTTCTTTTTCCTTAATAAAAAAAAACTTTGAATTGTCTTACCTGGCAGGTTAATTGTGTTGAGCGGCATTACTTGGACTCCATGGATGGGGTATCTTAATGGTGAATTTGAAGGTGCTATTAAAATGTTTTCAGTGCGTTCCCTGTGAACAAAGCATAAAGAGGTATCAAGTTATTTGCCATTTTATAGAGGTTTGTCCTTATTTTCACACCTTGTGTGCCTTTTGTTCACCCCTATTTAGCATCTGTAAGAGATACAGGATATTCAAAGATCTCTATCTGTAAAAATCAGAGTAAGGGCTCATGCACACAACCGTATGTATTTTGCGGTCCCAAAAAAATGCGGATGATGTCCGTGTGACATCCGTATTGCATGTGTTTTTTCTGCGGATCCATTGTAACAATTCCTATCCTTGCAAAACGACAAGAATAGGAAATGTCCTATCTTTTTAGCAGGGCTGCAAAGCAGACATGCTGATGTGAAATGAAAAACATTGAAATAAATAGTCCACATCCGATCCGCATAATTACAGTTGTGTGAATGGAGCCTTAGGCCTCATTCACAGGACCATCACACAGACATTTTTAGAACTAATTAAAGTCGATGAGGCTATTCACATGGCTCGATTTTAACAGCCAGTGAAGACTGGTGTAAAAAAAAATAGAACATCCTATTTTTGTCCGTTTTCATGGTCAGATGGACCCCACTGAAATCAATGGGCCTGTTTTTAACGGCCGTATAGATAGGAGTGCACATGTCTAATGGCCATTAAAAATGGGTTTAAGTGCCTTTTAGGGGAGCGTCAGGTCCTTTCTAGTGTTGATCGAGCATGCTCGGCCGAACACCAGTTCGGCTCGAGCATCTCGATGCTCGGCACATGGCGGTATTCGGCCAAATACCGCATGTGCTCAAGCGCAATGCTCAAGGCTCCTCCCCGCACCTTTCTTGGCTGCTACGCAGCCAATAAACATGCAGGTATGTAATGCCATCACTGTAATGCCGTAGCCATGTTGTATATATACAGTGAGGAACAGAAGTATTTGAACACCCTGCGATTTTGCAAGTTCTCCCACTTAGAAATCATGGAGGGGTCTGAAATTCACATTGTAGGTGCATTCCCATTCTGAGAGACAGAATTAAAAAAATAAATCAGGGAATCACTTTGTAAGATTTTTAAATAATTTATTTGTCTTGCACTGCTGAACATAAGTATTTGAACACCTGAGAAAATCAGTGTTAATATTTGGTACAGAAGCCTTTGTTTGCAATTACAGAGGTCAAACGTTTCCTGTAGTTTTTGACCAGGTTTGCACACACTGCAACAGGGATTTTGGCCCACTCCTCCACACAGACCTCCTCTAGATCTGTCAGGTTTCGGGGCTGTCGCTGAGCAACACAGAGTTTCAGCTCCCTCAAAAGCTGTTCTATTGGATTTAGGTATGCAGACTGGCTAGGCCACTCCAGAACCTTGATATGCTTCTTATGGAGCCACTGCTTGGTTATCCTGGCTGTGTGCTTCGGGTCGTTGTCATGTTGGAAGACCCAGCCACGACCCATCTTCAATGCTCTGACTGAGGGAAGGAGGTTGTTCCTCAAAATCTCACAATAAATGGCCCCATTCATCCTCTCCTTAATACAGTGCAGTCGTCCTGTCCCCTTCACAGAAAAGCACCCCCAAAGCATGATGTTACCACCCCCCATGCTTCACAGTAGGGATGGTGTTCTTGGGATGCAACTCATCCTTTTTCCTCCAAACACGACGAGTGAAGTTTAGACCAAAAAGTTCTACTTTGGTCTCATCTGACCAAATGACTTTCTCCCATGCCTCCTCTGGATCATCCAGATGGTCATTGGCAAACTTAAGACAGGCCTGGACATGTGATGATTTGAGCAGGGGAACCTTCCGTGCATTGCATAATTTGAAACCATGACGGCGTAGTGTTCTACCGACAGTGACCTTTGAAACTGTGGTCCCAGCTCTCTTCCTGTCATTGACCAGCTCCTCCCTTGTAGTTCTGGGCTGATTCCTCACCTTTCTTATCAGTGATACCCCACGAGGTGAGATCTTTAGCCTCTTCCATTTTCTAAAAATTGCTCCAACAGTTGATCTATTTTCACCAAGCTGCTTGGCAATTGCCCCGTAGACCTTCTCAGCTTTGTGGAGGTCCACAATTTTGTCTCTGGTGTCTTTTGACAGCTCTTTGGTCTTGCCCATGGTAGTAGTTTGCATCTGACTGACTGTGGGGTGGACTGGTGTCTTTAAAAAGCTCAGACAGGAGCTACTAAGTTAGATTAATTAGTGAAGTAGAGGTGGACTTTTTAACCACCTCCGGACCGCCTAACGCAGATTCGCGTTCCGGAGGTGGCAGCCCTGCGCAGAGTCACGCATATATGCGTCATCTCGCGAGACGCGAGATTTCCTGTGAACGCGCGCACACAGGCGCACGCGTTCACAGGATCGGAAGGTAAGCGAGTGGATCTCCAGCCTGCCATCGGCGATCGTTCGCTGGCAGGCTGGAGATGTGATTTTTTTTTAACCCCTAACAGGTATATTAGACGCTGTTTTGATAACAGCGTCTAATATACCTGCTACCTGGTCCTCTGGTGGTCCCCTTTGTTTGGATCGACCACCAGAGGACACAGATAGCTCAGTAATATGTTGCACCAAGCACCACTACACTACACCCCCCCCCCTGTCACTTATTAACCCCTTATTCACCCTTGATCACCCCTGATCACCCCATATAGACTCCCTGATCACCCCCCTGTCATTGATTACCCCCCTGTCATTGATCACCCCCCTGTAAAGCTCCATTCAGATGTCCGCATGATTTTTACGGATCCACTGATAGACTGATCGGATCCGCAAAACGCATACGGACGTCTGAATGGAGCCTTACAGGGGCGTGATCAATGACTGTGGTGATCACCCCATATAGACTCCCTGATCACCCCCCTGTCATTGATTACCCCTCTGTCATTGATCACCCCCCTGTAAAGCTCCATTCAGATGTCCGCATGATTTTTATGGATCCACTGATAGATGGATCGGATCCGCAAAACGCATACGGATGTCTGAATGGAGCCTTACAGGTGGCGTGATCAATGACTGTGGTGATCACCCCATATAGACTCCCTGATCACCCCCCCTGTCATTGATCACCCCCCCTGTCAGGCTGCATTCAGATGTCCGTATGATTTTTACGGATCCACTGATAGACTGATCGGATCCGCAAAACACATACGGACATCTGAATGGAGCCTTATAGGGGGGTGATCAATGACAGGGGGGTGATCACCCCATATAGACTCCCTGATCACCCCCCTGTCATTGATCACCCCCCTGTCATTGATCACCCCTCTGTAAGGCTCCATTCAGACATTTTTTTGGCCCAAGTTAGCGGAAAGGGAGACTTTGTGAGAAAAAAATAAATAAAATCAATTTCCGCTAACTTGTGCCAAAAAAAAAAAATTCTATGAACTCGCCATGCCCCTCATTGAATACCTTGGGGTGTCTTCTTTCCAAAATGGGGTCACATGTGGGGTATTTATACTGCCCTGGCATTTTAGGGGCCCTAAAGCGTGAGAAGAAGTCTGGGATCCAAATGTCTAAAAATGCCCTCATAAAAGGAATGTGGGCCCCTTTGCGCATCTAGGCTGCAAAAAAGTGTCACACATCTGGTATCGCCGTATTCAGGAGAAGTTGGGGAATGTGTTTTGGGGTGTCATTTTACATATATCCATGCTTGGTGAGAGAAATATATTGGCAAAAGACAACTTTTCCCATTTTTTTTATACAAAGTTGGCATTTGACCAAGATATTTATCTCACCCAGCATGGGTATATGTAAAATGACACCCCAAAACACATTCCCCAACTTCTCCTGAGTACGGCGATACCACATGTGTGGCACTTTTTTACAGCCTAGGTGGGCAAAGGGGCCCACATTCCAAAGAGCACCTTTCGGATTTCACAGGTCATTTACCTACTTACCACACATTAGGGCCCCTGGAAAATGCCAGGGCAGTATAACTACCCCACAAGTGACCCCATTTTGGAAAGAAGACACCCCAAGGTATTCCGTGAGGGGCATGGCGAGTTCCTAGAATTTTTTATTTTTTGTCACAAGTTAGTGGAAAATGATGATTTTTTTTTTTTCTTACAAAGTCTCATATTCCACTAACTTGTGACAAAAAATAAAAACTTCCATGAACTCACTATGCCCATCAGCGAATACCTTGGGGTGTCTTCTTTCCAAAATGGGGTCACTTGTGGGGTAGTTATACTGCCCTGGCATTCTAGGGGCCCAAATGTGTGGTAAGGAGTTTGAAATCAAATTCTGTAAAAAATGACCGGTGAAATCCGAAAGGTGCTCTTTGGAATATGGGCCCCTTTGCCCACCTAGGCTGCAAAAAAGTGTTACACATCTGGTATCCCCGTATTCAGGAGAAGTTGGGGAATGTGTTTTGGGGTGTCATTTTACATATACCCATGCTGGGTGAGAGAAATATCTTGGCAAAAGACAACTTTTCCCATTTTTTTTATACAAAGTTGGCATTTGACCAAGATATTTATCTCACCCAGCATGGGTATATGTAAAATGACACCCCAAAACACATTCCCCAACTTCTCCTGAATACGGAGATACCACAAAAAAAAAAAAAAAATCATCATTTTCCGCTAACTTGTGACAAAAAATAAAAAGTTCTATAAACTCACTATGCCCATTAGCGAATACCTTAGGGTGTCTACTTTCCGAAATGGGGTCATTTGTGGGGTGTTTGTACTGTCTGGCCATTGTAGAACCTCAGGAAACATGACAGGTGCTCAGAAAGTCAGAGCTGCTTCAAAAAGCGGAAATTCACATTTTTGTACCATAGTTTGTAAACGCTATGGGCCAGATTTATCATTAGCTCAGGTCCGAATAATGGAGTGAAAAAGTCCCAAAAAAGTCCCAAACGCTAAAACTGCGCACAAATTTGCGACTTTTTTCTGCTCTGCACTATGCTCGCCAGTTTTCTGAAAGTGGGCGTGTTTTCTTATGTAAATGAATCGCTAGACAGATTTACTATTGGGACTATTTAAAAAAGTCGCAAAAAAGTCGCAAAAAAGTCCCAATTTCACTCCAGTGAGGACCATGCTTATCTTATGAGACTTTTTAATAGAACATGCGACTTTTTCATAAAAACGTGCGACTTTTTCATAAAAACGTGCGACTTTTGTAAAGCTGCTTACTGACGGATAAACTGCTACTGTCAAACCACATTTATTACAGTCTTAAAGGGCCGATCATAAATCTGACTTGGCTAAAACTGACTTTAGCCATATGTTAAAGTGGAGTGAGCTGTCAGAGTCATGATAAATCTGGCCCTATCAGACTCTATTTTAGTGTGCACTGTTACTATCACAGCGCACTACTGGCAGGTGGTTGCAGCGCTCCTAGTGTTAGTCGTTCACTCAGTATATATCCCTAACTAGACTTATTACTTAGCAGAACATCAGCTGGCTAAAATGTAAACTTGTATCACTCTCTGCCCCCCGACATGTTTAGCCAAACACTTGGCGTCCTCAGGGGTTTGGGCAGTGAACTGTTCACTGGCCAAACACAGAGGAAATATCACAATTCACATCAACACGAAAGAAAAAAACAACACGAAGAGGGAAGAGACGTAAGACCAAGATACAACAGACATTAGAAGAAACACAAAGCACAGTAGTCAATTTTAGTACTACTACACTGACTATTTTACAGATTTCCTTATTAAACAAAGGTTTGAAATTTGCTTCCACCAATAAATTCAACAAATTCGACACTTATGTAGGAGTAGAGAAGTTTATACGCCAGTTGTGTCTCAAAAAATATTTTATTAAAAACCCCATTAGGGAATAATTGGATCTGGGAATAGGAAATAAATATCAAGTGTAGGATATATCGGAATGGCTCACCCTCCAAGTTGCTATGAAAAAGGGTGCTCCCCCTAAAAAGGTTACCCCAAACCTTAAAAGGAGATAAAATATTAAATAGAAGGAGTCGTGGAAGGAGTCGTGTTAACTCTGAAACGCGTATGGTGTAGACAAGTCTCAACAAAAGGAAAGAAACGAAAGTGTAGACAAGTTTGCAGCCAATCTGGAAAGAAACGAAAGCCCTGCCGTGTGAAAAAGACACAAAGCGAAGGCGAACTTCAAGTAGGGCCAAATTCACATTGACCCTAGTTTACCAAACGGACTGTTTCTCCCCCTTTTGTGCAAGTTTATCCAATGCAAGTGTACATCTCACGATAAAGTAGATTGGAGTTATAATCATCTGCGCTGATAACTCGTGGGACGCCACGCTAAGCGCAATTATCCTAACATTTTTCTACCTATACAAAAAGTGAGTACTTGCCATATTGTATCACAGTGCAGTAGTGAAGCTATAACTGCGAGACGAAGTCACCTCTATAAAAAGGAATGCTCGCATTTATACGCTAAGGACAGTTCTCTGTTCCCATATTGAAAGACTAACGCATTCAACAATTTTTTTCCTGCTTGGAAGAATCGCACATTGCGGACCAATATAGTGACTGTTTTCTTATCCTGTATTTCAGCGATCCTATTAGAGATATCCACTATTAACCATCTGATGCATGACGTCAATAACCCTTAGTAGTATCACATTCTATCTGTATTGATATATATTTATTCATTGATATATATTTATTCATTTATTTATTTATTCACAGTATAGATTTATGTATTTTAGGTGTATTATTAATTTATCAGGTACCGAATGTATATTTAATAAATTGTTTTAAACATAATATTGTGTAGTGATCGATGTGAACTAGATGTAGGTGTGCCCCTCTTATTCTATTTGAAATAAATATCAACACACACGTTTAAAACCCAAATCGACCAAATACCGAAGACAGGAATTAAGTCAGGAGATCATGACGTTTCGGAAATTCATTGAATATGACATCCGTAAATTAAAGGTAGATACAAATAGAAGTAACAACTTGACAAGACAAGAGAGAGAAGCTATAAAACGGTTACAATTGCACAGGGCCGAACTGGGGATAAAAACCAGCCCTGGAAAAAGTTGCATACCAGCCCCACAGAATTGCGTCATTATTTACTTGTTTATAATAGGAGAAAGCATTCATTTTAAAACACGTGTGTAAACACGAATATGAACTTTGCCCCACAATAGCTCTTTTGTAGAACCCCCATTGTTTATATTATCACAGTAGACCAGCTTTTCCCAACCAGGATGCCTCCAGCTGTTGCAAAACTACAACTCTCAGCATGCCCAGACAGCGTTTGGCTGTCAGGGCATGCTGGGAAATGTAGTTTTGCAGCAGCTGGAGGCATCCTTGTAGGGAAACACTCGAATCCTACAAATCCTGTACATAAGAATTGTGTGAACGGTGTAAGAAACAAAGTGATCCAAACTCAATATTCTTTTAATATGAAAAAATAAAGAGTCCTTTTTTAACAAAGTATTCGGATTTGGATTTGAAAAAAATTGGAAATACAGGGTAATACAGCGCCACATACCTCTTACATACAGGGTAATACAGCGCCTCATACCTCTTACATACAGGGTAATACAGCGCCTCATAGCTCTTACATACAGGGTAATACAGTGCCTCATACCTCTTACATACAGGGTAATACAGCGCCTCATACCTCTTACATACAGGGTAATACAGCGCCTCATACCTCTTACATACAGGGTAATACAGCGCCTCATACCTCTTACATACAGGGTAATACAGCGCCCCATACCTCTTTCATCCAGTGACGTCTCTTTGATGTAGATGTTCTCTTTCCTCATCTTCTCCTTTTGGACCTTCAGACCAGACCACAATTTTTCAGCCATTTCTCGTCTCTGCAGTTTGACAAACAAAATCTTAGTTTACTACTTTTCCATCATCCTCCCATCCCCTGGACAAATCATCCTACCACCCCCAATACTGTACCGCTGTGCTCCCCAATACTGTACTGCAGAAACAGATAAACCCCCTGATAATAGTAGTTCCACACAGAGCCCCCATATAAAATACCCCTTCTTTGTGGCATCAGTAGATGCCCCCATAGTGCCCCCCAATAATGTGCCAGTAAAAAGGGACCCCCATAATGCCCCCCAATAATGTGCCAGTAAGTGTCCCCATAGATGCCCCCAATCATGTGCCAGTATCAAGTGCCTCTCTCCTCCCCCCCACATGTCCCAGTATCATAGTCCCATCTCGCCCCCCCAAAGTGCCAGTATCATAGTGACATCTCCCCCCAATGTGCCAGTATCAAGTGCCTCTCTCCTTCCCACCCCCCCCATGTGCCAGTATCATAGTGCCAACCCCCCCATGTGCCAGTATTAAGTGCTAAACTCCCCCATGTGCCAGTATCAAGTGTCTCTCTCCTCCCCCCATGTCCCAGTATCATAGTGCCATCTCGCCCCCCCAATGTGCCAGTATTAAGTGCCTCTCTCCCTCCCACCCCCCCCCCCACATGTGCCAGTATCATAGTGCCATCTCCCCCCTCCCAATGTGCCAGTACCAAGTGCCTCTCTCCTTCCCACCCACCCACCCCCCATGTGCCAGTATCATAGTGCCAACCCCCCCTATGTGCCAGTATCAATTGCCTCTCCCCCCCCCACCCCCCCACATGTGCCAGTATCATAGTGCCATCTCCCCCCCTCCCAATGTGCCAGTACCAAGTGCCTCTCTCCTTCCCACCCACCCACACCCCAATGTGCCAGTATCATAGTGCCAAACCCCCCCATGTGCCAGTATCAGGTGCCTCTCTCCTCTCCCCCATGTCCCAGTATCATAGTGCCATCTCCCCCCCAATGTGCCAGTATCATAGTGCCATCTCCCCCCAATGTTCCATTATTAAGTGCCTCTCTCCTTCCCCCCCACATGTGCAAGTATCATAGTGCCATCTCCCCCATCCCAATGTGCCAGTATCAAGTGCCTCTCTCCTTCCCACCCCCCATGTGCCAGTATCATAGTGCCAACCCCCCATGTGCCAGTATCTGCTACTCCTTGCTTCATTGTTGTTCTCTAGCTTGGATCTGTAGGTGCTTGGTGGGCCGAGGCCGACTGCACTCTGCCCAGATGCCAGCTCTTCCGCTGGGGTAGCCAGTGGGGAGTCAGGCTCTGGACAAGAGGATAGGGGAGGGCAGAGGCCAACTGCGCTCTGCCCAGATGCCAGCTCTTCCGCTGGGATGGGGTCAGGGAATCCTGCCCCCAGGACCTTGTTGCGGATCAGCTGTGGAGAGGAGGGATCGTTTACCTCCTCCTCCTGGCATTCGTGGGGGATCCGTACCGGCCGTCCAGCATCCCGGTAGACCTGGTGCAGAGACTGCGGTCCCATCTGTACCATCGGAGTTAGGGGTGCTGTCCCCCTGTGGTTGGGGAGAGAAACAGATTGTCTCCTCTCCATTCAAGGTACACTGCCGCTGGGGAATGGAGACGATGCTCTCCTCTCCCTGCAAAACATACTGCCGCTGGGGAGCAGGACCGACTGTCCCTACTCTCTGAAACTCCGGCTGCCGTTGGGGATCTGGGCCGACTGCCCAGCATCCCTGTAGGGCCGGTGGAGAGATCTTGGTCCCATCTCCACCTGCCATATGGGGTTCCCCCCAGGACCTGTCTATGAGGTCCCCTACCTCTGTAGCTGGTACTGAAGCAGGGGATACTTCAGTCGGGTCTTCCCAGTAAACCTCCACAATATCCTCCCAGCTGAAGGGCTCTGTACCTGGGTCTGACACTCTGCTCTCTTGCTGAGCCCTCTCACTGGAGTGGAACAGCTGCTGGTAGCCCTGTTCCAGCTTCATCTCCCGGGTCACCAGGTGGACCAGGTCTTGCTCAATTTTGTGAGTGTCCTCCCAGTCATACCTGCTCTCCCGCCACTCAAAGAGGTCCCTGAACCGGGCTTGTGTAGGGCTCCCAAACTCCAGCTCTGAAAAAGTCTCCCATAACAAGCCAGGACCATCAAACTCCTCTCCCTCTGGCTTGTCATGCTCAGCTGTCCTGGGTAGGTACTGTGCCCCATACCACCAGAGTGCCTGGTAGGCATCTTCCAGCCACAGTTCCTGCCATGCTAGGTGTTCCAATTCCTTTACTCATTCCTCTCGGGGCTGTTCTCCCAGGAAGGGCATCCGCAGGGCTACTTGCTTCTGCAACCGCTGGTCTTCCGTGGGGAGTCTCTCGTCCCGAAGATACTCCACAATACCCAGTGCCTGGTACCAGATGCCTTTGCAGGCTGTATCTCGGTCATCCATGACACCCCCATCGTACTCCACTGCTGTTTCCATTCTGCTGTAGCCAGGGGCGCTGTACGGATACTAGCGTTGCCCTCAATATGTTCCACGAACGGTGTCTCCGAGCTGCTCCTCCTCGCACTAGGACGCCATCCCATTGCTTTCCACCAATGTAACGGATCTCCTGGCACCCCGACCGGGTACCTCCGTTGATAGATGCTCCTAGTGCTTCCCGAGGACTCCAAGCACTCCACTTGACACCGTAAGCACTGCAGACCCCACAAACCGCCGAAACTTGGTTGAGGTCTCACCTTCTCCTACCCACCCTGGACCTACAACAAGGCTCCAGTCTCCAGTGGGTGAACCTCTCCTAAATCCAGAGAGCAGAAACATCTCTTACAAGAGTTAGTAGTTATAGCCAGGGGAGTATACAGCGTATAGCAATCCCCATACACATGAGACAAGGCTCTATGTTGAATGTAAAACAGGAACTCTTTATTGAACACACAAGCATTGACATACACATTTTCCAACAAGGTTACCACCCCCGTGGACCTGGTTGGGAACTGAGGACATGACCTAGCAGCCAATCCTTTACAGCTTTACAGTTTAAACACTCCCATACAAAACTCTCCCCTCTGCCTGTGATACAATTACCTTACACAATGGGTTGATGTAATTATCACAGGCAGGAGAATACATACAGGGAGTGCAGAATTATTAGGCAAGTTGTATTTTTGAGGATTAATTTTATTATTGAACAACAACCATGTTCTCAATGAACCCAAAAAACTCATTAATATCAAAGCTGAATATTTTTGGAAGTAGTTTTTAGTTTGTTTTTAGTTTTAGCTATTTTAGGGGGATATCTGTGTGTGCAGGTGACTATTACTGTGCATAATTATTAGGCAACTTAACAAAAAACAAATATATACCCATTTCAATTATTTATTTTTACCAGTGAAACCAATATAACATCTCAACATTCACAAATATACATTTCTGACATTCAAAAACAAAACAAAAACAAATCACTGACCAATATAGCCACCTTTCTTTGCAAGGACACTCAAAAGCCTGCCATCCATGGATTCTGTCAGTGTTTTGATCTGTTCACCATCAACATTGCGTGCAGCAGCAACCACAGCCTCCCAGACACTGTTCAGAGAGGTGTACTGTTTTCCCTCCTTGTAAATCTCACATTTGATGATGGACCACAGGTTCTCAATTGGGTTCAGATCAGGTGAACAAGGAGGCCATGTCATTAGATTTTCTTCTTTTATACCCTTTCTTGCCAGCCACGCTGTGGAGTACTTGGACGCGTGTGATGGAGCATTGTCCTGCATGAAAATCATGTTTTTCTTGAAGGATGCAGACTTCTTCCTGTACCACTGCTTGAAGAAGGTGTCTTCCAGAAACTGGCAGTAGGACTGGGAGTTGAGCTTGACTCCATCCTCAACCCGAAAAGGCCCCACAAGCTCATCTTTGATAATACCAGCCCAAACCAGTACTCCACCTCCACCTTGCTGGCGTCTGAGTCGGACTGGAGCTCTCTGCCCTTTACCAATCCAGCCACGGGCCCATCCATCTGGCCCATCAAGACTCACTCTCATTTCATCAGTCCATAAAACCTTATAAAAATCAGTCTTGAGATATTTCTTGGCCCAGTCTTGACGTTTCAGCTTGTGTGTCTTGTTCAGTGGTGGTCGTCTTTCAGCCTTTCTTACCTTGGCCATGTCTCTGAGTATTGCACACCTTGTGCTTTTGGGCACTCCAGTGATGTTGCAGCTCTGAAATATGGCCAAACTGGTGGCAAGTGGCATCTTGGCAGCTGCACGCTTGACTTTTCTCAGTTCATGGGCAGTTATTTTGCGCCTTGGTTTTTCCACACGCTTCTTGCGACCCTGTTGACTATTTTGAATGAAACGCTTGATTGTTCGATGATCACGCTTCAGAAGCTTTGCAATTTTAAGAGTGCTGCATCCCTCTGCAAGATATCTCACTATTTTTGACTTTTCTGAGCCTGTCAAGTCCTTCTTTTGACCCATTTTGCCAAAGGAAAGGAAGTTGCCTAATAATTATGCACACCTGATATAGGGTGTTGATGTCATTAGACCATACCCCTTCTCATTACAGAGATGCACATCACCTAATATGCTTAATTGGTAGTAGGCTTTCGAGCCTATACAGCTTGGAGTAAGACAACATGCATAAAGAGGATGATGTGGTCAAAATACTCATTTGCCTAATAATTCTGCACGCAGTGTAGTTTTAAACAATGTCTTCTGTCCTGGAGACAACCGAGGAGTAATTCAATTATCTCTCAGGACAAAGGCAAATCGCCAATACACACGTGGGGACAATAGGACAGACATCACTATTCAAATATACAATGTCCCAACCATTACAGTAAATATAGACATTTAACATATCCTCAGATGGCTTGGATCTGAGAGCTCAATATCCAAACAGCGCTCAGATGCCACAAACAGTCAAATCGCCATGGGGTTTAAGCTTAGCATGGGCTAGAGAGAGGGCCCATAATCCTGGGGCAAGAGGCTAGAAACCAGGCTTCTCCAGCACCCAGTGGCGAGGTTGGTTTCGCTACAACAACGGGATCTCGGAGCCAGTAGCGGAGCCACAGGGCAGTGGGAAATCTCACGAGACAACAATGGGATCTCGGAGGTAAGCTCGTAGTAGCTGCTACACATGTGGGACGCCACACAGCATGTGCTGATACCCAGAGAAACCCTATTAAAAGTGAGTACCGCTTAAAGGATAACCGTCACATTTGGACCCTAATTTAAATTTTCATATATGTAGTTACTAATAGCATGATATTCCAGAATCAGTTACTATTAGACTGACTTACCCCATATTTAATACGATTCAGCCCTTAGCAATCAGTCTGCATAAAACTGCAATTTCACTATTCAGTTAAGATGGCCGCCACTGCCCTCACCCTGAGGCTAATCCTGCCTGCCAGTAACAATAGCCCCTCAAAAGTGTCAGTAACTAGAGCCCTCCCCCTAAAGGGTTAATCTCCTGCAGCACAAAGAGGTCCTCTTACCACATGTTGCTTTCATTTATACACTGAGCAGATGGCAGATCTCCCTTCCCTGGTCTGCGCTGCTTCAACTCTGCATTCTCCAGCTCTGCTGAGTGAGGGAGCGTCTGCCAAGCGCAGGGACAGGGAGAAGTGCACACAGCCCAGGCACTGTTATCAGCTGCTGGGGAGGACCTGGCTTTAATCATTTACTTACAGTCCCTGGCTGTCAGTAATGTGACTTTGCACGCAGTCTGCTTCTGCGTGCTCCGTCTATCAACAGATAGACGGACCATGCCTAGCAACCCTATTTTAAGCACAGGTAAAAGTAGGCAGTACAGGGAACAAAAATGTGAAATTAATGGGTAATTGAATACACAGTGAAAAGTTGAAATAGGGCCACCAAGGTGATATTAATCACCACAATCCAATACTCCAAAAAAAATAAAAAATACGACAGTTATCCTTTAAAGTTTGTGGAAGTTAAAAAAATTAGGTTTTTGTGTTTATATTCTTAAAATCAGGAATAGACTATATCAAATCAGTTTTGGATACTCTGCAATTATTTTCCACCAATGCCAATTGATCCAATTTGGACGGAAATTACAACAGTGGGCATATATCATAATTTATAACATCACCGGCAATTTCTTTCCATGTGGGACCTCATATGGTGTTTATTTGCATATATGGACAATAGTTCCAGCAATACTGTGTATACCATCGCTTTGTTTTAATATAATATTGTTTCAGTACAGCGTCCGGATTTTATTGGAACGTGTGTGTATTGTTTACATTGAATCTTATCGCCATTGTTTTATTATTCTATTTTTTAATTATTAAAAGTGCTTCCAGCGTGAATGAAAGATAGCGAGTGCTGATCGTTTACTATTACTGCATTTATTACAAATGGTGAATTATATAGACTAAAATTTCACTCTAAAAAATAAATTAAAAAAACTCTTTATATGAAATATAATACAATATAAGGCTTGTGTTATGGCAAAAACCTGAATTTCTTATAACATAATGCCCTGCTGCATGACTTACAATTTTTTGTAATGTTTATATTCCTTCTCTCGTCTGTCTCGTGCAAATTCTACATCACTCTTGGCCAAATATTCCTTGAGATTATATATGGTTAATCCTTGTTGCTTGGAGGGACATGTGCACTTGCTCTTTTGGAAGGGGACTTCATAACTGAAACATAAAACATACATTTACATTTTCATTGACCTTTGTTCATTGAGCTCATTGCTTCATCTTCAAAAACTGATCTAACTCTTGTTAAAGGGTAACTGTAATTTTTTATTTTATTTGCTAGTTTATTAGCGCTAGGCATGTATAGCTGAGTTAGTCTGTCAATGATTGTCAAAGATCTGTAATTACCTTATAATAACAGCTTTCATTAATGTCCCCTGTCCCTTTCCACTGCTCCCTCAACCCTTTCTACCCCGGGCCAGTTTTCACCCTCCTGCCCAGGCCATTTTTTGCAAATCCGACATGTGTCACTTAATGTGGTAATAACTTTGGAACACTTTTACTTATCCAAGCCATTCTGAGACTGCTTTCTCATGACACATTGTACTGTACTTCATGACAGTGCTAAATTTGAGTCAATATATTTTGCTTTTATTTATAAAAAAATCCCAAATTTACCGAAAATTTGGGAAAATTCAGTTTTCTAAATCAGAATTTCTCTACTTTAAGCCAGATAGTAATGCATCATAAAATAGTTATCAGTCATCATTCCCCATATGTTTGCTTTATGTTGGCATCATTTTGTAACTGTCATTTCTTTAGGACGTTAGAAGTAGGGTTCGTACTGAACTTTAGGATTTTTGAACCCCGGACCCGAACCCGAACATTTCAGTAAAAGTTTGGGTTCGGGTTCGGTGTTCGGCGATTTCTTAGCGCTTTTTAAAAGGCTGCAGAGCAGCCAATCAACAAGCGTTTAACTGTCTGACCTTAGAAGCCATCACAGCCATGCCTACTAATAGCATGACTGTGATTGGCCAGTGCACCATGTGACCCAGCCTCTATATAAGCTTGAGTCATGTAGCGCTGCACGTCACTCTGCTGTTACTAGTGTAGGAAGAGGATGCTACTGGTGATTTCAGGGAAAGAATAGGAGAGAATCTGTAATCAGAACTCGAATTTAAGGCCTCATATGCACACGGCTGTGCAGTTTTTTGCGATCCGCAAAAAACGGAAGCCGCCCGCGTTGCCGAACGGGCGCGGGCAATATAAATGCTTATTCTTGTCCGCAAAGCACGGACAAGAATAGGACATGCTAAATTTTTTTAGCGGGGCCGCGGAACGGAGCCATGGATGCGGACAGCATCTTTTGCGGCCCCATTAAAGTGAATGGCTCTGATGCGGACCCAAACAATGGTCGTGTACATGAGGCCTAACTCGGCGATCTACATACATTTAGTTGTTTGGGTGCAGTGCACAATCTTTTTACCCTGCCCTGAGTCCAGTGACAGAAAAAAATAACTTTTATCCGTTTGTTAGTTAGGTGGGCGGTGGCGGCGGCCGCCATTTTATGCAAGCTCAGTGCACCAGCACTGCATCTGAGCTTTTGTGACATTCAAATCCAAGCTTGAAATACTGAATTAATAATCTGGTTTTAAAAGAAATCACCCTTTTTGGCAATATACAACATCTGGTGCATTTGCAGGATTAGTCAGTGTGCAATTTAAAGAGGACCTTTCACCTGTATAAACGATGTTAACTGAGTATGCTGCCATGTAGAGCGGCGCCCGGGGATCTCACTGCACTTACTATTATCCCCGGGCGCCGCTCCGTTCTCCCGTTATAGGCTCCGGTACCTTTGCTTCTTAAGTTATAGTAGGCGGGTCTTCTCCTGTCCTGTGGGCGTCTCCTTCTCCTAGGCTGCAGCGCTGGCCAATCGCAGCGTACAGCTCACAGCCTGGGAGGTTTTTTTCTCCCAGGCTGTGAGCTGTGCGCTGCGATTGGCCAGCGCTGCAGCCTAGGAGAAGGAGACGCCCACAGGACAAGAGAAGACCCGCCTACTATAACTTAAGAAGCAAAGGTACCGGAGCCTATAACGGGAGAACGGAGCGGCGCCCGGGGATAATAGTAAGTGCAGTGAGATCCCCGGGCGCCGCTCTATATGGCAGCATACTCAGTTAACATTGTTTATACAGGTGAAAGGTCCTCTTTAAGCTAGAAATACAGCCATAATTTTCTGGGTTTTTAAAAACACACTTTTTTGCCAAAATACACAATTTTACAGCCCTTGCAGCAACAGCACGTGTGAAATTCAAGGGTTATATACAGCTTTCATATTCAGTTATTAAACAAACACCCATTTTTGGCAAAAAACTTTAATTGCGGCCTAGTCTGGATCAGGGCGTGTGAGATGCACCATTTACATACTGTGGTTCAATTCAGTTATTTGAAATACAGCCAATTTGGGCAAACAAATTTAATTGCGGCCTAGTCTGGATCAGTCGGTGTGAGATACACCATTTAGATACTGTGGTTATAATCTTCTATTAATAAAACACCCTTTTTTGGGCAAAATACACAATTTTTCTGGCCTTGCAGCATCAGCACGTGTGAAATTCAAGGGTTATATACTGCTGTCATATTCAGTTATTAAACAAACACCCGTTTTGGGGAAAAAAAGTTCATTTTGCAGCCTTTGCTGCATATGTCATTGTGAGATACACCCTTTACATACTGTGGTTCGATTCAGTTATTTGAAATACAGCCATTTTGTGCACAAATCTTTAATTGCGGCCTAGTCTGGATCAGGGCGCGTGAAATACACCCTTTACATACTGTGGTTCTATTCAGTTATTAAACAAACACCCATGTTGGACAAAAAACTTTAATTGCGGACTAGTCTTCATCTGTACGTGTGAGATCCAACCTTTATATACTGTAGTTCTATTCTGCTATTAATTAAACACCCATTTAGGACAAGATCCTAAATTTGAGAATTATGAGGAGAACGTCAAATAAGGGACGTGGCCCAGGTCGTGGTGCTGCTGGTGGAGCTCCTGTTGCAGGGAGAGGACGTGGTCAATCTGTGCCAGCTACACGCACAAGTGAAACCCCTTCCTCAGGTGCGAGTAGGCGACAGAACCTGCAGCGGTATTTGGTCGGGCCTAATGCGGCTCTACGAATGGTGAGGCCTGAACAAGTACAGGCGATAGTAGATTGGGTTAATGACAGTGCCTCCAGTTCCTTCACATTGTCTCCCACCCAGTCTCCTGCTGAAAGATCAGAGTTGGCACCTGCAGCCGATGTCCATCAGTCTTTCACCTCACCCCCTTGGAAATCAGCCAAGCAGTCTGAGCCCCAAGTCATGCAGCAGTCTCTTCTTCTTTTTGATGACTCTGTTAGCAGGGTTTCCCAGGGCAATCCACCTATCCCTGCCCCAGAAGTAGAAGAGATTGAGTGCACCGATGCCCAACCACTTATGTTTCAAGATGATTACATGGGAGGACCATCGCAGCACATCTCGGATGATGACGAAACACAGGTGCCAAATGCTGGGGCTTTCGAAAGTGTGCAGACTGACAAAGAGCAGGGGTGAAGACTGGGTGGAAGATGATGTGGAGGACGATGAGGTCCTCAACCCCACATGGAATCAAGGTCATGCGAGTGACCTAAGTAGTTCAGAGGAAGAGGCGGTGGTCGCACAGAGCCACCAGCACAGCAGAAGAGGGAGCAGGGTGCAAAAGCAGAGCGGCTGTCCCCTAGACAGTACGCCTGCTACTGCCCACCGCAGCAGGGGACTGAGCACACCAAAGCCAGCTCCAAGGAGTTCCCTGGCGTGGCAGTTCTTCAGACAATGTGCTGACGACAAGCAGGGCCGCTGATAGAAATCATGGGGCCCCGTACAGCATACATGACGGGGCCCCCTTCAGCTCCACCCCCTGATCCCTCCTTCAGCCACACCCCTGGCCCCGCCCTTGGCCCCTCCCCAGACGCCGCCTTGAAACAACATGCAGATTTGTCTACAAGTGATATTTATTTTTCTCCAGCCAGTTATAAGTTTTATTATCCAAAATAAATACTGTTTTCAGATGAGAACAGACCTCTTTAATATCAATATGTAATAAAAAAACATTAATGAATAAATGAAGTGGTATTTTGAAAAAATTAGGAAGATTAAACAAATGATAAAGGTGGAAAAAAAACAACAAGCCAGGTCTCGTTAAAGATAGTTTACTGTAGACAACTCAACTACAGTGGGGTAGCCAGGCCTGAAATAATAATTAGAGTGAGCCTGCAGACAGTAGATCTTGCCCCCCCCCCCCCCAAACAAGTACATTCATACCTGTTATCCTGATTCCTGGCCCCAGGACAGAGTCACTTCCTCCTTCACTGTAGATAGACTGTAGTAGTAGCGCTGGCTGCTGTGCTGTCTGCCTCCCTGGATTCCTGGATTCGCTGCCCGGAGTGTCACAAATTTTATTTTTATTTTTCCTTTCTTCACTGCCTGCCAGTGGTGCTTTTCCTTCTCTCACTCTCTTCCCTGGCGCCGCGGAGGGAGAAGAATCACTCCGCGGCGCCAGGGAAGGACAAGCTGGCCGGGACTTGATTCTGCAGAGCAGACTGAGCAGAGCAGAGGAGCGGGCGCGGGAGAGAGAAGAGAAGAGATACTCTTCCGCGCCCGAAACAGAGGAAATAGTCCCTACCTGCTGCCGCATACAAACGGAGCAAGCAGGCAGGTACTGAGCGGCGATTTAAAAAAAAAAAAAACGTAGAAAGCAGGGGGGGGGGGGGGGGGGGGTACGACGGCGTTTGACTAGCGGTCAGGGCTGTGGAGGTTTTTTTTTTTTAAAACATTAATTGGTTATGTCGAGGCTGCCCGGGCCCCCCTGCCAGCCGGGCCCGGTACAACTGGGCCAGCTGTACTGGCCTATCAGCGGCCCTGACGACAAGACACGAGTGGTTTGCACGCTTTGCAATCAGAGCCTGAAGCGAGGCATAAACCTTCTCAACCTGAGCACAACCTGCATGACCAGGCATTTAAGTGCTAAGCACGAGCTACAGTGGAGTAGACACCTCAAAAACCAAGAAAGGTCTCTGGCTCCTCCTGCTTCCTCTTCTGCTGCAGTCTCGGCCTCTTCATCCACCACTGGAGTGACAGTGCCACCTGGCACCCCGCAAACAGAGGATCTGCCAGAAACACCACCACCTAGGTCACCAAGCATTTCCACAATTTTTGCATGGAAGCATTCAGCTCTCCATCTCCCAAACGCTAGAGAGGAAGTACCCCCCTACCCACCCGCGATCCCTAACCCTGAATGCCAGCATTTCTAAATTACTGGCCTTTGAAATGCTGTCTTTCCATCTGGTGGAGACGGACAGTTTTAAAGGCCTTATGGCGGTGGCTGTCCCACAGTACGTAGTGCCCAGCGAGCCATCCCTTCCCTGCACAACCAAGTGGGGGACAAAATCAGGTGTGCACTGCGCAACGCCATCTGTGGCAAGGTGCACCTCACTACGGATATGTGGACCAGTAAGCACGGTCAGGGACGTTATATCTCCATAACAGCACACTGGGTAAATGCAGTGGCAGCTGGGCCTGAGGCAGATAGCAGTTTGGCGCATGTCCTTCCAACACCGAGGATTGCAGGGCGCTTCAGTTTGCCTCCTGTTGCTTCCTCCTCCTACTCCGCTTCCTCATCCTCTACCGGCTCCTCATCCGGTCAGCGTAACACCTTCACCACCGACTTTAGCACAGCTAGGGGTAAACGACAGCAGGCAATTTTAAAACTTATCTGTTTGGGGGACAAACCCCACACCGCACAGGAGCTGTGGACGGGCCTTGAACAACAGACCGATGAGTGGTTGGTACCAGTGAGCCTCAAGCCCGGCCTGGTGGTGTGCGATAATGGGCGAAATATCGTAGCAGCTCTGGCTCTGCAGCGCTGCAGTGTAACTTCGGCCTTCCCGTTTTTTTTTTTCCGCTGCCTCTGGGCTGCCTGGCACACATGAGCGTTTACATGGTGCAGTGTCTCTGCAACGACCGTTTACATGGTGCAGTGTCTCTGCAACGACCGCCGAGTTGCCCACATTCTAACTTGTGCTGATTACTGGGTGGCCACGCTGCTGGATCCCCGTTACAAGGACAACGTACCGTCCTTAATTCCGTCACTGGAGCGTGATCGTAAGATGCACGAGTACAAGCGCATGCTGGTAGATGCGTTGCTGGTGGCATTCCCATCTGACAGCGAGGGCACAGTGGAAGCACAAGGCGAAGGCAGAGGATGAGAAAGAGGTCGCCAACGCAGCTTGGGCACCGCCAGAACCTCAGAAGGCAGGGTTAGCATGGCCGAAATGTGGAAAAGCTTTGTCAGCACGCCACAAAATCCAGCATCACCAGCTGATATGGAACGTCTTAGCAGGAGGCAGCATTTCACCAACATGGTGGAGCAGTATGTGTGCACACGCCTACACGTACTGAATGATGGATCTGCCCCCTTCAACTTCTGGGTCTCCAAATTGGGCACATGGCCTGAGCTTGCCCTTTACACCTTGGAGGTGCTGACCTGCCCTGCAGCCAGTGTATTATCTGAACGTGTGTTTAGCACGGCAGGGGGCGTCATCACAGACAAGCACAGCTGCCTGTCCACAGTCAATGTAGACAAGCTCACGTTCATTAAAATTAACCAGGCATGGATCCCACAGGACTTGTCCGTACCTTGTGCAGAATAGACATATATACCGGCCCTAACCAGCCATTGTTATACTGCAGCGCAATTGCTCATTTTTGTATTTTGGATATTTCACACTCTAATGGAGTGTACCCTAATTACAAAAAAAATTAAAAATTAAAACCAGTGTTGGCTACCTCGTCCTCCTCCACCACCCCTTCCACTTACACCGCTACGTCCACCGCCTCCTCAAACTCCTACTTCATATGGAACTTTACGCCACCTCATAAATCAATATTTTTTTTTATTTGTACAAAGTTAATTTTATTTTATGTCATTTCACTACTTTGTTAGTTACATTTTCAGGTGAAATTCACCAATTTTTGGGTGTGATGTACCACTGCTAAACCTAGTAGACAGGTAAACAAAATAAAAAAAATTGTCAGTTACATTTTCGGTTGAAATTCAACAATTTTTGGGTGTGATGTACAACTGCTATACCTAGTAGACAGGTAAAAAAAAGAAAAAAATTTGTCAGTTACATTTTCGGGTGAAATTCACCAATTTTTTTGGTGTGATATACCCTGGCTGTACCTAGTAGACAGGTAAAAACATTTCACTGATTTGTCTGTTACATTTTTGGGTGACATTCACCAATTTTTGGCTGTGATGTACCACTGCTATACCTAGTAGACAGGTAAAAAAAAAAAATTGGTCTGTTATAGTTTCGGGTAAAATTCACCAATTTTTGGGTGTGATGTACCACTGCTATACCTAGTAGACAGGTAAAAAAATATAATAATTTGTCTGTTACATTTTCAGGTGAAATTCACAAATTTTTGGGTGTAATATATCCCTCCTCTACCTAGTTGACAGCTTAATAAATTTCAATAATTTGTCCCACATTTGCGCTTCAATAATTTGTCCCACATTTGCGCTTCAATAATTTGTCCCACATTTGCGCTTAAATAATTTTTTAAACATTTGCACTTAAATAATTTTTTCAACGTTTGCTCTTTAACAGCTTTTCCCACATTTTCTCTCGATCCCCAAAAATGTAATCCATTTATCTTCCTTGGATGTGGTCTCTCTCTTTCTCACGCTCCCTCTCCGGCGTGGAACCCTGATTCGCCGATAATCGTGATCAACATGGTAGGCTCAGAAAAGAACATCGAAAGTTGATAGAGAAGATATGCAAATGGATGGTGGATGTCACTGGGGCACCTCTGCATAGGTGACAGGAACATAAATTTAAAAAAATCGTCTGTTACATTGTCAGGCAACATTTTTCAAACCCCTGCTCTGCATAGTTGACAGGGAATAAAATTTAAGAAATTCTTCATTAATTGATGCGCGCCACATCCTTTCATTCAATGCTTAAACTTTAAAAAGTTGTTACCCTTTATTACTTTGTCCCATATTTCCACTCTATTATTTTTAATTTGAAACAATTAACATCCCTTGGATGTGGTCTCTCTTTCTCACGCTCCCTCTCCGGCGTGGGAACCCTGATTCGCCGATAACCGTGATCAACATGGTAGGCTCAGAAAAGAACATCGAAAGTTGATAGAGAAGATATCCGAATGGATGGTGGACGTCACAGGGACGTGCGATCAGGCAGAAGTTAGCTAGAGTCAACAAAGCGGCAGCAGGGCCTCTCCTGGCTAACGTTTACAAATCAAAAATACCACAGTGACATTCCCTATAATTTTTTATTAATCATTCCAATAACAGGGCATCTTAAGAGTCCTGTATTGTTATTTATCGCCACTACCTTCCCGAGTTGGGAGGTGGTAATTGACGCGTGTCCCCTCCTTAACTTGGAAGCTTATGCTTCAAAACTTTGTCCCACATTGCCGCTCAATTACATTTAATTTCATCCATTGACTTCCCTTGCATGTGGTATCCTTTTCTCAGGCTCCCTCTCCGGCCTGGAACCCTGATTCCCCCGCCACCCGTGATCACCATAGTAGGCGCATAAAAGAACATCGAAATTGATAGAGCAGATATCAAATTGGATCGTGAACATCCCGGGGACGTGCGACATGTTGGGGCAGTAAGTGTGCACACGCCTACACTAACTGACTGACAGGGGTCAGCCCCTGCAACTTCTGGGTCTCCAAATTGGGCACAAGGCCTGAGCTTGCCCTGTACCCCTTGGAGGTGCTGACCTGCCCTGCAGCCAGTGTATTGTCTGAACGTGTGTTTAGCACGACTGGAGGGGGTTATCACAGGTTAGATATAAATAAATTTAAAACCAAAAAGCAGTGTAGGCTATCTCCTCTTCCTCCACCGCCGCTTCCACCTACACCGCCACATCCACCGCCTGGTGGATGTGGACCTCGTCCTCCTAGATCAAGATTTTTTTTTTTTTTTTTTACGTACTTTGTTATTTAAAGTCATTTCCCTATCCACATTTGTTTGAAGAGCACTTGCCATGCTCTTAACCACATTTTGATGCCATTGACCTCTAGCCCTTTCCATGACATTTTTACAGTCTTTTTAGTGCTCAAAACTTCGGGTCCCCATTGACTTCAATTGGCTTCGGGTTCGGGGTCAAGTTCGGGTCCCGAACTCGAACTTTTTTCTTAAGTTTGGCCGAACCTGTCGAACCCGAACATCCAGGTGTCCGCTCATCTCTAGTTAGAAGGCTTAGAAGCTTAGAAGCCATTTTTCAAATTTTCACCAAAATTTCCCAAACCATTTTTTAAGCGCCAATTCAGTTATAAAGTGATTTGGAGGGGCTTGCATAATAGAAACTACCTATAAATAACCCCATTTTAGAAACTACACCCATGAAATTATTCAAAACTGATGTCACAAACTTTGTTATCCATTTACGTGTTCCACAAGAATTGCTTATAGCACAGACCTGTCACTTACCAGTAGGAGGAGCGCCCGGCCGGTCACAGACATCGCAGCTCGCAGGTAAGTATAATGCTTCTAAAAATTGCTAAGTAACCATGGCAACTAGGACTGCAGTAGCGTCCTGGTTGCCATGGTTACCGATCGGAGCCCCAGCGATTAAACTGGGACTCCGATCGGTACTCTCCGCTGCCACCAATGATAGGGGGGGGGGAGATTTTAATTAGGAGGGGGAGGGAGGGGGGGCCCACTGGCCACCAATGAATCTACAGTACTACAGGGGAGGGAGGGGGGGCCGGCCGCACTGGCCACCAATGTGTTAACTACAGGGGAGGGAGGGGGGCCGGCCACACTGGCCACCAATGTGTTAACTACAGGGGAGGGAGGGAGGCTGGCCGCACTGGCCACCAATGTGTTAACTACAGGGGAGGGAGGGGGGCCGGCTGCACTGGCCACCAATGCATTAACTACAGGGAGGGAGGGGGGGCCGGCCGCACTGGCCACCAATGTTTTTACTACAGGGGAGGGAGGGGGGGGCCGGCCGCACTGGCCACCAATGTGTTAACTACAGGGGAGGGAGGGGGGGGGCCGGCCGCACTGGCCACCAATGTGTTAAATACAAGGGAGGGAGGGGGGGCCCACTGGCTACCAATGAATTTAAAACTGGGGAGGGAGGGGGGTGTGCCCCCTTCTGCCTGGCAGCACATAATCTCTTACAGGGGGCTATGATACGCACAATTAACCCAATAGGTGCAGCACCTTAGGGGTTAATTGTGCGGATCACAGCCCCCTGTAAGAGATCGGGTGCTGCCAGGCAGCAGGGGGCAGTCATGTACACAGTTCATAGTATATTCTAACTAGAAGCGTCCCCATCACTATGGGAACGCCTCTGTGTTAGAATATACTGTCGGATCTGAGTTTTCACGAAGTGAAAACTCAGCTCTGAAAAAGCTTTTATGCAGACGGATCTGCGGATCCGTCTGTGTGAAAGTAGCCTACGGCCACGGACCACGGACACAATCTTGTGTGCATCCGTGTTTTTTCACGGACCCATTGACTTGAATGGGTCCGTGAACCGTTGTCCGTCAAAAAAATAGGACAGGTCATATTTTTTTGACGGACAGGAAACCCGGATCACGGATGCGGCTGCAAAAAGGTGCATTTTCCACGGACCAATTGAAAGTCAATGGGTCCGCGAAAAAAAACTGAAAACGGCACAACGGCCACGGATGCACACAACGGTCGTGTGCATGAGGCCAGAGTCCTATTTTTTGCAGGATGAGATGACGGTTTGATTGGAACCATTTTAGACTAAATACGCTTGGTATTACACTTTTTGTGAGGGAAGGTGACCAAAAATGGCTGTTTTGGCACAGTCTTTTTTTTTTTTCACAGGGAGGATCATGTGAAATTTTTATAGAACAGGTCGATACGGACACGGCAATACCTAATATGTATACTTTTCTTTTTTTTCCTATTTTTTACAAATTTTTTGATACTTAATTATGGGGAAAAAAAACGCATTTTTTTTTTTACTTGAAACTTTTCTTTTTATTATGCAAAACTTTATTTTAACTTTTTTTTATAAAAAAATTTTTTCACAACTTTTGGGGATCTGATCCCCTGTACAATGCATTACAATACTTCTGTATTGTAATGCATTGGCTGTAAGTGTATTACACACTGTAATACACTTATAGCCTTCCTGCCTGTGAGATCCAGGGGGTAGTAATGGACGAACATCGGCAGGGACGATTCGCAAACGCGATCAAATGTTCGCGAATCGCAAGTTTGCGGCGGGTCCCATTCACTTTAATGGTAGGCCAACCTGAAAAACCTTCAGGTCATATTTGCAGCCACCAATACTTACAAGAAGTGCACAAATCGCCCCACAACATGGACAGTGACATACCAGAGGGGATCAATGGCAAAAAATACCCGCCTGGAAAATGCATGGTGCCGCGTCAGACCCAGCGTTCCACACTGACGGCGGCACCATGCATTTTCCAGGCGGGTAGCCCTACACCTGAGGAGCTACGAACCTTGCTATCATTATCCTGGAGCGCTGACTAGCTAGGTAGGTTCGGGGTGATCATTCTTTATGCCCCTGCATGAACCCCTGCACAAATTATCCTCACGTGATCCTTATGCCATCGCCAATCTCAGAGTTGCAGTTTGCATCTAGGCGATTGAACTCACTAACCATGCCGCTGATTGAACGTATGTAATCTGCCATCAGGCAACTACTTACTTATTCTGGGTCTGTTGTAGCGTTTTAAGTGTTTATATACGCATTTATTTACGCACATATCATCTGACTGGGCCTGCTATCGCTACTGTCACGGGCTTTCGGTCCTAATTTTACCTACCCCATATCACCCCCTGATGATCCCACTGCTGTGGGTGAAACGCGTCGGGGTTGTAGGTCATTTATTGTTATTGGTATATTTATGTTTGTGTGCGTGTGTCTGTTTGTATATTTTTATCCTCTTAGTGGACCCTGTACCTCCTGGCAAACTGTCACGAGGGCAGTATACAGGGGACACCTTTTCAATTTTCTAATTGTGTGCTGGTTATCTGTACGGGTACCACTTTTTACCTATCTCCCTCCACTGTTCACTTTACCAGGGACAGCTAGGAGGTTGGGATTAGGCACGTGGACAGGGCGTCCCCACCATCAGGAGACGTCCCTGGGCTGAGGACCAGTTTAGGGCATTAGTGCTAGGGATTTGTTCCCCACCACTTACCCAGTGCATCTGGCTATACACTGGCCTCTTACCTCGGATTCAGTATTTAGACTTCCTTTGATTATGTATACCTCTACATTTCTTATTAAATTCATTCATCTTATGTTATAACAGGGTACCCTTGCTGGACTTTTTATATTAGACGGTCACTATAATATCAATTTTACTGCAGGCCAGTGGACTACAGGACCCAAACATTAGGCATTCACCGGACAGAAAAGAACAAGTAATTATGCTGTGGCTGGAGGTATATTGGACTGTCATTGGATATACATTTTACGGCAGGCCAGTGGACTACAGCCCCCAAAAATTATTAATTTACCGTACAGAAAAGAACAATTGATAATGTGGCTGGAGGTAAATTAGGCGATCACCGTATAAAAATTTTACTGTTGGCCAGTTAGATTGCAGGCCCCAAAAATTATGCATTCCACTGTACATAAAAGATCAAGTGATTATGTAGCCGGAAGTATATTAGACGGTCAATGGATATAAATTTTACTGCAGGCCAGTGGACTAGAGGCCCCAAAAATTATTAATACACTGTACAGAAAAGAACAATTGATAATGAGGATAAAGGTACATTAGGAGGTCACAGTATGACAATTTTACTGTTGGCGAGTTAGATTACAGGCCACAAAAATTATGCATTCACCGTACATAAATGATCAAGTGATTATGTGGCTGGAGGTATATTAGATGCCCATTCAATATCAATTTTACTGCAGGCCAGTGTAGTACAGGCCCCAAACATTAGGCATTCACGGGACAGAAAAGAACAAGTAATTATGTAGCTGGAGGTATACTAGACGGTCATTGGATATCAATTTTACTGCAGGACAGTACAAAATGATGTCAAATACATATGTTTAAAAGCAGGGGCGTAGCTATAGGGGGTGCAGAGGTAGCAGTTGCTACCGGGCCCAAGAGCCTGAGGGGGCCCAAAGATCCTTGTGCTGCATAAGAAGACACAAGTATTATTGAAAGTGCATGCTGATCAAGTTACATCTCTGGCTGGAGGGGTTAGGTCAATAATTTGGCGAGGGGGGGTGCCGTTTGCCTCAGGCAGCACAAAGACTATGTGCTTCCCTTCCCCCTGACCACCAAAAACTACTGAGTGAAGGGGGGCCCAAGCTGAACTCTTGCACCAAGGCCCATGAGCCTTTAGCTACGCCCCTGTTTAAAAGAACAAAAAATATAAAATTTGATTAAAAACATGGCTAACGAAATCCCCCCTCTTGAAAAAAAAACAAATGATAATAGTTGAAATTCGATAACACGTGGTCGTCACAGGTGTTGAATTCCTCCGGGGTCCCAAACATTAGGCATTCACCGGACAGAAAAGGCCTTTTATGCCGCTGTATTTACGTAAGACAGGGACCATTATTTGTTCTGGGTGGTGGCGGATATTTGTGGTCTGTCATGAGGAAATTCAATTAAGCGTGGTCGTTCAGGTGTTCAATGCACTTTAAATTGCTACATATTTATTCATGTGGGGGCATGTTCATGGCTTTGTGGTCAGTCAGGGTGGCATGTGTACATGATTGGTTCACATGGCCCGGATCCATTGTATACAATGTTTTTAACTCATTCTTTGTTGTGTCTGTTGCTTAAAATAAATTTGATACTTTTTTAGATGTGAGGCTTTCATCTCGGTATTCTTTTCTTCTCTTTTGAATTACATTGTGTATTACATACAGTGTGCCAGCACTCTTACTTCAATTTTGATGTGCCCCCGTTCTCTGCATTATATGCAACGGCAGAATGCAGCATCTCTCACAGCAAGGCCTGGAAATGCTGCATTCTGACAGCCCTCTGTGATGTTGGTAACATATCCGCCATCTTGTGTTTGTACCAGGGGTCTAAGTACATTGCCACCCATCCTCGCCCTTTATGCTTTTTATACGGGGTCCCTCTTAAAACACTGGAGCATGAAGGCCCCCATTTGCACTAAATTGTAAGCAGAGGAGCGTCCTGGCTCCTGCTCATCACCCAGGAGGATCTCCTCAGTCTTCTCCCCCTATCCACGGACAACACCAGGAATCCCAGAAAAGTTTAAAGCCTGCTGTTCTTGCTCCTCCTGCTCCTCCCAGGCACCATGCTCCTCTGACTCCTCTTCAGACTCCTGCTGACTTGTCTCAGATGGAGTGGCCCCCCTGGGAATTCATTCAACATTGCGACTTCCTCATCTTCTTGCTCCTGCTCCTTGACGACTTGATCAATGACACAATTCAATGCATGCTCCAGAAAGAAGGCGTAAGGTACGATGTCACCGATGGCGTCCTGGCTGCGACTGACCAGTTTGGTGATCTCATCAAATGGCCGCAGAAGTCTGCATGCTTTGCGCATGAGCAGCCACTGGCGCGGTGAAAAAAAAACAAGCTCTCCAGAACCCGTCCTGCTGCGGAGTTCGTACAGGTATTCGGTAACGGCACGTTTCTGCTGGAGCAGCCTATCAAGCATATACAAGGTGGAGTTCCAGCGCGTCAGGCAGACACAAATCATACGTCTGACGGGCAAGTGGTGTCACCGCTAAATGTCACCAGGGCGAGCCATGGCCGTGTAAGATCTTCTAAAATGGCTAGAAATTTTTCTGGCCTGCCGCAAGACGTCCTAGACCCGGGGTATTTGGCAACGAATCACTGTACGACAAAGTTTAGGACGTGTGCCATACACGACACGTGTGTCATTTTGCCCTGTTTCAGTGCACTCAGCAGATTGGCACCGTTGTCGCACACCACTTTACTAACTGTCAAATTGAGCAGGGTTATCCATTAATCGGCCTGTGACCGCAGAGCTGAAAGGAGTGCAGGACCAGTGTGGCTCTTGGCTTCCAGTAACAACAGCCGCAGCACAGCATGGCAACGTCTCACCTGGCACGTCAAATAGGTTCTGGAGAGCTTGGGGGGTGCAGCGGAAGAGGCGGTAGCAGTGGAAAAGGAGGAGTCAGCCGAGGAGGAGATGGAGGATTGAGTAGGAGAAGGAGGAGAAAAGGGAGGCCTGCATGCAATCCGTGGCGCTAACACCAAATCCACAAGGGTGCCACGGGTTACATGCTTGACGGCCGTCAGAAGGTTTACCCAGTGGGCAGTAAAGGTTATGTACCTTCCCTGCCAGTGTTTGCTAGACCACGTGTCTGTGGTCAGATGTATCTTTGCACAGACACTGTGCCAGAGATATAAAAACTTGCCACTGAACATGGCCATATAGTTCAGGGATGCCCTTCTGGGAGAAATATTTCCTTCCAGGGACCTTCCATTGCGGTGTGCCAATGGCCACAAATTTTCTAAAGGCCTCCTAGTCCACCATTTATATGGCAGTAGTTGGCGGGCTAGCAGTTCCGACAAGCAAGCGGTCACCTGCTGGGCAAGAGGATTATCCGGAGTCATCATTTTTTTGCACTCGAACATTTGGGACACGGAAGCCTACCTTGTGCCAGATGAATGCAATGACGGCACGGTGGAAGGTGGAGTGGAGGACAAATGGGAGGAGAGAGGAGAAGGAGAAGAGGCAGGACGTGGAGCGCTGGGAGTGTGGCTTTGTGGGGTCTGACGGCGTTGCTCCCACTGGACTCGATGATGGGAAGCCAGGTGCCTTCTTAAGGCTGTCGTCCCTAGTTGAGTGTTGGGCTTACCGTGACTTATGCGTTGACAGCACAGGCTGCAGATGGCAACACTATCATTAGCAGCTGACACGTTAAAAAAAGCCCACAATGCAGAGCCATGTGCCGGCGTCCTGGGAGCGCAAGATGTGACCGTGCATGGTGGATGGCTCGCTCCAGATACATTTGAAGTTCTTTTTTTGCCTCCTGTGCAGTGCAAATTCTGCCTGTTTCTCCTCCTCATCTGCTGCTCCGTCTCTCCCTCTGAACTCCCCTCCTCTTCTTCTCTTGTGGGCACCCACGTGATGTTCATCGACACGTCATTAACGTCACCTTCACCAACACTGACATTAGAGATCTTGGAGTAGGCAGCAACAGTGGGGACCACCCTCCTTGGGCTGACCTGGGTACTGTCGTCAGACCGCTGGGTGGTGGCCGTTGCTACCTCATCCGATGCCAAGAATGGCTGCGCATCAGTAAGGTCTGGAAATTGATATTGAATAAATAATTCCTCTGACTCAAGTGGAGGGGCTATGGTGGTGGTGGTGGCTTTGGGGGTGCACACAGCAGAGAGTGAGGAGGGTGCTGATACAGAGGATGAGGAAGGTGCAGAAGTGGAAGGCTGAGTGAGCCATTCAACCAACTCTGGTGCGTCCTTTGATGTAATCGCACGCACCTTCTCCAACTTCTCACTTAGGCTCCGGCCTAGTGCACCTGCCCTACCCCTACCACCCCTGCGGAACGGTCTGCCTCTTTCTCTGCCTGTCATTTTCAAAATGACCCTGTGCCAAAGTCCCTAGAGAACAGCAGTATTATCACGGTCGGCGTGGCTATCACATACGTGACACAGAGGGAGGGAACGAGGAAGGCCCTGCCCAAGTGAGAGGGAAGATGGTGACCCCTGACTCACCTGGCGGCTGGCACCTGGCTGCCCTGACGTCCCTAGACGGGTTCCTCACCCGTACGCCGATCACGTGCCTAAAGCCCTGGCTTTCCCTGAGCTGAGCCCTAGGTAATGAACAGGGCGATGGGAACACTAGTCCGCACCACTAACTCTAAGGGAAAACACCAAGGGGAGGACAGACAACACGGACTCAACATATATTCCCAGGTGGGCGACAACAGGAGACAACAATAAGTCCAACAGGGATCCGGAGGGTAGCTCTCAGGAACGACAACCAGGATAACCACTCCAGTGGGTCAGTATAGATGTCCAGGCAGGAAGCTCTATAACTGGCAACTAGAGAAGTGTGAGGGGAGAATATAAGGAGGTAGGGAGTGGCAGACAAGAAACAGCTGAGGAGGAGAAGCTACGGATCCCTGAGAGAGACAAAAAGGATAGCAAGGCAAACACAGAAAACAATCACAAAGAAACAACGTGATCTTTCGATATAGAGCGCGCAGCCACCCGCTGCGACTTCCTGACCCCGGGTATAACGGAGTCAGACGTGGCTCTTGATACCCTCGTGACAGTACCCCCCCCTTTCACGAGGGGCCTCCGGACACTCAGGACCGGGTCTCTCCGGATGAGAGGCATGGAAAGTCTGAATTAACCTGTTGGCGTTTACCTCTGACGCTGGAACCCAGATTCTTTCCTCGGGACCGTAACCCCTCCAATGCACCAGATACTGAAGAGAGCGGCGGACCCGACGAGAATCAACAATTCTGGCTATTTGAAACTCCAGATTACCAGCCACAATGACAGGAGGAGGTGGCAGAGGCGATGGTTCTAGAGGTGGAACATACTTCTTGAGTAACGATTTATGGAAGACGTTATGGATCTTAAAAGTCTGAGGTAGCTCCAGGCGAAAAGCCACAGGGTTAATGACGGCTACTATTTTATAGGGACCAATGAACCTAGGACCCAGTTTTCAAGAAGGAACCTTCAACTTAATATTCCTAGTAGACAACCACACATAGTCATTCACTCCTAGGTCCGGACCTGGCGACCGTTTCTTATCGGCCATGCATTTATATTTACCACTCATCTTTTTCAAGTTAACTTGCACCTTCTGCCATACCGATGAAAGAGATGAAGAAAACCTTTCCTCTTCGGGAACCCCAGAAGACCCCCCCTCTTTGAAAGTACAAAATTGGGAATGAAAACCGTATGCACCAAGGAATGGTGATTTGCCACTGGACTCCTGATAATGATTATTTATGGCAAACTCAGCTAACGGTAAATATGATGACCACAACTCTTGGTTTTCAGACACAAAACACCTTAAATATGTTTCTAGGTTTTGGTTGGTACGCTCAGTCTGTCCATTCGACTGAGGATGGAAAGCTGAGGAAAAGGACAAGTGAACCCCCAAACGGGAACAAAAAGCTTTCCAAAACTTAGAAATAAACTGGGTTCCCCGATCCGAAACCACATCGGAAGGGACCCCGTGAAGCTTCACGATTTCACTGATAAACACCTGAGCGAGAGTTTTAGCATTAGGAAGTGCGGGTAGCGCAATAAAGTGTACCATTTTGCTAAACCTGTCTACTACTACCAAGATAACAGTTTTACCCGCGGACAACGGTAAGTCAGTGATGAAATCCATTGACAGATGTGTCCATGGCCTATTGGGGATGAAAAGTGGC
Source organism: Bufo bufo (assembly GCF_905171765.1). Taxonomy (NCBI): domain Eukaryota; kingdom Metazoa; phylum Chordata; class Amphibia; order Anura; family Bufonidae; genus Bufo; species Bufo bufo. The sequence goes on from NC_053394.1 coordinate 291,913,842, forward strand.
AATAAAGACCCTGCTGGACGTGTATGAGAGACTTTCGCGCGTGCACAAGTAGAACAAGTAGACACGAAATCCATTACATCCTGACGCAACCTTGGCCACCAAAAACGACGAGATAAAAGCTCCAAGGTTGCTTTACTACCCGGGTGTCCAGCAAGTGCCGAATTATGATGTTCTTTTAATAATTCAAGACGCAGGTTTAACGGTACAAACAATTTCTCTGAGGGGCAAGAGGCCGGGGCGTCCCCCTGAGCCTCTAACACCTTTCCCTCTAGAACAGAGTGTACAGCAGAGACAACCACTCCTCTTTGTAAAATAGGTACCGGATCACAAACATTACCCCCTCCAGGGAAACTACGAGATAATGCGTCTGCCTTGGTATTTTTTGCCCCAGGACGATAGGTGATTACAAAGTTAAATCTGGTAAAGAATAGCGACTACCTAGCTTGTCTGGGGGTGAGACGCTTAGCCGATTCTAGGTACAGAAGGTTCTTGTGATCCGTAATCACCGTGACGGGGTGGATTGCTCCCTCTAAGAAGTGACGCCACTCTTCAAGCGCCAGTTTAATCGCCAACAATTCCCTATTTCCAATATCATAATTCCTCTCCGCAGAAGATAATTTTTTGGAAAAGAAAGCGCAAGGACGCCATTTGCCAGGAGACGGACCCTGAGACAATACAGCTCCCACTCCCACCTCTGACGCATCTACCTCGACAATAAAAGGCTGGGAGACATCAGGTTGAATTAGAACAGGTGCCGAGGTAAACCTCTCCTTTAGAGAGGAAAATGCATCTTTAGCGGCGTCAGACCATTTGGAAAAATCCGTCCCCTTCCTAGTCATGTCGGTAAGGGGTTTAACGATCACTGAATAATTTTTAATTAACTTTCTATAGAAATTAGCGAAACCCAAAAACCGTTGTAGGGCTTTAAGGTTCTCAGGAAGATCCCAATCTAAAATTGCCTGGACCTTCCCAGGATCCATGCGGAAACCTGAAGCAGATAATAGATATCCCAGGAACTGTAATTCCTGAACAGCGAAGACACATTTTTTAATTTTCGCATATAATTTATTCGTCCGTAGGACCTGCAGTACTTGCCTGACATGCACCTCATGTGTTTTCAGATCAGCCGAATAAATTAAGATGTCATCTAGGTATATGACTACAAACCTGCCGATGAGATGACTAAAAATATCATTAACGAAATGTTGGAAGACAGCAGGGGCATTGGTCAGACCGAAAGGCATAACTAGATTTTCATAATGCCCCTCAGGGGTGTTAAAAGCTGTCTTCCACTCATCCCCTTCCCTGATACGAATCAGATTGTAGGCCCCCCTAAGATCAATTTTGGAGAACCACTTAGCACCCGCAATCTGATTAAAAAGGTCAGGAATGAGAGGAAGAGGGTATGGGTCACGGATGGTTATCTGGTTTAACTCACGGAAATCTAAGCAAGGACGCAGGCCCCCATCTTTCTTTTTAACAAAGAAAAACCCTGCAGCCACGGGTGAAGAAGAGGGTCTGATGTGTCCCTTAGCCAGACTCTCGGAGATATAATCTTTCATGGCCTGTCTCTCGGGACCCGAAAGATTATACAACCTGGACTTGGGTAATTTTGCCCCGGGAATCAGGTTAACCGGGCAATCATAAGGACGATGAGGTGGTAGTTTCTGACAACCCTTTTCAGAAAAAACGTCCTCAAAGTCCGAAATAAATGTAGGTAGGGAAGCTATGGAGGCGATTAAGCAATTGTTATTTAAGCAATTCTCTCTGCAATGCTCACTCCACTCCAATATCTCCCTGGCCTGCCAATCCACCACTGGATTGTGCGCTACCAACCAGGGAAGACCCAATACCACAGGAGAGGGAAGGCCCTCCAGAACGTAACATGAAAGACACTCATTATGGTGGTCCCCTACCCGAAGGTGTAAATTACGAACAATGTGGGTGAGGTTTCTCTGAGACAGAGGAGCAGAATCTATAGCGAATACGGGAATAGGTCTCTGCAGCGTACAGAGAGACAAACCCATAGTGCGGGCAAAATGGGCATCAATCAAGTTTACCCCTGCTCCACTGTCTAGAAAAACAGAAATAGACTCCGTCTTAACACCAAAAACAATGAACGCTGGTAACACAAATTGAGATGTTCGTATGGAGGAAACGTATACCCCCCGGCTGACATCCTCCGCACAGCCCGGGGTTAGTAGTTTTCCGACGGTCTTTTGTTTTTTGAGAAAGGAGGGACAGACATTAATGAAATCACCCCTCCCCCCACAGAAAAAACAACCCCCCCCCCCTACGGCGAACCTCGGGAGGACGGACCTGACGAGAAGTTCCGCCTAGCTGCATAGGCTCATCTAAGTCAGTACAGGCTGACTGTTGCTTGGGAGAGGTAACCAATTGCTCCGGAATTTTCGATCTCTCCCTAAGACGTCTATCTATTCTGATAGAGAGGGACATAACAGCATCAAGGGAAAGGGGGGTCTCATACAGCGCCAGTGCATCCTTAACCCTTTCAGATAACCCAGAGCAGAACTGACTCCTGAGAGCCGGGTCGTTCCACTGAGTATCCGTAGCCCACCTACGGAACTCTGAGCAATATTCCTCTGCTGACCGATCTCCCTGTAGGAGTCTCCGTAACTTCGACTCAGCCAGGGCGACTCGGTCAGGGTCATCATATATGAGACCCAAAGCCCCAAAAAATCCCTCCACTGACCGAAGAGCCTGAGAACCAGGGGGTAACGAGAACGCCCAGGATTGCGGATCCCCCTGAAGCAGGGAAATGACAATCCCTACCCGCTGTTCTTCATGACATGAGGAGTAAGGGCGCAACTTAAAATATAATTTGCAGGCCTCACGGAACGTCGCAAATTTGTCCCTTCCCCCAGAAAATCTGTCAGGAAGAACAACATTGGGTTCTGTAACAACCTGGTTACCCATAGCAACCGCTGGGGGTGCGGTCTGCTGCATTTGCTGCTGTTGTTGGAGAACAGACGCCTTCAATCCTGCCACCTCCAAAGACAGGCTTTGAAGCTGTTCTGCCAAGGCATCAATAGGATCCATATTGGATTCTATGTAGAGAGAGGAAAAAAAAAAAACAACAAACAAAAAATTAAATAAATTTTATTTATTTTTTCTCAAAAAGTAAGGGCCAGTTATAATATCACGGTCGGCGTGGCTATCACATACGTGACACAGAGGGAGGGAACGAGGAAGGCCCTGCCCAAGTGAGAGGGAAGATGGTGACCCCTGACTCACCTGGCGGCTGGCACCTGGCTGCCCTGACGTCCCTAGACAGGTTCCTCACCCATACGCCGATCACGTGCCTAAAGCCCTGGCTTTCCCTGAGCTGAGCCCTAGGTAATGAACAGGGCGATGGGAACACTAGTCCGCACCACTAACTCTAAGGGAAAACACCAAGGGGAGGACAGACAACACGGACTCAACATATATTCCCAGGTGGGCGACAACAGGAGACAACAATAAGCCCAACAGGGATCCGGAGGGTAGCTCTCAGGAACGACAACCAGGATAACCACTCCAGTGGGTCAGTATAGATGTCCAGGCAGGAAGCTCTATAACTGGCAACTAGAGAAGTGTGAGGGGAGAATATAAGGAGGTAGGGAGTGGCAGACAAGAAACAGCTGAGGAGGAGAAGCTACGGATCCCTGAGAGAGACAAAAGGATAGCAAGGCAAACACAGAAAACAATCACAAAGAAACAACGTGATCTTTCGATATAGAGCGCGCAGCCACCCGCTGCGACTTCCTGACCCCGGGTATAAAGGAGTCAGACGTGGCTCTTGATACCCTCGTGACAATTATTTGTGGAAGCAGGTATATAGAAACCCTTAATTAGTATTTTGGGGGGGGGCAACTAGTATATCACACCAGTTGCATTTAGTTGTTCCAATGGCGTTTGTCCCTCTGTATAGCTGTGGTATCTCAGCAGAACAGCACATAAATGCTGCACTATACAAATGCACTATATAGAAATTATATTATAGGTATATCACACCCTTGCCTCAATCAGATTTTTTTGGGGGCAACTGGTTTATCACACCAGTGTCACTACCAGAGCTTTGAGACGTTCTCACAGCTCTGTTTCTCCACCCCTGTGATGATGTCACTACTAGAGCTTGGAGGAGTTCTCACTGCTCTGTTTCTCCGCCACTGTGATGAGGTCTTTACTTTCTGTTTCCTTCCTCCCAGCTGTTCCTCCTGTGTTTGATTTCTCTGCCTTTAAATCACCCCTCCTCCTTTGTAGGGAGCGGATTATATTTCTCATTTGAGTTGTTTCTCTTGCTTGAGTATCTTCACTTGTGTGCTATCATTTCACTGGACCTGTGTTCTGCTGCAGCAAGTACTCCGGATATTGCCAGCTGTCTTTGGATCTGTCTTCACTGCTGCTGCAGCTCCTTCAGCTAAGTGTGCAGACATTGTAGTGTTTCTGTTTGTTTTTCTGACCGGATCCGAGGCGACCCCGGGGCCGTCCATATACTGAGCAGGGCACCGGTGGCCGTGCCCCTTCCACTACTGTAGGGGTTACAGTGGTCATCAGTCTTAGGTACGCGGGCATGCCTCGTTCCACTATTTGGATCCGGGCATGTGCTTAGCAGCATAGGGAGAGCTTTGCGGGTCTGACAGGGGTCACCCTTTATCCTCCCTAGTTTGGGTCCGGTCAGTAGCTCTATTTACTGTGTATGCTCTTGTTGCTCACATACAGCCGTGACATTATAATCCGCCAAAACCGTCCTTTTTGACATGGATCCGCTTTCTGGCCTGGTTGACCGCATGCAGGGTCTTTCTTTGGAGGTAGCGGATCTCCGTCAATCTAAGACTCAGCTTCATGCATTGGGCTATGTTCCGGCCCATGGAGTCTGTTGCGAGCCAAAGGTCTCACTTCCGGAAACGTTCTCCGGGGGCAGTGAGAATTTTGTTCGCTTCAGAGAGGCATGCAAACTCCATTTTTGCTTGTGTCCCCATTCCTCTGGTAATGAGGAGCAGAGGGTGAGGATTGTCATCTCCCTGCTCAGGGGTAATGCTCAGACTTGGGCTTTTTCGCTGCCATCAGGGCATCCCTCTCTGTCCAGCCATTGTCAGTCTAGGGGCAGTGGTGCGGACTCATTCAGTGTGCAGGGGCCTCATCCTGTCTCGGTCCCCTCTGAGGAGGAGCCCATGCAGCTAGGTCGACTTGCCCCTGATAAAAGAGGATTTAGTCCTCAGAGTATGGTGTGTTTTTGTTGTGGGGGCATAGGTCATTTGGCAAATGTTTGTCCGTCTAGGAGATTCTTGAACTGTACTAAGAGCGATAATAAGAGAAAAACCTCAAAAAGGTAAATCATCAAACTCTGCTTCATCTGCTACTTTGGGCAAAGTTGATGTAGGAATTGATGCTTTTCCTCTGACCTGCAGTTCCCGTTTTCTCCTGTCTGCCAGGGTGGCGCTAGAGAGCAAAGTCATTTCTTGTGAGATTTTTGTCGATAGTGGAACGGCCGTCAATCTTATTGACACTCAATTTGTAGCCATGCATGGTTTTCAGGTTTGCACATTAGAAAAGGATATACCTGTTTTTGCTATTGACTCTGCTCCACTCTCACAGAGATCTCTGAAGGGCATTGTTCACAATATCCGGTTAGCTGTAGGTGACACTCATGTGGAGGATATATCTTGTTTTGTCCTTAACGGATTGCCTTCTCCTCTAGTTTTGGGGTTACCCTGGCTCACTAGACATAACCCCACTATTGATTGGCAAGGAAGGCAAATAAATGAATGGAGTGACTTTTGTAGAGAGAATTGTCTCACAGCAACTTTTGCAGAGGTGTCTACTAAAACTGTGCCATCATTTCTCTCTGATTTCTCGGACGTGTTTTCCGAGAGCGGTGTTCAGTAGGCTACCTCCTCACCGGGAGTTTGACTGTCCCATTAACCTCATTCCCGGCGCCAAGCTGCCAAAAGCACACCTCTACAATCTCTCACAACCGGAAAGAATCGCAATGCGAAGGCAGAATCGTGACACTCACCCAACAGCTGGAGACGAAATTGTACGGGAACAAACAACTTATCTGTTGGGGTGGATGCCGGTGCCAGATGTTGTTCAGCCTTAATGCGAGCCGAGATATTCTGGGTTAGAGCCGCTAAGAAGATGTTTGCTGGTAGGATAGATTCAGGCGGCGTCTCAGTGGGTTGAAAAGCATGGAAGCTCCGCGATAATGCGTCTGCCTTCACATTTTTACTTCACGGCCTGAACGTAATGGAGAAATCAAAACGGGTAAAAAACAGAGCCCATCGGGCTTGTCGGGGATTCAACCTCTTAGCGGACTCGAGAAACATTAGGTTTTTATGGTCAGTGACAACAGTTACTCGATGCCTTTCCCCCTCCAAAAAATGTCTCCACTCCTCAAATGCCCATTTAATGGCCAACAGCTCCCTATTCCCTATGTCGTAGTTTCTCTCCGTGGGAGAGAATTTCCTAGAGAAGAAGGCACACGGTCTCAGGTTAGTGAGGCTAGCAGGACCTTGTGAAAGGACTGCTCCTGCGCCGTCCTCGGACGCATCCACCTCCACAATAAAGGGTCTCTCCTGATCAGGCTGGATCAGAATGGGAGCGCTACTAAATGCCTTTTTTAATGTTTCAAATGAAGAAATGGCCTTGGTAGACCAATTCTCCAAATCCGCCCCTTTCTTAGTAAGGTCGGTCAATGGCTTAGCAATTACAGAAAAATTCATGATAAATTTACGGTAGTAATTAGCGAAACCCAAAAACCGTTGTAAAGCCTTTAAGGATGAAGGCCTTACCCATTCCTTAATTGCTAAAACCTTACCAGGATCCATCTTAAAGGCGTGAGGAGTCAAAACATGCCCTAGAAACAGTATCTCCTGTACACCAAAGACACATTTCTCTTGCTTAGCGGATAGCTGGTTCTCCCTCAACACCTCTAATACTTGTTTGACATGGGACACATGAGATTCAAAATCAGGAGAGAATATCAAAATGTCGTCAAGATAGACAATAATAAATTTACCTAAGAACTCCCTAAGAATATCGTTCATTAAGTTTTGGAACACAGCTGGGGCATTGCTGAGTCCAAAAGGCATCACCTGATATTCAAAGTGTCCTATCGGAGTATTGAACGCTGTCTTCCATTCGTCTCCCTCCTTGATTCGGATTAGATTGTATGCCCCTTTCAGGTCAATCTTGGAAAACCAGGTTGCCCCCAAAACCTGGTTAAATAAATCCGGAATCAATGGGAGAGAGTATCTATTTTGGACAGTGATTTTATTTAATCTCCGGTAATCAATACAAGGCCTAAGACCACCATCCTTCTTTTTAACAAAGAAAAACCCTGCTCCCATAGGAGAGACTGAAGGTTTAATATGCCCTTTAGCAAGGCTCTCCTTAATATAATCTTCCATAGCCTTGCGTTCGGGCCCTGAAAGATTATAAATTCGACCTTTAGGAAATTCGGCACCCTCAATTAGCTCTATGGCGCAATCATAAGGTCTATGGGGGGGTAGAACCTCTGGAGTAAGGGATGAGAACACATCAGAATATTCCTTTATACCAGAGGGTAATGTATTAGACCTTACTGAAACCCCAGCCTGGACCACGGACAAGCATGAGTCACACTTAGGTCCCCATTTCACCAACTCTCCTTTGGACCAATCAATTGTGGGGTTATGTAAACGGAGCCAAGGCAACCCTAGTACCACCTCAACCGGTAGGTTCTCCAGGACTAGAAGAGAACATCTCTCAGAGTGGCACACACCCACGGACAGAGAAATTTCAGAGGTACATGACCTCACCGTACCACCAATCAGGGGAGTAGCATCAATAGCCATGACATGGATAGGTGTAGGTAAAGCAAACATTGGAATACCCAATTTACAAGCAAACTCAAAGTCAATAAAGCTGGCCGCTGAACCGGAGTCAATAAAGGCCTTACCCGGCCACTTATTAACCCCCAGAGAAATTGTTATGGGTACCAAAAGCTTACCTTTATAAAAATCAGGGTGTACCTGGTCTTTAGGTTGTCTTGCCTTAGAAGACTTGTCAGAGAGAACCCTCTTAGGACACTTGTTGATCCAATGGCCAGGATCTCCACAGTAGAAGCACTCTCCGCGTCTGCAACGAAGATTACCCCGGGTCATGCCAACCTGCATGGGTTCCTCGGTGGAGACCTCAGTGTTGTCCCTGGAAAAGGCCTCTGGCTGGACCACCATCTGAGAACAGAACTGTCGTTCTTGTCGTCTCTCTCTAACTCGTCTGTCAAGTCGGACAACTAGGGTCATCATCTCCTCTAAGGTCTCAGGAATTTGGTAATTGACCAATAGATCTTTTAAATTATCAGATAGACCAGACCTAAACTGACTCTTCAGGGCTGGTTCATTCCATCCTGAGGGGACACACCACCGTCTGAATTGGGTGCAATACTCCTCCGCAGGGAGATGGCCCTGAACCAGTGCCCTAAGAGCTATCTCGGCTACCAGGGCCCTGTCTGGTTCGTCATAGAGGGTACCCAGGGCCTGATAAAACCCCTCCACAGAAGTTAGACAACTGGCCCCAGGAGGTAACGAAAATGCCCAGTCCTGGGGATCACCCTGTAGTAGAGAAATGATAATCCCCACGCGTTGGCTCTCGGGACCGGAGGACACGGGGCGCAAACGAAAGTAGAGTTTGCAATTCTCCTTAAAGGAGAGAAACCTCTTCCGGTCTCCAGAAAAGGGTTCTGGGAGCTTGATCTGGGGTTCAAAATATGGACTGGAGGACAGAGGAGTGGAAGAACCTTGCCCTAACTCACAAGAACGGAGTTTCTCTCCTAGCTCCTGCACCCTCTGTGTCAAATTAGAGACATGGTCAGTCAGGGTAGTAAGAGGATTCATGATACAGTGGTTATTGGGCCTGTTAATCTGTAACGGTCACGTCCACACACACACAGGGGGAAGGGTAGTGACCACTGCGCTCCACCCTCACCCCTGGCCCTGCCTACTTGCCTCACGAGTCCTGATGACAGGGGACAACTGGACGGCAGTCCCTAACTTAGGATATGTGCAGGGAAGACAGACAAGACAAAATACGGAACATGAACGGACCGGGTCAGAACCAAGAGAGCTACGCAGTACAACGGATTAAGCAAAGAATGGTCAGGAGAAGCCGGGGTCAAATACCAGGAGAGTAGCGAAGTACAAGAGGAGTCCAAAGAGAGTAGTCAGATGGGAGCCGAGGTCACAATACCAGGATGTATGCGCAGTACAGGAGGAGCAGGCAGAGGATCGTCAGGGAACAGGATCAGGTAAATATTCAGTAGTCCAACAAATAGCCAGGAACCTAGAAATTAACAGGCAACCTATAGCCAGCAGGCTGCCTGTATTTATAGTGGGGAGTGAGGGTCATGTGACGTGGCCAGCGTCACATGACCGACAGACCAACCAGTCGAGCGCCGAGTGATCAGCTCGCGCTCAAGGCAGACTAGGAGCAGGGAGCCACCCAGCTAGTAAAGCCGCCCTGGGAATGAGGTCAAACACAGAACCTCATTCCAAAAGCTAAGCAACAGTTCTGCGGGCAATGGGGGACCGCGTGCACCTTCGGAACCCCGTGACAAGGTCCTCATATTGTAAATGTTTAAACATCCGCACCTAAGGGAAAAACTCAAGGAAAACAGTGGTATGTGAAGAAACTAAAGATTGCTTTATGCATAATGCTGCTGCAGCAATAACATATGCTAAAATAGATTTTTGATGAAAACATGACGGTTACACTTTAAAGATATAGGAGTTCATCTGTCACTACACTGGTGCAGAGAGACAAATTTCCCCAATGTTTTTACCAGGCCTGATTTGGTCGAATAGGCTGTCAGGCTCAATTCATTCTGAACAAATTCAAACCAAACAAATTGTCACACTTGGCCTGAAATGACGCATATGAAACTCTTAGGTCTTTTAGGGACTGTATCTAACCCTTTACAAGCTCTTTAAAGCCAAGATAGCATTAAGGGTGTTATCCCCCCCACAATACCCAGTCCCCGGCACCTGCATCCCTCTGGATCCCCTCACGGCCACTGCTGCATCTCCCCATTGTGCAGATCAAAACATCCGTATACGGGGGGGGGGGGGGGGGGGCTTTGAGGTTGGGTAAGAGCCAATAGCAGGCTGAGACAGTGAGCAGCCTTCCTAGCATCACCTGGGATGCTAGGGAGAATGGTCACCATCATGGCCTGCTTTGGCTGCTCCCCTCTGTCGCCAGGTGTTTTGATCTGCGCGACAAGGAGACGCAGCGGTGGCCGTGCAGGGATCCGGAGGGAAGTGGGTGCTGGGGACTGGGTAAGCATTTTCTCTAGGAGGGGCCTGGGCATTGTGGGGGGTATTTGTACAATTGGATAACCGCTTTAATAATGTCAAATTGAGAGCAAAATATACTGTATGACTATGCGTAAATGGATGGTAGCTGGTGACAACAAACATTCAGTTTAAAACCACATTGCACATTGTCAGATTTTCTAAAAAAAATACTGTCTAAATACTGTGAGATCTATGCAGAACCAGTAACAAAAGTTTCAGATGAAAATTTCTGAAATCACAGCCAGCAAACTCAGAAACTGCTACCAGTCTACCTTGACCACTCCGGTTGATAGGAAGCCAAAGCCACCCCTAGGTTCTTCAGCAAAGCCATCTTTAAGGCTGGATGATGGCTGCTAGGGACCCAGGAAATGTATGTGGAGCAAGGTAGCAGAAAACTGGTGGAAACTCACAAGAAGCAGACCTACCAGAATATCAAGGGTGAAAAGAGTAGTAGACAAGCAGGGTTAGAACAAGGAAAGATGGATAGGCCCCAAGGGGTTAATCCATAAACTAGCCATGGTCTGAATACCAAGAGAATTGGTAGAAGCCAATTCAGAGGACTGGGGTTTCATCCAGAAAACAAGCCACAGTTGGAACATTAATGAGTTGGTCTAGAGTTCAGATACAAAGTACAGAGGTACAGAGCCTGGACACATATATATGCAATCACCAGCATCTGGCTATAACTGAGTAGAAGACTAACATCCCCCACCTAGCTCTAGGTTTGGACACAAAGCTAGGAACCAGATTGGCCCAGCTTTAAAGGGAGTCTGTCATCAGCATTTCACTTTTTTAACCCTTCCCATAGCTCCCTAGCATGCTTACAGTTAATAAAAACGTTACCTCTGGCATCAATCCTGGACTTATAAAACCATCAAAAATGATCTTTATAACATATGCAAATGAGGGCTCGCAAGTGCCCAGGGGCAGCGTTACCCTCGTAGGTGCCCTGCTAGCTCAGCCTTTTTTATTGCTTCCCCCCCACCCCTTCCTACCCTCCGCCCGCCCATCCTTTCCCTCTGACCGCCTATCTGCCAACTTGTTATTCTGCCGAGATCCCGGGCCTGCGCACTCATTCCTTTGGCCGGTGCATGCGCACTGCGATGCCCATACCTTGTATGGCATCACAGTAACTATTGCGCATGCGCCGGCTGACGACGCGAAAACACAACAAAAGAGGTGGTCCATCGGCGCATGTGCATTAATTACTGTGATGCCGTACAAGGAATGGGCATCGCAGTGCGCATGCGCCGGCCAAAGGAATGAGTGCGCAGGCCCGGGATCTCGGCGGAATAACAAGTTGGTAGATAGGCGGTCAGAGGGAAAGGATGGGCGGGCGGAGGGTAGGAAGGGGCGGGGGGAAGCAATGAAAAGGCTGAGCTAGCAGGGCACCTCCGAAGGTAACGCCGCCCCTGGGCACTTGCGAGCCCTCATTTGCATATGTTATAAAGATCGTTTTTGATGGTTTTATAAGTCCAGGATTGATGCCAGAGGTAACGTTTTTATTAACTGTAAGCATGCTAAGGAGCTATGAGAAGGGTTAAAAAAGTGAAATGCTGATGACAGACTCCCTTTAAGACTCACTGATAGGTCATCCAGCTGTGGTGTGACCGGTCACATGACAACCCCATAGCTCAGAATTTTGGCTGGGTAAACAGTAATAAATTCAGTACATGTAGAATCGATTCACTCATCTCTACTGGTCCACTATAAAACATAGTCCTTTTGCAAATGTCCTTACTGTTTAAGTCTAAGAAAATATTGACTTTTTAGCTCTCCTGGCAACTCTTATTAAATATATGTATTTGCCATGAAATAACTCTGGAATGTCTTTTCTCAGAACTCTAGGTTGTTGTCACGCCCTGCCCTGTGAGTGATCTGAGAAGATCTGTCAGACTTGCTGCACGTGAACCTATTTGACAGATTGCTTTGTTGTGGCTTTGGGCAGGATCTCACCCCCTCACAGGTTCTGCTCATTAGTTTGTTAGTGATGCTATTTATTCCTGCCTCTCACTATAGCCCTTGCGGTTTATAGTTTCTCCTGGAGTTCTCTGCTGGTGTTTTGTGGATCTTCTGCTCCCAGTTCATCTTCAGTTAAGTCCTCCTTCCTTCCCTTCTGTTGTTTGTTCTGGCTAGGCCTTAGGTAAATGCGGGTTCCTTCATCCTATGCAAGGAACCAGTTGTCTTTTCGCCTGCTTCCTAGCTGAGGGTTTGTATCAGTTGCAGCAGGGATTAGGTTCGAGTGCATGAACACGTCTACCATTGAGATTTGTTCATGTTGGTAGCAGTCAGGCAAAGGGCTCAGGGATAGTCAGAAGGTGACCTTTCCCTGTTCCCTAGCTGTGGGGCCTAGCCTGTTGTTTTGTGTAATTTTGTTGTGTTTGGTTTGCTTCCCTTCCCTCATCTTCCGTGACAGTTGTGCAGTTACTCCTCAGTTATTCCTCCTCTATGAATAAACAGATAATGGGTTTTACCACTCCCCTTCTCAGTATGCTGTGTGTCACAGTGGGCACAGTGAACCTATGCCACTGTTCCTACATACTTGCACAATCTACTATAGACAGCCGCTCACAACTGGTAGTCCCTTCCTTAATAAGTGCATGGGTCGATACAGAAAGGAAGAACAGAAGGAAAATAATAAACTATTTACAGATCAGCAGCCAAAAAAACAAGAGTATGAGAAGAATCGAGAAGGCAATTTCACAGAGATACACACAGATACACATAAAGAGAATACAGTGTATCTGACTGTGTGTGGTGAGAGTGTGGAGGCAACATTGTATTTCTAGCACCACACACAGATTGTTTTACTCATCAGTGACAAGGGGGTGTGTGGCTTGATATTTATACAAGCAATCCACTACCTCTTTGCACTGTCTGATATGTTTGTTGGCGGGTAGCAACTATATTTTAATATTATGATAATAAATTATTGTTTTTAAACGTTCTTTCTCAGGCAGTAAACAATTTATTTATAGCGACAAGTACGCAAACCAGTATCAACTTTAGTTACTCATTTAGTACTGTGGTATTTGTTTGTGCTGGGGCAGTAAATTGCAGGGGTGGCATTTTGTACACAATATAATATTGTTGGCCGTGCCTACTTGTGTTGGCCCCACCTTTTATCAATGGGGCATCTTTTGTTATTTTTTCAGTCACTTTTTTTGGTTAAATCCTTTTTATTTTTCAATATTAACATACAGAATATAAAATTTCACCCAAAACTAATTAAATATGAAACATCAACCCATTATTTTCGAGAGAGGGAGAAAGGAAAAAAACAAACAAAAAACAAACAAACAAAAAAAAATTACATTATTGTTCAGCCAGTGATTCCAAAGTTTGGAGAACAGATCAGTTTTTTCCCCTATTAGTATATATTATTTTTGCCATCCTTATAGTATGATCAACCGCTGTCTTCCACTCTATCACAGAGGGGGGATCTTTTTTACTCCATCTTTACTCCATCCATCTCTAAAATTAGGAGTCAAGCTTGAAAAAGTACTTTACAAAGTATTTGTTTATCCGTTCTGGAGATCCGCAAATGCATCATATCTCCTAGTATACACGTCAAAGGATCTCCCTCTATTTGTATTCCAATAGATTCTTTAATAATTACCGCTATTTCAGACCAATATCGAAACAATTTAGGGCATCTCCATACCAGATGGAAGAGGCCTGCTTGCTCCCTGCCATATCTGGGACACCACTCATCTGTGGATTTTATACCCATTTTTTTCAATAGAGGAGATCAATATAGCCTATGAACAAAAAAAAATTGAGACACCCCATGTGAGTTCTTCATTGAGACCATGGGTCTATTCTTCAATAACTCCCCCCACTGTTCCTCCGATATCCCATTAATATCTTTTTTCCATTTCTCTTTCTTTAGCCACTATAAAAATTGTTTTTTTAAATTTTCAACAATATTCTATATCTTCTTGAAACACATCCTTTTACCTTTCTATTATCGAGGAATTGATTGATATTCTCTATAAGGGCCTTTTTATATTTCTGGGAATCTACCTATGCTGAGTTAATTGCTTCTTTTAACTGTAAATATCTGAAAAATTCTTTATTCGGGACCGAAAATTATTTTTTAAGTGGTTCAAAATCTTTAAAGGAGTTGGCCACCATACGCATAAAAAATAATAATAAATGGCCCCAGATAATAACTAAAGCCAAGAGGTATACTGTGTATGTATAATTTTTCTAATGTGTTCAGCATAGTATGCTCCCATAGATGAGAGGCTGTGTGGGCGGAGCAACTGCAAAGTGAAAGAAAAAATCCCAGCATGCATCATAGCAAGCATCTTCAGAGGAGTGGTCACATGACATCCCTGGCCAACTGTGATACCATAGTAACAACAGCACCTCAGGTGTCATTTCATCGCAGATGGAGAAGTGATTTTGACGTCCAGGATATGGTCAAAAGAACATTAGTCTGGTTTATACATTACCAATATATTGGCACTAAACTAATAATATCAGGAGCAATATCATCTGAACTATTATCCTGATATATTCCTCCGATATACTGGACTACCAAGCTGGCAACCATATAAGTGAAACTTTCACTTAAAAAAATAAATAAAAAACTAGATCACATAATCACAGAAAAACATCCTGCACGGTATGATATACAATTGTGCGGATGTCCCTGGCCATATTATTGAAGAAAATCACAGAAATAAGATAATAATGCACTTAGTAAAGTAGATGCAAGCATTATATATGGACAAAGCATTCCTCTGCACTTTTGCCCTTCCTATCCAATAGAGCGCCTTGATTAGGTGGTACATATATGGGTGCTTGCTCCTCCTCCCATTGGTTGCTTGATGCACATGGAGGTGACTAGGAGCAGCACACCATATGTGCGGCTTCTGCGCTCCTGAACATAAAAGCCCAATGGCTTAGGTAGGTTTAGCGTAGGACCCGCCTGACCTGAGACCACCTTGGCGCTTGGTAGGCGGGCTCAGATGTGTTTTGATCAAAATATATTGGCTAAGTGTCTCAGATTTTATCATATCAGAGTGAGGACTTTATCCATATATAATGCTTGCATCTACATTACGAAGTGCATTATTATCTTATTTCTGTGATTTTCTTCAATAATATGGCCTGGGACATCCGCACAATTGTATATCATACCGTGCAGGATGTTTTTATCTTAGTTTTTTCTGTGATTTTTTTGTCTATGTAGTATTTGCTTGAGGGAGTGGCACCTTCAAGTGTGAATGCGCACCTATTTTATCTTGGGAGTAGCATTCCTCTGCACTTTTGCCCTTCCTATCCAATAGAGCGCCTTGATTAGGTGGTACATATGGGTGTGCTTGCTCCTCCTCCCATTGGTTGCTTGATGCACATGGAGGTGACTAGGAGCAGCACACCATATGTGCGGGTCTGCGCTCCTGAGCATGGAAGCCCAATGGCTTAGGTAGGTTTAGCGTAGGACCCGCCTGTCCTGAGATCACCTTGGCGCTTGGTAGGCGGGCTCAGATGTGTTTTGATCAAAATATATTGGCTAAGTGTCACGACTGTGACTGATCCAGACAGGTCTGGGAGGAGAAGGTCGCAGCGACTTGCTACTCGCGATAGCTTGTGAGTTTGCTCCGTGGTTCAGGGTATGTCATCTGGGTTTTGCCTTGTGAACCTTTTTGTCCTGACTGGGAGTTTGTAGGCATCCTTCTCAGGTGAGTCCTGTCTGCCACTCCCAGCTACTATAATAGTTTCACTTTCACTTGCAGTCATTGCCAGATATAGTCTTTACTTCCAGTTCTATTCTGACCTTTGAAGGAGATCGTTTGATGGTGTTGCTGTGAAGCTCTTGTCCGGCGTGGACTGTCGTGATTGGGATCGCCTTCTCTGCTCGTGACTGGATAAGTCTATCTCTGATATAGTTTGTTTGTTGCTGTCTTCCCCTGCTGTTCTCCTAGACATGAGTGATGGTGACTAGTGCTCCCATCGGCCTTACCCCACTCTAGGCTTTTTAGGGTGACTGAGGGTTTAGGCATCCTGCTCGCCGCACAGGTTCACACCCCGTCCAGGGTATCAGGGCAGACAGGTGCCAGCTTAGGGTTAGTCAGGGGTGGCCATACTATTCCCATCCGTAGATAAGGGTCCCCCTTCCCCTCCGTCTGGTGCGACACGACTGCTGCTGGGGTAGCGGTCGTGACAGTATATCTGGCCTTTTAAAAAAAGAAAAAAAAAAAAAAGGCACATTTCTTTTTTTTTTTTTTTTTTTGCTTGCTGTTTTGCTTTGTATTTTTCTGTTCCACTATGGATCCGGTTACGGTTTTGGCGAAACAATTACAGGGATTATCCCTTGAAGTGGCAGGATTAAAAGCAACAGTGCTGCAGCAGCAGCAGCAATCCTTGGGTTCCACCGTTGCTACGGGAAACCAAGGTACTCCTGAGCCAAAAGTGGCTTTACCTGATAGGTTCTCAGGAGGGAGAGACCAATTTGTAACCTTCAGAGAAGCTTGCAAATTGTTCTTCAGGTTACGCCCTAGATCCTCCGGCGGTGAGGAACAACGGGTGGGTATCGTAATTTCTCTCCTGCAAGGAGATCCGCAGGCTTGGGCTTTCTCCCTACCATCAGACTCTCTGGCCTTACGATCAGTGGAGGAGTTTTTTGAAGCCCTGGGTCTCGTATATGATGACCCGGACAGGGTCTCACTGGCTGAGTCTAAGCTACGTAGACTTCGGCAAGAGAACCGGTCTGCTGAACTATATTGTTCCGAATTCCGTAGGTGGGCTACTGATACGTTATGGAACGACTCGGCACTTAGGAGTCAGTTCTGCCAGGGGTTGTCTGAAAAATTAAAAGACGCGCTGGCGGTATACGAGGTCCCTGGGTCTCTGGAGGCTGCTATGTCTCTGTCCATAAGAATCGACAGACGACTCAGGGAGAGACTATTAAATTTTACGGAGGCCTCTATAGGGCAGGGATCGGTTTGTTATGATCCAGTCGAACCAATGCAAATAGGGGGCGCCACCAGACGGGTGAATCCTCCTAAGTTCCGCTGTAGGTCAGAGGTTTGTTTTCGTTGTGGGGGGAGGGGTCATTTTGTAAAGGTTTGTCCCTCAGAACCCAAGAGACCACAAACAAAAGGAGCCGCCGGGAAAACTAGAGTCCCCAGATTGTGCGGAGGATAACAGTCTGGGCGTATTCGTTTCCTCCATACGCATGTCTCAGTTTTTGTTGTCCGCTACCGTTGAGGCGGGCAATAAGACTGAGATCTGTTCCGTCTTTTTGGACAGTGGGGCGGGGGTCAACTTGGTGGATTCACGGTTTGCTCAGGCTCTGGGTTTTACTCCAGAACCGATATGCAGAACTATTCCTGTTTTTGCCATCGACTCCTCCCCTCTTACTCAGAAAGAGTTAACTCAGATCATTCATAATATCCATCTGCAGGTAGGGGACCTCCATAAAGAGCATATCTCGTGTTATGTCCTGGACGGTCTTCCGGCTCCTATGGTATTGGGGCTTCCCTGGCTGGTGACTCACAATTCAGTGGTGGATTGGCAGGCCGGGGAGATTGTGGAGTGGAGTGAACATTGTAAGGACAACTGCTTGAGTAGTAGGTGCTCTACACTCTCTGTAACATCTTTACCTGCCTTTCTGTCAGATTTTATGGATGTGTTCTCTGAGAAGGGTTGTCAGGGGTTACCACCTCATCGTCCATATGATTGCCCGATTAATCTACTACCTGGGGCCAAACTACCTAAAACCCGGTTATACAATCTTTCCGGCCCGGAGAGGAAGGCTATGAAAGATTATATTTCGGAGAGTTTGGCTAAGGGACACATCAGACCCTCTTCTTCACCTGTGGCTGCAGGGTTCTTTTTCGTTAAAAAGAAAGATGGGGTCCTACGTCCTTGCCTGGATTTCCGGGAATTAAACCGGATAACTATCCGAGATCCCTATCCTCTTCCTCTCATTCCCGACCTCTTTAATCAGGTTGCTGGTGCTAAATGGTTCTCCAAAATGGATCTCAGAGGAGCCTATAACCTGGTTCGCATCAAAGAGGGGGATGAGTGGAAGACGGCTTTTAATACTCCGGAAGGGCATTATGAAAATCTGGTCATGCCATTTGGTCTTACTAATGCGCCTGCGGTATTCCAACATTTTGTCAACGATATTTTTAGTCACCTTATCGGGAGATTTGTTGTGATATATCTTGATGACATCCTGGTCTATTCCCCGGATCTGGATACACATAAGATCCATGTGAGACAAGTGCTGCAGATATTAAGGGCCAACAAATTGTTTGCTAAGTTAGAAAAATGTGTGTTCGCCGTAAAAGAACTGCCATTTCTGGGGTATGTGTTGTCAGATTCAGGTTTCCGCATGGATCCAGAGAAAGTCCGGGCGATTATAGACTGGGATCTGCCTAAGAACCTGAAGGCATTGCAACGCTTCCTGGGGTTTGCCAATTTTTATAGAAAGTTTATAAAAAACTATTCCTTGGTGGTCAAACCACTGACGGACATGACCCGAAAGGGATCTGATTTTTCCAAATGGTCACATGCAGCCAAAACTGCCTTTGCATCTCTGAAGGAGAGATTCACCTCGGCCCCTATTCTCGTATAGCCAGATGTCTCGCTTCCTTTTATTGTAGCGGTTGACGCATCAGAGGTGGGGGTGGGAGCGGTACTATCTCAGGGCCCGTCCCCTGGTGAATGGCGTCCGTGTGCTTTCTTTTCGAAGAAATTGTCTACTGCTGAAAGGAACTATGATATTGGCAACAGGGAACTTTTGGCTATTAAGTTGGCTTTTGAGGAGTGGCGTAATTCTTTGGAGGGGGCGGTTCATCCCGTCACGGTGATTACTGATCACAAAAACTTATTATATCTGGAGTCTGCTAAACGTCTCACCCCTAGACAGGCTCGGCGGTCGTTATTTTTTACTTGGTTTAATTTTGTAATAACCTATCGCCCGGGGGAAAAAAATACTAAGGCGGATGCATTGTCTCGAAGTTTTCATGGAGGGGGTGATGTTGAGGTACCAGAGCCCATTTTGCAAAAGGGGGTGGTGGTCTCTGCATTACACTCAGGTTTGGAGGGGAGGGTGTTGGAAGCCCAGGGGGACGCCCCGGCCTCCTGCCCTTCGGGTAAACTGTTTGTGCCAGAAAATTTACGACTGGAGATACTAAAAGAACACCATAACTCCACACTGGCAGGACACCCAGGTAGTAGGGCAACCTCTGAGTTAGTGTCTCGTCGGTTCTGGTGGCCTAAATGGCGCCAGGAGGTGTTGAATTTTGTGTCTGCATGTGCTACCTGTGCTCGTTCTAAGGTAGATCATACTCGTCCGGCAGGGCGTCTTTTACCTCTGGCCATCCCCAACAGGTCTTGGACGCACCTGTCAATGGATTTCATTACGGATCTACCAGTATCAGCGGGGAAGACTGTTATTCTTGTAGTTGTTGACAGATTCAGTAAAATGGTGCACTTTATTGCTCTTGCCGCATTGCCTAATGCTAACACACTGGCTCAGGTTTTTATTGACCACATCGTGAAGCTTCACGGGGTCCCTTCCGATATTGTTTCGGATCGTGGTACCCAATTTGTTTCTAAATTTTGGAAAGCTTTTTGTTCTCGTTTAGGTGTTCATCTGTCGTTTTCTTCATCTTTCCATCCACAGTCCAACGGTCAGACTGAACGTACCAATCAAAACCTAGAGACATATTTGAGATGCTTTGTTTCCGAAAATCAGGAGGAATGGTCATCTTATTTACCGTTAGCCGAGTTTGCCATTAATAATCGTCGTCAAGAATCCACCGATAAGTCACCATTTTTTGGTGCGTATGGTTTCCATCCTCAGTTTTGTACGTTTAGTGAGGGGGGGCCGTCTGGGATTCCCGAGGAGGAACGATTTGCGTCTTCACTTTCTTCAGTGTGGCAGAGTGTGCAAGAAAGTTTGAAGAGAATTGGTGGTAGATACAAACGTGCGGCTGATAGGAAGCGCTCTGAAGGTCCGGACCTTGGGGTGAATGACTTGGTGTGGTTGTCTACCAGAAATATCAAGTTGAAGGTTCCCTCGTGGAAATTAGGTCCGAGATTTATTGGTCCTTATAGGTGTAAGGTACCTGTAAAAGGTAGTGTCCGAAGTGGAAGTAGTGTGCTTGAGATCCAGGCAAAGCGTCGTCAGGCAAATAGTTCACAATCAAAATCCGGAGAAGAGTCAGGCAGGCTAAGGTCATTCACGATCTGGCAGCAAGGTACAAAATCAGCAGGCTGTAGAATAGTCGGGATATCAGGCAGGAGTTCAATACAAGGAAGATCAATGAAGTCAAAACACCCAGGGAAGAAATCCAAATAAACGGGCACTGAGTGATGTCCTCACTTCCTATTTAAAGGCTGTCCAGATTGAGAATTGTCCACAGCTGGCAGCAGGTGGAGCTAGAGAGTATGATGTAGTGTTGAACACAGTAAGGACATTCCCAAAGTCTAGATCTCTTCTGTAGCACAACAGGTAAGGCTATGGTTTAAGAGACCAGGAAGATCCCGGTTCGAATACAACCCGGGTCATGACAGGGCCCCCTCCCCAATGGACCCCTCCGGGGGCCTAGCGGGGCTTAGTGGGAAACGAGGTATGGAAGTCTCGTATAAGAGAAGGGGCATGCAGATCTTTGGCTGGAACCCAGGAGCGGTCTGTGACAGGATACCCCTTCCAATGAACCAGATACCGAAGGCCACGGCCCTGTCTTCTGGAATCAAGAATCTTGGAGACTTCAAACTCATTTTGTCCATCAACAAGAACAGGAGGAGGTAGCTGTTGTGATCTGGAGTAGCGGTTGAAAATAGCTTTTTTGAGGAGTGAAACGTGGAACACGGGATGTATCCGGAGAGAAGAAGGTAATCTTAAGCGATAGGAAACTGGTTCAACTCGAGCAATGATCCTGTAAGGACCAATGAATCGAGGGCCCAATTTGGTAGAAGGTTGTTTCAGTCTCACATACTTGGTTGATAGCCAAACTCTGTCCCCCACCACATATGGAGGTATATGGCGTCTTCGTCTGTTGGAAAAAAGCCTGTACTTGCCTGCTGATTTCCGTAGTAATAAACGAATCTTCTTCCAATGTAGTAGAATATTTTTCACCCGCTGATCTGCTGCTGGTACACCAGAAGAAGGCTGAAGTAGGGGAAAAGTCTGAGGGTGATAGCCTAGGGCTGCGTAGAATGGTGTGGTATGAAGAGCACTGTGCCAACGGGAATTTAGGGTGAACTCAGCTAAAGGCAAGTACTCAGACCAGTTGGAGTGTAATGCATTGACATAATGTCGAAGGTAGGTTTCTAGGGTCTGGTTCATGCGTTCGGTTTGACCATCAGTTTGAGGGTGATGTGAGGTAGAGAGTGAGAGCGTTACTCCCAGTTTCTTGCAGAACGCTCTCCAGAATCGGGAAACGAACTGGGATCCGCGGTCTGAGATGACATTGGTAGGTATGCCATGATGTCTTACAATATGGGAAAGGAAAAGAGTGGACAGTGCTTTCGCTGTAGGTAATCCCGGGATCGGCACAAAATGAGACATTTTGGAAAAGCGATCCACTGTGACCCATATAGCAGTCATGCCCTCGGACTTGGGTAAGTCTACAATGAAGTCCAAGGTCAAATGGGTCCAAGGCTGGCGAGGTGCCGGAAGTGGATGTAACAGTCCAGCAGGTAATGTGCGGGGTACTTTATTAGCAGCACAAGTTGGGCAGGCAGCCACATAGTCAGTAACATCCTTTTTCATACGAGGCCACCAGACATGACGCTGCAAGGTCTTAAGAGTGATGGTGACACCAGGATGACCGGATAACACGCCATTATGTGCCCAGAGGAGTATAGGTTTTCTGAGACTAGGGGCTACGTACAGGCGACCTGGTGGTATCTTCAAGCCCTGGGGAACACGATTCTGGGTTTCTTGTAGCTGTTGGGAAAGGGCCGTAGAGATCTGTGCGACAATTTTGTGAGGTGGGATTATATACTGCTCGGCTGGTTGATCTTCTTCAGAGGAAGCGAACTGTCTGGAAAGAGCATCGGCTTTTTTGTTTCTATGCCCTGGAACGTAAGAAAGGACAAAATTAAAACGGGAGAAAAACAGAGCCCATCGAGCCTGACGTGAGTTCAGACGTCTAGCAGTCTGAAGATACAGTAGGTTTTTATGGTCTGTGAGGATAGTAAAAGGTTTGGAAGCCCCTTCCAGAAGATGTCGCCATTCAGACAATGCCAATTTGATGGCCAGTAGTTCTCGATTCCCAACATCATAATTCATCTCTGCCGGAGAAAACTTTCTAGAGAAAAAAGCTACTGGATGGATTCTACCAGACTTTGGCTGTCTCTGGGAGAGTACGGCACCTGCTCCAACCTCAGAGGCATCAACCTCAACAATGTACTGGAGGTCAGGATTTGGATGCTGAAGAATTGGAGCTTTACTGAACATGTCCTTTAATCGCTGGAAAGCTGATTTTGCTTCTGAAGACCACGCCTTGCAATTTGTACCCTTCTTAGTCATGGCAGTAAGGGGTGCCGCAATGGAGGCAAAACTCTTAATGAAGCGTCTGTAGTAATTTGCAAATCCTAAAAAGCTTTGGAGTCCTCTTAAAGTGGTCGGTTGGGGCCATTGCAAGACAGCGGAAAGTTTTTGAGGGTCCATTTGGAAACCGTCAGCACTTATGATGTACCCAAGGAAAGGAATACAGCTTTGATGGAAACTGCATTTCTCGATCTTTGCATAAAGATGGTTTTCTCTAAGCCGTTGTAATACCTGTTTCACATGCGAGATGTGCTCTGGAAGAGTCTTGGAAAAGATTAAAATGTCGTCCAAGTAGATGATCACAAAACGGTTGCTGAAATCATGAAAAATTTCATTCATGAAACGTTGAAAGACAGCAGGTGCGTTACACAAGCCAAATGGCATGACCAAATATTCAAAGTGTCCATTACGAGTGTTGAATGCTGTCTTCCACTCGTCCCCCTCATTAATTCGAATCAGGTTATAAGCCCCTCGTAGGTCTAGCTTGGAGAATATAACAGCCCCCTTAAGTAGATCAAATAGTTCAAGAATGAGTGGCAAAGGGTAGGAGTCCTTTACGGTGATTTGATTTAGCCCCCGATAGTCTATGCATGGTCGAAGGCCCCCATCTTTCTTTTCAACGAAGAAGAAACCTGCCCCTACTGGAGAAGAAGAGGGTCGGATAAAACCTCTTTCCAAGTTGTCTCTTACGTATTCCTCCATAGAGTTTTGTTCGGGCAGAGACAGGGGGTAGGTCTTTCCTTTGGGAAGAGGTGCTCCGGGAATCAATTTAATTGTACAGTCAAAAGGACGATGTGGGGGTAACACCTCTGCCTTTTGTTTGCAAAATACGTCTGCAAAGTCATGGTATTCACGAGGCAAGGTAGGTGGGATAGTCACAGGAGCCAACATGCAAGCAGAAAGTCTTTTGGGTTGAGACAAACAGCGAAGGCGACAGGACGATCCCCAGGAGGTTAGTTCTCCATTTTCCCAATCAAAAGAGGGGTTGTGAAGTTGTAACCATGGGTAACCAAGGATGATAGGCAGAAGCGGAGAATCAATAAGAGACAAGACAACTTCCTCTTTGTGGAGGAGGCCTACCTGCAGGGTGATTGTCGTAGTCTCGAATTTCACAATACCATCTCCCAAGGGCTGTCCATTCAGGGTGGTAATGTTCAGGGGTCTAGACTTAGGAACAAACGGGATGTTGTTCTTTCTTGCAAAAGTGTAGTCCAAGAATATACCCGCAGCTCCGGAATCCACAAAAGCCTCACAGAAAACAAGCTTAGAAGATAAATGGATAGTAGCCGGAACAGTAATCTTGGTCTTGGAGGATCTACCTGTAAGGTCTAAGCCAGCTCCTCCAACACTGGTTAGACCCTGCCTTTTACTGGACGGGAGGGGCAGACAGATACTAAATGTCCTTTAAGTCCGCAGTACAGGCATAGGCCCAATGAACGCCTCCTTTGTTTCTCTGACTCAGTTAGGTGGAGACGGCTCACCTCCATGGGTTCCACAGGTGTCTGGGGTTCAACAGAGGTTTCAGGTTCTGGCTGAGGTGGTGCTTGGAAGTTAGGGGCCAAACGGTAAACTGGCCTAGGAAACTTGCGGGTTCTAAGTCTCTCTTGGCACCTTTCATGGTACCGGACATCCAGACGAACACAAAGCTCTATGAATTTCTCAAGGTCTTCTGGGAGATCTTTATAGACTAATTCGTCCTTGATGCGATCCGTAAGACCTTTTCGGAAGGCTGCACGTAATGCCCTTGAGTCCCAATTTGTTTCAGCAGCAAGGGTACGGAACTCAATAGCATACTGTGCCACAGATCTGGTGTCTTGTTGTATGTCCAAGAGGGAGTACTCAGCTGCAGAAACTCTACCTGGCTTGTCAAATACAATCTGGAGAGAGGCCAGAAATTTTTCAGCATCTTGGAGTACAGGATCGTTGCGTTCCAAATAAGGAGAGACCCAGGCCAGGGCCTTCCCCTTTAACAAGGAAATTACAAAAGTCACTTTGGCAGACGAAGTGCTAAAAGTCGCAGGGTTGTTGCGGAAATGCAAACGGAAAACATTTAAAAAGCCTCTGCAGTCCTCAGTATCACCACCAAACTTGTCAGGCAAGGGAAGTTTTGGTGGTACAGAAGAGGCGGGTTGGACCGTAGCAGGAGTAGGATCCGGAGTCTGAACCGTTGCAGAGGAACCAGGCAAACAAGATTTGAGCATGGTGCAAAGTTCATCTAACTTGGCGTCCAGGGAAGAAAGATGCTGTTCATGAGCTCCGATCAATTGTCCCTGACGTGTAATCGCCTTAACAATCTCAGCAGGGTCCACTGCCATTGTGGCCCGTTTATTATGTAAGGTACCTGTAAAAGGTAGTGTCCGAAGTGGAAGTAGTGTGCTTGAGATCCAGGCAAAGCGTCGTCAGGCAAATAGTTCACAATCAAAATCCGGAGAAGAGTCAGGCAGGCTAAGGTCATTCACGATCTGGCGGCAAGGTACAAAATCAGCAGGCTGTAGAATAATCGGGATATCAGGCAGGAGTTCAATACAAGGAAGATCACTGAAGTCAAAACACCCAGGGAAGAAATCCAAATAAACGGGCACTGAGTGATGTCCTCACTTCCTATTTAAAGGCTGTCCAGATTGAGAATTGTCCACAGCTGGCAGCAGGTGGAGCTAGAGAGTATGATGTAGTGTCGAACACAGTAAGGACATTCCCAAAGTCTAGATCTCTTCTGTAGCACAACAGGTAAGGCTATGGTTTAAGAGACCAGGAAGATCCCGGTTCGAATACAACCCGGGTCATGACAATAGGGTAATTAAGATCATTAACCCGGTGGCTTTTCGTCTGGAGCTACCTCAGACTCTAAGGATCCATAATGTCTTCCACAGATCTCTGCTTAAGAGATATGTAGAACCTCCTGAACCATTGCCACTACCGCCTCCACTGCCTGTTGATGGCAGTCTTGAGTTTCAGGTAGAAAAGATTGTTGATTCACGATATGGTCGCCTCTTCAGTACCTGGTGCACTGGAAAGGTTATGGTTCCGAAGAGAGAATGTGGGTTCCAGCATCAGAGATAAAAGCGGACAGACTCATTCGGGCTTTTCATAGCTCCCATCCGGAGAGGCCTGGTCTTGAGGGTCCAGGGGCCCCTCGTAGAAAGGGGGGTACTGTCACGACTGTGACTGATCCAGACAGGTGTGGGAGGAGAAGGTCGCAGCGACTTGCTACTCGCGATAGCTTGTGAGTTTGCTCCGTGGTTCAGGGTATGTCATCTGGGTTTTGCCTTGTGAACCTTTTTGTCCTGACTGGGAGTTTGTAGGCATCCTTCTCAGGTGAGTCCTGTCTGCCACTCCCAGTACTGCCAATATTAGTTTCACTTTCACTTGCAGTCATTGCCAGATATAGTCTTTACTTCCAGTTCTATTCTGACCTTTGAAGGAGATCGTTTGATGGTGTTGCTGTGGAGCTCTTGTCCGGCGTGGACTGTCGTGATTGGGATCGCCTTCTCTGCTCGTGACTGGATAAGTCTATCTCTGATATAGTTTGTTTGTTGCTGTCTTCCCCTGCTGTTCTCCTAGACATGAGTGATGGTGACTAGTGCTCCCATCGGCCTTACCCCACTCTAGGCTTTTTAGGGTGACTGAGGGTTTAGGCATCCTGCTCGCCACACGGGTTCACACCCCGTCTAGGGTATCAGGGCAGACAGGTGCCAGCTTAGGGTTAGTCAGGGGTGGCCATACTATTCCCATCCGTAGATAAGGGTCCCCCTTCCCCCCCGTCTGGTGCGACACGACTGCTGCTGGGGTAGCGGTCGTGACACTAAGTGTCTCAGATATTATCATATCAGAGTGAGGACTTTGTCCATATATAATGCTTGCATCTACTTTACTAAGTGCATTATTATCTTATTTCTGTGATTTTCTTAAAAAAATACATTTACCGTTTCTATTTTTATCTATATTTTACATTTTTTACCCTTATTGTTATATTGTATTTTTATATTCTATTTTTGAAGTTGATCAACTACAGCAAACAATGCTTATGTGATATATTGTCTCTATATATATTGGATGTCTGATAGGATTAACCCCATTGTTTCAGGGAGATTAGTCACACATCCACATACTGTATTTGTATGTGCACTTCATGTTTGTAATAAATCTGTATATATTTCTATACCAGCCGACTATTGATTATACATACAGTACCAGATAGCTGAGTGCCCCCCAACCAATCCTTTATCTTTACATATCTACAGTCAGGTCCATAAATATTGGGACATCAACAGAATTCTAACATTTTTGGCTCTTCACACCACCACAATGGATTTGAAATGAAACAAACAAGATGTGTTTTACCTGCAGACTGTCAGCTTTAATTTGAGGGTATGTACATCCAAATCAGGTGAACGGTGGCCAGGGATGTCATGTGACCACTCCTCTGAAGATGCTTGCTGTGATGCATGCTGGGATTTTTTCTTTGCAATGTTTACTCCCAAATATTTAAAACTACTATCTCTATCCAAACGCAAAAACACAAATGCAATAGCACTCTGCAACCAGCATTCTGCCCTGCCTCTATGCTGGATGAGGCATTGGTGTACATTTTGGCCAAAGCGTAATAAGCCACTCACCACGTCAAGGTCGCCTCTATGAGTGTTCCCTAACACTAGTTCCTACCTGTTTATGGGCCATGATAGCCACAAAAAGTCCAGGGAGCGCTTTTTGCGTTTGTATGTGTATTTCGCCATAGCGATGTGCACCTGCATACAGGGTTGTGCTGACTGAATCCCCCACATTTTACTATCTCTATCCACCAGGTGTACTTCAAAACTCCTCTCACCTACCTCATCCCCAAATAACATCAAATGAGATTTTTCCCAATTTATTTGGAGTTCCGAATAATAACCAAATCTCTCAGTGATTTCCATCACTTTTACCATCTCCTCATCGGTGTTCGCCAAAAACAATATGATGTTATACACATATAACATTATTTTCTCTCTTACATTAACGTATTGAAACCCCTTAATACTTTTATTCTCTCTAATAATTATCGCTATTGCAATTGCGAAGAGCAGCGGCAATAGGGGACATCCCTGCCTTGTGCCCCTAAATTGGGCAAAAGGCAGGGACATCACCCCATTCACAGCCACCCTCGCTCTAGGATGTGAGTAGATCAATTTAATCCAACCTATAAAAGACTCCCCGAACCCGAAGCGTTTAAGAAACTCCCACAAATATTCCCACTCTATACAATCAAAAGCCTTGACTGCATCTAGTGACAAAACTGCTTTTTAACTATGTTTATCTTTGTTTCCTTCTACTTTATATTCATAAATAGAGACGGCCTTGCGATTCGCCTGGCGGTCGTTTAGCGCGGAACTTTGCTTGTTCGCAATTTGCCGAAAATGCAAGTATATGGCGATATTCGCATGCGCCATATTCTTTTGCTTTGCGCCAAACTTTGACCCATGACACATCCATCAGGAGAGACAGGACAGCCAATTGAGACATTTCAGCACATGTACACCCCCCTACCCATAACAGAACCCGATCTGGCAGCCATTTTACATTCTGTGTTTTGCCAGTGTAGGGAGAGGTTACTTTGTGGAGCAGGGACAGACTGTTAGGGACACCAAACGCTAGCCAATAGGGCCACAAAAGTCCTTTTAACTCCTTAAGGACACAGCCTTATTTCACCTTAAGGACCAGGCCATTTTTTGCAAATCTGACCAGTGTCACTTTATGTGGTGATAACTTTAAAACGCTTTGACTTATCCAGGCCATTCTGAGATTGTTTTTTGTCACATATTATACTTCATGACACTGGTAAAATGAAGTCAAAAAAATTCAAGTTTCAATTTCTCTACTTCTATAATACATAGTAATACCTCCAAAAATAGTTATTACTTTACATTGCCCATATGTCTACTTCATGTTTGGATCATTTTGGGAATGATATTTTATTTTTTGGGGATGTCACAAGGCTTAGAAGTTTAGAAGCCAATTTTTAGGGTCCAGTTCAGGTCTGAAGTCACTTTGCGAGGCTTATATAATAGAAACCATTCTAGAAACTACACCCCTCAAGGTATTCAAAACTGATTTTACAAACTTTGTTAACCCTTTAGGTGTTCCACAAAAATTAATGGAAAATAGAGATACAATTTCAAAATTTCACTTTTTTGGCAGATTTTCCATTTTAATAAATTTTTTTCAGTTACAAAGCAAGGGTTAACAGCCAAACCAAACTCAATATTTATGGCTCTGATTCTGTAGTTTACAGAAACACCCCATATGTGGTCGTAAACCGCTGTACGGGCACACGGCAGGGCGCAGAAGGAAAGGAATACCATACGGTTTTTGGAAGGCAGATTTTGCTGGACTGTTTTTTTTTACACCATGTCCCATTTGAAGCCCCCCTGATGCAACCATAGAGTAGAAACTCCATTAAAGTGACCCCATCTAAGAAACTACACCCCTCAAGGTATTCAAAACTGATTTTTACAAACGTCGTTAACCCTTTAGGTGTTCCACAAGAATTAATGGAAAATAGAGATGAAATTTCAGAATTTCAATTTTAATCAATTTTTTCCAGTAACAAAGCAAGGGTTAACAGCCAAACCAAACTCAATATTTATTGCCCGGATTCTGTAGTTTACAGAAACACCTCATATGTGGTCGTAAACTACTGTACGGGCACACGGCAGGGCGCAGAAGGAAAGGAATGCCATACGGTTTTTGGAAGGCAAATTTTGCTGGACTGTTTTTTTTTTTTACACCATGTCCCATTTGAAGCCCCCCTGATGCACCCCTAGAGTAGAAACTCCAAAAAAGTGACCCCATTTTAGAAACTACGGGATAGGGTGGAAGTTTTGTTGGTACTAGTTTAGGGTACATATGATTTTTGGTTGCTCTATATTACACTTTTTGTGAAGCAAGGTAACAAAAAATAGCTGTTTTGGCACCGTTTTTATTTTTTGTTATTTACAACATTCATCTGACAGGTTAGATCATGTGGTATTTTTATAGACCAGGTTGTCCCGGACGCGGCGATACCTAATATGTATACTTTTTATTTATTTATGTAAGTTTTACACAATAACAGCTTTTTTAAAACAAAGAAAATGATGTTTTAGTGTCTCCATATTCTGAGCCATAGTTTTTTTATTTTTTGGGCGATTGTCTCAGGTAGGGGCTCATTTTTTGCGGGATAAGGTGACGGTTAGATTGGTACTATTTTGGTGGGCAAACGCCTTTTTGATCGCTTGCTGTTTCTACTTTTTGTTATGTAAGGTGACAAAAAAATTGTTTTTTTAGCACAGTTTTTTTTTTTACAGTGTTCATCTGAGGGGTTAGGTCAGTGGTGGCGAACCTATGGCACGGGTGCCAGAGGTGGCACTCAGAGCCCTCCCTGTGGGCACCCACGCCCTGGAAAAAGTCTAATATGCCTTAGACTTTTCCTGCCATTCATCAACGCAGGGCGCACTATGAACGGCACAGGCAGCGCATTGAATGTATCTATTATAGCTAAGTGATAAAGTACATGGAAGATACACTATATTGGACTGTAGTATTCAGGGTAAATTGCTGTGTTGGCACCTTGTGATAAACAAGTGGGTTTTGGGTTGCAGTTTGGGCACTCTGTCTCTGAAACGTTCGCCATCACTGGGTTAGGTCATGTGATATGTTTATAGAGCCGATCGATACGGACACGGCAATACCTAATATGTATACTTTTTTTCCCCCCTATTTTTCTCCAATTTTTTTTAACTTTATTTGGGGAAAATGACGTTTTTGTTTATTTTTACTTGAAACTTTTAATTTTTTGGGGGGAAAACGTTCTTTTTTCAACTTTTTTTTTCACTTAATTTTTTGTCCCACTTTGGGACTTGAACTTTTGGGGGTCTAATCCTTTACAATGCATTCCAATACTTCTGTATTGGAATTCATTGGCTGTATGAGTAATACTGTGTGTATTACTCATACAGCTTCCGGCCTGTGAGATACAGGGGGCTGGATCTCACAGGCACGTCACAGGAATGCAGCGCGATGCCTTCCTTAGACATCGCGCTGCCTTCCATGCCATCGGGTCCCCCCTACAGCCGCATGGGGACCCGATGGCATCGCCCGCCGCCGCAATAGATAAAGGCCGTAGGTCTGAATTGACCTGCGGTTTGCGTCAATCGCCGACATGGGGGGGTCATGGGACCCCCCCGGGCATTTAGCCGAGGTGCCTGCTCAATGATTTGAGCAGGCACCGGCTTCCGATCACCGCCCGCCGCGCGGCGGTGATCAGAAATACATGGGGTGTACAGGTACGCCCTGTGTCCTTAAGTACCAGGACATAAGGGCATACCTGTACACCCTGTGTCCTGAAGAGGTTAAGGACTGGTATAGGTGTGCTATCGATAGGTGTGATATACTGAAGGGTGTGATATACTTATAATATACTTTATAACATAGAAAGTATATTATAGTGCATTTGTATTGTGCAGCAGTTGTGTGCGGCTCTGCTGCGATACCGCAGCTATATATAGGGACAAACGCTATTGGAATAACTAATTGCAACTGGTGTGATATACATGTTGCCCCAAAAATACTGATTGAGGGCTGTGACATACCTATAATATTACTTTCTAACATAGAAAGTATATTATAGTGCATTTGTACTGTGCAGCAGTTGTGTGCAGTTCTGCTGCGATACCGCAGGTATATAGAGGGACAAGCATTATTGGAACAACTATTTGCAATGGGTGTGATATACCTGTTGCCCCAAAAAAACTGATTGAGGGGTGCGATATACCAGCTTCCACAAAATACTGATTAAGGGGTTTGATATACCTGTTTCCACAAAATAGTGATTGAGGGGTGCAATATACCTGCTTCCACCAAATATTGATTCAGGCGTTCTATATACCTGTTTCCACAAAATACTGATTGAGGGGTGCGATATACCTGCTTCTACAAAATATTGATTAAGGGGTTCTTTATACCTGCTTCCACAAAATACTGATTAAGGGGTGCTATATACCTGATTCCACCAAATATTGATTCAGGGGTTCTATATACCTGTTTCCACAAAATACTGACTGAAGGGTTTGATATACCTGCTTCCACAAAATACTGATTAAGGGGTTTGATATACCTGTTTCCACAAAATACTGATTGAGGGGTGCGATATTCCTGCTTCCACCAAATATTGATTGAGGCCTGCGATACACCGGCTACCACAAAATACTGATTGAGGGGTGTGATATACCTGCATCCACAAAATACTGATTGAGGGGTGTGATATACCTGCTTCCACCAAATATTGATTCAGGTGTTCTATATACCTGTGTCACGGATGTTGTAGGGGAGAACACCAAAGGACAACAAGAAGGAAGGGTAAAGACACTAGGCCTCACCGCTAGGGAAGGAAAAGGGTCACCACCTATAAAACTCTTCTCCTGGCCCTAACTCCTATCCGTATGGGCACCTCTCGATGGTAGAGATGCCCATACACAGGAACCTAGAAAACCCTGGTGGCCCTCAGTTGCCCTAATAGTAATGACCGGGCAGAGACAACCCGCTCCTTCCCTGGTGAAGGAACCAGCGTCTCGCTGAGGCCTAGTAAACAACAAAGGTGGGGGGGGGAATACAAAACACAACAAGCGGAACACTTAACTTCTGAGGCTGATGGATGATGGACGAACAGGACTTCACCATGAACCACACTCCAGCTCTTCCAAAACCAAATGAAGCTATCCAGAGCAAGGAGTGATGGGTAAAGTCAGACTAAATAGGGGAAGGTGAAGGTCACATGATCCACACCTTAACAGGGGGTGTAGACATACCAGCAACACACAGACAAAGTGAAACCAAAAGAGGCTGTCAGATAACTAATGTGCAGATATTCTTTCAGACCTTCTCAAACCTGTCACCGGCGTGACAGTACCCCCCTTCTACGGGTGACCTCCGGGCACCCAGGACCGACCTTATCAGGATGAGCTCTGTGGAATGCTCTCACCAGACGGCTAGCATTAACATCGGTTGCTGGAACCCACATCCTCTCCTCTGGTCCGTACCCTCTCCAATGAACGAGATACTGGAGGGATCTCCGGAGAACTCGGGAGTCCACAATCCTGCTTATCTGAAATTCTAAATTGCCGTCCACCATGACAGGAGCGGGAGGCAAGGAGGACGGTTCAACAGGTTCAACACCGTGTGTGTCTTTAACAATGATTTATGAAATAAATACGTTATGGATTTTCAATGCCTGAGGAAGTTCAAGACGGAAGGCTACAGGGTTAACAATGGCAGTGATCTTATATGGACCAATAAATCTTGGTCCCAACTTCCAGGAAGGTACCTTAAGTTTAATGTTTCTTGTAGACAGCCACACAGAATCACCCACTCTCAGGTCCAGACCACTCATACGTCTCCTGTCAGCCGCACGCTTATACCTGTTGCCCATCTTTTCCAGGTTATTTTGGATTTTCCGCCAAATAGAAGACAAAGAAGAGGAAAATCGTTCCTCCTCAGGAATGCCGGAATTATGAGCACCAGAAAATGTACCAAACTGTGGATGGAACCCATATGCCCCAAAAAAGGCGACTTATCAGTGGATTCCTGTCTACGGTTATTTATAGCAAACTCAGCTAACGACAAAAATGAAGACCACTGTCCCTGATTCTCTGAAACAAAACATTTCAAGTAAGTATCCAGATTTTGATTAGTGCGATCCGTCTGTCCATTCGACTGAGGATGAAAAGCCGAAGAGAAGGACAATTGTACACCCAGACGAGTACAGAACGCTCTCCAGAATCGGGAAACAAAGTGAGTCCCTCTATCGGACACCACATCAGACGGAATGCCATGTAGTTTCACGATGTTGTCGACAAACACCTGCGCAAGAGTTTTAGCATTGGGTAGACTAGGCAATGCAATAAAGTGTGCCATTTTACTAAAACGATCGACAACCACCAGAATCACAGTCTTACCCGAAGAATTCGGTAAATCCATGAAAAAAAAACCATGGACAAATGGGTCCACGGTCTGGACGGGATGGGCAATGGAAGCAGAGATCCGAAAGGCCGAGTATGTGTCACCTTAGAACGTGCACAGGTACCACAGGCTGACACATAGTCCTCAATACACTTACGCAACCCCGGCCACCAGAATCTGCGAGAGATGAGATCAACAGTCGATCTGCTCCCAGGGTGCCCAGCAAGCACCGTACAGTGATGTTCCTCGAACACCTTGTGACGTAATTCGGAGGGAACAAACAATTTCCCCTGTGGACAAGAGTCCGGAGCATCCTCCTGTGCCTCCAACACCCTGGCCTCAAGATCAGGATAAATAGCGGATATAACCACCCCTTCAGATAAAATGGGACTAGGGTCATCAGACTCACCCCCCCCAGGAAAGCTACGTGACGAAGCATCCGCCTTGATGTTCTTAACCCCAGGGTGATAAGTGACGATGAAGTTAAATCTGGTGAAAAAAAATGACCATCTGGCCTGCCTTGGGTTCAGTCGCTTAGCTGACTCCAAGTAGGCCAGATTCTTGTGATCCGTAATTACCGTAATAGGATTAATTGCTCCTTCCAACCAATGCCGCCACTCCTCGAACACCACCTTAATGGCCAGCTATTCCCTATTCCCCACATCATAATTCCTTTCAGTAGTCAAGAGTTTTTTAAAAAAAATGCACATGGGTGCCATTTACTGGGTGAAGGACCCTGCGACAATATTGCTCCTACCCCAACCTCAGACGCGTCAACCTCAAGAATAAATGGCTGAGACACGTCCGGTTGCACCAGAATAGGGGCCGAAGCAAAACATTGCTTCACAGCAGAAAAGGCCTGTAATGCCGTATCAGACCAGATAGAAATATCAGCACCCTTCCTAGTCATGTCTGTTAAAGGTTTAACCACTGATGAATAGTTCAAGATAAATTTACGGTAGTAGTTGGTAAACCCCAAAAACCGCATAAGCGCTTTCAGATTTTCGGGTCGATCCCAGTCCAACACGGAACGGACCTTCTCGGGATCCATACGAAAACCTGAGGATGAGAGCAGGTAACCCAGAAATTGCACTTCCTGTACAGCAAATACACACTTTTCCATCTTAGCATACAA
The DNA here is from genome assembly GCF_905171765.1 of Bufo bufo. Lineage (NCBI taxonomy): Eukaryota > Metazoa > Chordata > Amphibia > Anura > Bufonidae > Bufo > Bufo bufo. The sequence goes on from NC_053394.1 coordinate 291,948,808, forward strand.
CTTATTCTCTCTTGGGATCTGTAACACCAGTCTCACATGATCCTGAGGAGTCTCCATATTAGGTGAATAAATTAGTATGTCATCAAGGTATACAACGACAAACCTCCCCACCAGATGATGAAAGATGTCATTGACAAAGTGTTGAAAAACCGCAGGAGCATTGGTTAACCCAAAGGGCATGACCAGGTTTTCAAAATGACCCTCAGGGGTATTAAATGCGGTTTTCCACTCATCCCCCTCCTTACCAGATTATATGCCCCCCTCAGATCCAATTTAGAGAACACCTTGGCACCGACAATCTGACTAAACAAATCCGGAATCAAAGGAAGTGGGTAAGGATCACGGACGGTAATACGATTGAGCTCACGGAAGTCCAGACATGGTCTCAGGGTACCATCCTTTTTCTTTACAAAGAAAAATCCAGCAGCCACTGGGGACTTGGATGGTCTAATATGTCCCTTTGCCAAACTCTCGGTGATATATTCTCGCATAGCCTTTCTTTCGGGTTCCGAAAGATTATACAACCGAGATTTGGGCAATTTAGCTCCGGGAATAAGATTGACGGGACAGTCATACTCCCGGTGTGGAGGCAACTCCTGATTACCACTCTCAGAGAAAACATCAGAAAATTCTGAAATGAACGAGGGTACAGTTTTAGTGGTAACCATAGAGAACGATGCATTAAGACAATTGTCCATGCAAAAATCGCTCCAATCGAGAATCTGTCTCGCTTGCCGATCGATGTTAGGGTTATGTTTGCTTAACCATGGTAAGCCCAACACCAACGGAGCAGGCAGAGCCTCCAACACATAACAGGAGATAGATTCCTGGTGAAAATCACCCACTCTTAAATGAATGTCATTCACTACCTGCGACAGGCATTTTTGGGCGAGAGGTGCTGAGTCAATTGCAAAGACAGAAATACTATTCTCTAATGCATTAGTAGTCAACCCGTGAATGCGTACAAACTGTCCATCAATCAAATTAACTCCTGCCCCACTGTCGATAAATGCTTTGATTTTCACAGTTTTGGACTCTAGCGCCACCTCGGCAGACAGGAGAAATTGGGTACTACCAGTAAAAGACAAAAGTAGGTTTTCTTGCTCCCCACCTATACTACCAATAGTAATTTGGGGATTAAACGTTTTTTTCTTTTTGTTTACACCTTGATACTGGGGACAAATATTCACCAAATGACCCTTCTTGCCACAACAAAAGCAGACTCCTTTCACATGACCCAAGCTTTTGCCAATAGTTCCAGGAGTAGCTCCTCCTAACTGCATAGGCTCATCACAAGGCACAACCACCCGTGTCTCTCCACCATAAGTGTCAAAGGAAGCAGTACCTTTATTGGACAGTATGTCCTTAAGGTAAGGACCCCTAGATCTCTCCCTCAGGCGTCTATCAAGACATACAGCAAGGGACATAGCTGCCAACAATGACTCAGGATTTTCATGAAAAGCCAATGCGTCCTGCAGTCTCTGAGAGAGACCCTGGCAGAATTGGCTACGGAGAGCAGAATCGTTCCACTCTGTATCCGTAGCCATCTCCTAAATTCTGAGCAATAGGTCTCCGCAGAACGCTCTCCCTGCCGCAAACCCCGTAACTTGGTCTCAGCCTGAGAGATCCGATCCGGGTCATCATAGATAAGACCCAAGGCTCTAAAGAATTCATCTACCGACCGGAGGGACGGTGATCCGGTCGGCAGAGAAAAAGCCCAAGATTGGGCGTCCTCTTTTAGCAATGAAATAATCATACCCACCCGTTGACACTCATCCCCAGAAGAGTATGGACGCAACCTAAAGTATAATTTACACGACTCCCTGAACCGGATGAAATTGTCACTACCCCCGGAAAACCTGTGCGGGAGAGCTATCTTCGGTTCAGGGCAGGCCTGGAACCCACCACCGGAACCAGCAGCCTGTGGACTCTGAATCTGCAAAACTATCGCACGGAGGTCTGCTACCTCCAAAGTCAAAATTTTGCAGCTGTTTGACCAGTGCAGTCATAGCATCCATAGCTGCACAGATCAGAACAAAAAATTGCGGTATTGGCTCTGGATAATGTCACGGATGTTGTAGGGGAGAACACCAAAGGACAACAAGAAGGAAGGGAAAAGACACTAGGCCTCACCGCTAGGGAAGGAAAAGGGTCACCACCTATAAAACCCTGCTCCTGGCCCTAACTCCTATACGTATGGGCACCGCTCGATGGTAGAGATGCCCATACACAGGAACCTAGAAAACCCTGGTGGCCCTCAGTTGCCCTAATACTAATGACCGGGCAGAGACAACCCACTCCTTCCCTGGTGAAGGAACCAGCGTCTCGCTGAGGCCTAGTAAACAACAAAGGTGGTGGGGAATACAAAACACAACAAGCGGAACACTTAACTTCTGAGGCTGATGGATGATGGACGAACAGGACTTCACCATGAACCACACTCCAGCTCTTCCAAAACCAAATGAAGCTATCCAGAGCAAGGAGTGATGGGTAAAGTCAGACTAAATAGGGGGAGGTGAAGGTCACATGATCCACACCTGAACAGGGGGTGTGGACATACCAGCAACACACAGACAAATTGACACCAAAAGAGGCTGTCAGATAACTAATGTGCAGATATTCTTTCAGACCTTCTCAAACCTGTCACCGGCATGACAACCTGTTTCCACAAAATACTGATTGAGGGGTGCGATATACTTGCTTCTACAAAATACTGATTAAGGGGTTCTATATACCTGCTTCCATAAAATATTGATTAAGGGATGCAATATACCAGCTTCCACCAAATACTGCTCTTCTGTAGGGACTTTGGCACAGGGTCATTTTGAAAATGACAGGCAGAGGAAGAGGCAGGCCGTTCCACAGGGGTGGTAGGGGTCGGGCAGGTGCACCAGGCTGGAGCCTAAGTGGCAAATTGGAGAAAGTGCATGCGATTACAAGCGTTGATCACGAATATTCGAATTGCAAATTTTTATTGTGAATATCGGCACTTCGAGACTTCGCGAATATTTAGAATATAGTGATATACACTCACCTAAAGAATTATTAGGAACACCATACTAATACGGTGTTGGACCCCCTTTTGCCTTCAGAACTGCCTTAATTCTACGTGGCATTGATTCAACAAGGTGCTGATAGCATTCTTTAGAAATGTTGGCCCATATTGATAGAATAGCATCTTGCAGTTGATGGAGATTTGAGGGATGCACATCCAGGTCACGAAGCTCCCGTTCCACCACATCCCAAAGATGCTCTATTGGGTTGAGATCTGGTGACTGTGGGGGCCATTTTAGTACAGTGAACTCATTGTCATGTTCAAGAAACCAATTTGAAATGATTCGAGCTCTGTGACATGGTGCATTATCCTGCTGAAAGTAGCCATCAGAGGATGGATACATGTTCTCATTCTGTTTACGCCAAATTCGGACTCTACCATTTGAATGTCTCAACAGAAATCGAGACTCATCAGACCAGGCAACATTTTTCCAGTCTTCAACAGTCCAATTTTGGTGAGCTTGTGCAAATTGTAGCCTCTTTTTCCTATTTGTAGTGGAGATGAGTGGTACCCGGTGGTGTCTTCTGCTGTTGTAGCCCATCCGCCTCAAGGTTGTGCGTGTTGTGGCTTCACAAATGCTTTGCTGCATACCTCGGTTGTAACGAGTGGTTATTTAAGTCACCGTTGCTCTTCTATCAGCTTGAATCAGTCGGCCCATTCTCCTCTGACCTCTAGCATCCACAAGGCATTTTTGCCCACAGGACTGCTGCATACTGGATGTTTTTCCCTTTTCACACCATTCTTTGTAAACCCTAGAAATGGTTGTGTGTGAAAATCCCAGTAACTGAGCAGATTGTGAAATACTCAGACCGGCCCGTTGGGCACCAACAACCATGCCACGCTCAAAATTGCTTAAATCACCTTTCTTTCCCATTCTGACATTCAGTTTGGAGTTCAGGAGATTGTCTTGACAGGACCACACCCCTAAATGCATTGAAGCAACTGACATGTGATTGGTTGACTAGATAATTGCATTAATGAGAAATAGAACAGGTGTTCCTAATAATTCTTTAGGTGAGTGTATATTCGTAATTTCGAATATTCGAGATTTTTTTTTAATCAGTACACATGATCTCTCCCTGCTTCTAGCTTGTGGGCCAATGAGAAGGCTGTAATATCTTTGACTTTAGGAGTAGTGTTGATTGCGAATTATCGTAATGCAAATTTTTGTAATGAGAATCAAAGAGATCATGAAAACTCAGATCTGATGATACATTCTAACCCCCAGGCGTTCCCATAGTGAAGGGGACGCTTGTCGGGAGGAATATGCCAAAGTGGAACAACTGTACAGATAAAAAAAAAAAAAAAAAAATATTCTAAAAAACAAATATATTCGTTTTTTAGAATATTCTGAATATTCTAAAACAAGAATATATAGCAATATAGCGAATAATCAAAAAATAATAATTGTAGAACAATTTAGCTAATATAGTGCTATAATCTTTTTTTTAATAGTTGTCATTTTTTTCCAATCTGAACTTCAGACAACTTTAGACAAAGTATATATACTATATATTTGTTTTTTAGAATATTCGTAATATTCTAAAACAAGAATATATAGCAATAGAGCAAATTATAATATTATAAAAATTCGCAATCAACACTACTCCTAAAGTCAAAGATATTGCAGCCTTCTCGTTGGCCCACAAGCTAGAAGCAGGGAGGGATCATGTGTACTGATTAAAAAAATCTCGAATATTCGCTATAATGCTATATATTCTTGTTTTAGAATATTACGAATATTCTAAAAAACAAACCTATAGCACTATATTGAATATATTGTTTTTTTAGAATATTCGTCTTTTTTTTTCATCTGAAGTCATGATTCCTCCCTGCGAATTTTTGTAGTGAGAATTTGTCGTAATGCGAATTTGTCGTAATGCGAATTTTCGTAATATAATAATTCATATATTGCTATATATTCTTGTTTTAGAATATTATGAATATTCTAAAAAACAAACAAATATATAGCAATATAGCGAATATTCAAAAAAAAAAAACGAATATAGAGCAATTTAGCTAATATAGTGCTATAATCTTTTTTGTCTAATAGTTGTAATTTTTTTCTCATCTGAAGTCCGGATTGGAAAAAAATGACAACTATTAAAAAAAAATATTATAGCACTATATTAGCTAAATTGTTCTACATTATTATTTTTTTTCGAATATTCACTATTTTGCTATATATTCTTGTTTTAGAATATTACGAATATTCTAAAAAACAAATATATAAATTTTTTTGAATATTCGTCTTTTTGTTTTAAATCTGTACAGTTGTTCCACTTTGGCATACTCCTCCCCGACAAGCGTCCCCGTCACTATGGGAACACCTGGGGGTTACAATATACCATCGCATCTGAGTTTTCACAATCTCATTGATTCTTATTATGAAAATTCGCATTACGAAAATTCACTATCAACACTACTCCTAACGAATATTTGAATTCGCGAATATTCGACGAGTATTCTATGAAATATTTGCAAAATATCGCGAATTCGAATATGATCCCCGCCACTCATCACTAGCGATTACGTCAAAGGACGCACCA